>NC_092207.1:8318565-8385912 GCF_043381705.1 Parasteatoda tepidariorum | reverse complement strand
TCTTCCGTTATTTCTTCAGGCACGTCATCACAATCTGTTTCGTCTTCATCATCTGTGTTACCCTCATCCATAAATAAACAGTCATCTTCTGATCCGTCCAGATTATTTGAAATGCTGCATTTTTTGAATGATTTTCTAACCATCTCAGGCTTAATTTCATCCCATACTTTTAATATCCATTCGCACACTGTTTCCAAACTTGCATGACGCATATGTCCTCCTTTTGTAAAGGTTTTCTCGCCCTCCAACTTCCAAGTGTTCCACTGTTTTTTTAAATTGGCTTTAAATGGTTTCTTTAAGCAGACGTCCAATGGCTGAACTAATGGTGTCAATCCGCCCGAAATAACTGCCATATCGGTGTTACATTCTTTCAACAATTTTTTTGTATTATCTGTTAGGTGGGACCTAAACATGTCCCACACTAAAAGGCTTTCTGGTTTTCTATTGATACTAGACGAGATATTGCACATGTACAATCGAAATTTTCGTGCGTGTTATACGAAGAGTAGGAAAATTTAAAAAAAGTTATTAGAAATTACGGGTGCGCGTTATGCGCCGGAATATACGGTACTTTTTGAAATTTTCCTTTCCCAAAAACTACTCACCTGATTTGATTCAACTTATGCATTTTGTTCATTAAAATTACATGGTTTAAAACTATGTAAATATTTTTGTACCTTACTATTTAAAAATTATTTGTTATATTCAGTTATTTTTGGTTAATCAAATTTTTACAATTAGGTTTACAAATATATTTTCTTTTAAATAGTTCTGGAAATTTGGCAAAATATTCAAAAATCAAATATCAGGAGGCACAAACATTCAACCTCTGTGACTTGGAAATTAAATCTATGTTAATACAGTTAAAAGTATAGAATTTAAATTGGATAATTTTTAATTTTAAGCCTGTTTATGGTTAAGAAATAAAAATATGTGCAATCTAAAACCCCTAGTAGTAAAATAAAAAATATGTAAATGAACAGAAGTTGCATTGCAATAAAACAAGTGATATAAACAGTTACCAAACATTTAATTTTTATGTTAGTTGTAGGTTTTTTCTACAACCTCTTAAAATTTGATCTGATTGTGAGCTACAGGAAGTTGTTAATTGATCAAAAAACTGAATTTTTGCAGAAAAATTGTTTTTTCATTGTACAAATAATTTTCTTTACAAAATATTTTGCACCGATTTGATAAGTAGTAAGAATGTCTTATTTTCTTTTTAGTTTGAGACGTCAGTATCCACCTGTTAGTCTTGAGCAGCTACAACTTTTGATCGATACTGGAAGAGTGGACCCATCTCAACCAATAGATTTGACTTCTATTTGTAATACACAACTCTATAAAATTTATCCATTTGAAAAACATTTTGGTGTACATTTAACAGATGAAGTAAGATCATTAATTTATGTATTTTATTTAATTTTACCTACTAACCTAATTTTTTTTCAAACTTCAGCTGCTGAAAAATTCACAAATGCATCTGTTGAGAAACCAAGGTAGCTAGGAGGATTAACACGGTCCATAGCGTTTTTAAAAGGTGCTTCTTTTCGATTTTGGTTTTTTTTAAAAGCCCATAAAGGTGCTTTTTCCATTAAATGTTTTTAAAAAATTTTTCCTTTTCGAAAATGAGATTTTTTCTCCTTCTTTACCATGTTGATTTTCGCCACGTTTGTTGATTTACGCCAAAAGCGTGCTTTTCATATTGTTCTATTCGATATTTTCACAATTCATTTCGGCATACTGTTGGTCCATAGCTTATGAAAGCGCCAATCATTTAACATGTTTGATGAAATACTTGCGAGTTCGCATCTACTGAGGTGAGTTAGGTGAGATTCTATCATTCTCATGTGCGACTTTGCTGCATTTTGCAAGATATTCTCCATTTTTCACCCTCTGAAATCAGACCAAAAAGTCTCTTGCTCATTTTATAATGGCTAATATAATCAATAAAAGAGTTCTTTGTCAGAAACTGGTTATTTTATCATATCATGTAAAGTAGAAACTTATTTTGCTTTTTGTTAATGTACATAGTGCTTATTTTTTGTTGAAAGATTTGACTATGTACCCTGATTAAGTCAAAGTTTTAGTTATTGTTTGTTGTTATTCGATTGCATAAATGATAGAATGTTGTTGTAAAATATCATCAATTGTAAATTAGTAATTAAAGCTCCTCTACCTTTGAACTGACTGTGGAGGTTTTTCCTTTTATAATACAAATGTGGGTTTGAATTTATTTAAAAAGTCTTCCATAGAGGTTTGTTCTTCTGAATGCTGGATTCGAGGTTTCCATTTTGAATTTTTTTTTAAATTTCAAATATTGAGGCTATGGCGTTACAATTGATAACATCAATGGCAATTATAAAATAAATTTAATATTTACTTGCTAATTTTTCTTTTCTTTTTTAAGAATTAAAAGTTTTATCGAGTGTTTAATGTGTTTTTTTTTCTAAGGTATTTACATTCAGTTGTTCGAATTATGTTATACTACATAGAAAGTTTTTTAATGCTGCTAAAACATTATTATAAGAACATAAGCTGTTAAAATATATTTATATAATTGATAATGAATAGATAGTCATTAGCAGATTATTCAATTCTATACTTAAGTTGTACATTTTTTATTTTCCATTGGCCAAGTACATCTTGTTTTTGTTTTATAAAGAGTATCCCAGACCCTTATGTATACTATTTATTAATGCTTTTGCAAGAATTTTGATAATATTATTCTGAATGAAATTTTTTATAATCCCTTTGCATAAATAAAGGTAATCCTAATCAGTTGACTATGATTTATAGTTTTGAAGTTTTCTAAAAAAATTTTTTTAATGCTGTATTAGTGTTATTGATACCATCCAAGCAAGTTTATTTAATTTAAATGGTAAATTATTCCTGTTTGGTAAGAATTAACGTCTCTGAACAATAATTATTGCTGATTGAACATAAGTTTATGTTTTACTAAGGATTATAGCCACAAACTTGACTGGATTTTTCAGTGAATCACTCTCATTTCTGAATTTGTACTGGTCTGCTGATTTAATAAAAAATTCTTCTAGTTTTCATGTTTTTTTTTTAATTCTTCTAATCATTTCTATCAAATCTCTAATTTCTATCAAACTATTTTTTTTATTTAAATCATAATTTTTTATTTCAATCATCTTAAAAATTTTGTATATTATCTCCCGTTATCATTAAGATGATAATACATAGTTTTATAGGTAATTTTAGGTATTTGATAAGTTAGAAGCATTTTCTTTAAATTTCGTAATTTTTATTTATTTTCAAATCTTATACTTAAGATTTACTTTTTGTTATTATGAAAATTTATAACCAATATGATATTCAAGAATATGTTTTTAAGTTTAAATTAACCATTATCTAAATATAAGTTAAATATATAGTACAGTCATTCCCACTTAATCGCATAATCGAGTAGTTCGCTTATACGAATAAAATTTAATGGAACCGAATCATTTTATGTGAAAATAATGTTAAACTTCCCCATTTAAATGGTTTTTTGTTGTTTTTTGCCACCCCCTAATTGCATAAAGTGGTACTGAAATTTAAATTTTTATTTTATTTTTGAGAAATGTGTCACCAGCTAAAATTGAATTTTTCTTTTTTAGTTAATTTAAGGATGCAATAGGTGGTCATTTCAAAAAGAACTTCTTATTTATTAGTAGGTGTTTGGGGTAAAGTTAAAAAAATTAATCAAATCTTGCTGCCAGTTTTATACATTGAAGTAAACAAAGGGGGTTTTACCCCTCTGACTTACTTCACACACACATAATTTAGAATGTAAAAAAGAGGCAGAGTGATTTTTTGTCTTGTGGTCCCCACTTGATGCATGTTAGCTTTGATAAGAAAAAGTTTCCAAAATATAACACACTAGTGTACAGAGTGTCTTTCTCTTAAATAGAATAATTGCTTAATCCAGTGAATAACTTTGAATTGGTTGCAAGTTGAGAGCAAAAAGGAATGATTTAAATTAGCCAGAAAAAAGCAAAACAATGAATCTTAGAAACAATAAATTTCAAGAAATCCTTAACTAAAATATCACATTAATTTGGAATTTCTCAAGTTTCGAAGATTAAAAAAAAAAAAATCTTAGTGTGTTTGAAAGGAATAGGTATGCACAAGTCATGAAAATTTTAGTACAAATTAAAAAGGAATGTCTAATTTTGATAAATTGATGAATTAAAAAGGTATAAAAAAATAGTCTTATGTTATGGAATTTTTGAAAGGGATCAAATAATATTTTAGCACATATATACTACTTTTCACTAACATTCATTTATTTTTATGTAACTTTACATGGCATTTATATTTTATGATACTAACGCAAACAGTTTTAATTATAATTGTTTATTGATCATAAAACTGAGTTTATTTAATCAAAATGTTGTACTATGCATTAAATACCATTAAAAAGTAAAATTGTGCAAAAATTCAGAATTTAAGAAGGAATATTGCACTGCCCTTTTAATCGAATAACCCGCTTAATTGCATAGATTTGGCTGGAACCGATGGTATTCCTTTAAGCGGGGTTGACTGTAATACTGTACAAGAATTAGGAAAATTTCATTAGTAAAAAAATTATTATAAATTTTTTTAAACTCTTCATAATCAGAAAATATAGCTGCTAAATTAGACTTAAAGTTGGTGTAATTTTTATAATTCATTTCCTTTTACTCAATATAATGAATTCCTATGTGCTAATTCTATGATATTGCTCAATAATTCACATAAAATTATGTATTATTTTTAAAACCTTTTTTTTTTCCCATGCTGGGAGCTATTGGAGTAACAATTTTTGAATTGCTTTACTGTAATTGATTTTTTTTTTACTGATGGAAATAAACTTTTTTTTCTTTTATAGGGTGCAGATTGTTTCACAGCTAAAGTAAACATTGAAGTGCAACATGCAAAAGAAACAGTAATAGCCGCAATTGAAAGAAATGGAGGCACTATAATCAATGCATATTACGACATTGATAGCGTATTGGCCAAAGTTAATCCTCAAAAGTTTTTTGAAAGAGGTATTTTTCTTATTGTCTCGTTATACTGAAATTTTAGACTGAGTTTATTTATGTGTTTGAATTTTATAATTTTTGTACATTTTCCTATCCATGTTGTGAGTTTAAAACAATAACATTCACCGGTGAAACTTGGTAATTTTAAACCCATTTGAAATTTTAAGCCAGGGCAGAACCACCTACAAATGATGATTGGCAATATTTTGAGTTACATATGAATGAAACAAAACAACATGAATAAAGCACAAATAAAGGTACAGAAATAGACATACTCTAGTTTTGGTTCTATATGCAAGAACCTTCCTTGATGCCTTAAACTCAAAGTAGTGTTAAGACACTGAGAAGAGTTCTTGTTACTAGAACCAAAATTATTTTGTCCATTTCTGTATTTTTTTTATATCCATTTCTGTATTTTTTTATTTACTTTGTTTTGCTTTATTTTTAAATAAAATTAAGGTAAAGAAAGAAAAGTAAAATTTTGTAATGTGAAAGTTTCACATTAGTATTATGTGCTGGCTATCGGCGAACCTGGAAAGTCATGAATTTCGGTGTTGAACAAAATTTGTCATAAAATGTCATTAGTTTACTATTTTTTTTAAAAAAAATGATGGAAAGTTATGGATTTAGGTTGACAAAAAATCTAATTTTTAAAATGGAATCCCCCCCCCCATTCAATTTCATGGTGTTCCGAATATCTGAGTAAGTAACAAAATCCCCACTCACGGTCATATTTTTTCAAAATAATAAAATGTTTTTAGCATGCTTTCCTAAAATTATGATCTTTCAAAAAATGAAAAAAATAAATAAATCATTTCTAGAACAAATTATCTTTTAAACTTCTGTGATTTCGGATTTTTTGTTACTCTTATTTATTTTATCAATTTAAAATTCTAGCTGAAGCAAGCCAGTCATTGGCGATTTTTTTTATTCCACACTGAGAACAGAAAAATCAGGAGTATTTCTTTCCTTTCTGATAAACAAGAAAAGTATCTTTGGAATATAATTCTGCAGAGAAAAAGAAAATATTTTTTGCTTTTGTATTTTCGTCAACTATTTTACTGCTTCAACTCTTTTTTTACTCTGTTTTTTAAATTTAAAATCTACAAATATGAAGATGCAGAGTATAGCAGTTATGGTTATACCTATCATTTAAATTAATGTTATTATAATGCTTTTTTAAATGTATTGTTGTGTTTTTTTTTGTTGGAGAAAATAGTAACTTCGTTAAGTCATGAAAAATTCTTGGAATAGTCATGGAAAGTCCCAAATTTGAAAATCTAAAATGTAGCAGATAACATGTATGTGAAGACTCCTTACTAGTTTGATGACTATTGGATTCTAATCTCTGATTCATATACCTCTATAAGGTTCTTACTTCTTGAGTTCTTTTTATTCAACAGGAGTCTGTCTAGTTTTTTTTTTTTAAGAGGTACCTATTTTGTGAAAATTAAAAATTATATTAAAAAATTAACGCATAAATAAGGTAAAGTAAGAAAATATTTTCAAAAACTGTCACTACTAATAAAAATTATTAAACTGGTAAATTTCTATACATTTTCCCTCATACATTCAAAAACAGTTTTGCTATTGTAAAATTTTGGGTTTAAAATTGTATTGTATCCAAGTTTAAAAATCCATAAAAGTCATTGTCCATAGTTAAATTTCATCTTGAACTTAATAAAAATAGGCATTTAACAGAACTATCACTAAAAGTTATTTTCATTATGAGAACAGTTTCAACTGGGTCATACAAAAAAGAAAATTTCATAGAAAAAGTAAAGGTCTATTATAGGGGTGCACAACCTGCGGCCCGCGGGCCAAATGCGGCCCTTCTACTACTGAAGTGCGGCTCGCGAGTGCTTCTAAACACAATTAAAAAAAATTTAAAAAATGGCAATTTTTAATCGCACTTTTAAGTCATCATGTTTTGACACAATCAATTTTAACAGATTCTTTAGTAAATGTACGTTTAACGCGCTTTCTTGAAGCCGAATTTATCGTAAATATAAATGATTTTTTTTAAACAGTTATTTCCGCTTTTCTACGTGATTTTGAAAATTCCGAATTTTTATAACGACGCGAGTTTCAGATCGCAAATTTAAATAATCACTTTTTGGGCACTTTATTTGTGACGATTTCATCTTAAATCTAAGTGATTTTCTATTTTTTTTTTGCAATTCTTTCTTTTTCTTCAAAAATTTTTCTCGGCAGTTATTGCTATGCGTTCCTACGTATTATAAAAAATTCCAATTATTCTGTTACGACATGCAAATTTTAAATCATGCATTTGACGCGCTTTATTTGTGCTGAGTTCAGCATAAATATATTTTTTCCTAATTATTTCTATACTTTTCCTCGTGATTTTGACGATCCCGTTATTTAACTATGATGTTATTACGACACGTGATTGTTAATCACGCAATTAAATAATCACTTTTTGATACGGTATTACCGTACAGTTTTATCGTAAATCCTAGTTATTTTTCCTTCTTTTTTATTTCCGCAACGAATATGATTTGGTCGAATGTGGTAATGAATTGTGATTTGATCAAAAACCAAATATTCGGCAAAAAGAAGAAGAAAAAATCTATTGAACGCCGTTCACTTGGGGCCAAATAGCAAAATCTTTTAGCAGTATAGCAACACTGAAACTAAAATTTCAATGCTCAGAATAATATTTCCTGGAAAAACGTTAATTAACTCTAAAAAATAAGGCCAATCAAGAACGTTTTTGAAAATGTCGAAAAGCGAAACAGAGTCTATAGAGAGTAAAAATCAATCTTAATTTTTGAAAATTTTTTTTAAAGCTGAACATCTCAATTTTTCAATTACCAGAAAAAGCCAAGAAAAAAGAATTAAGTCAACAGAAATGCTATTAAAAATTACTGCGTTATAATGAAAACGTCTAAAAAAAGTTTTTTTTTTATTTAAAGAAAATAAAAAGATAGAAAAAATGTTCTTAATTTTTTAAGTGAAAATCTTATGCCGAAAATCTCAATTTAAATTTTTCTCATTGCCATAATTTTAGAAGAAAAAAAATTGCTATAAAATAAATTTTATTAGTAACTTTATTTTTAAAAAAAATGCTGAGTCATAATAAAAATGCCTAAAAAAAGAAAAACAGAAAAAACAAATTTTTCTTAGTTCCTGAAACAAAACTTTAATACTGAAAATCACACTTTTCTATGTTACTGGTTATTTATATTACAGTACAGGGAAAGAGTGATAATAAATTAATAGTATGAGACGTTCTGTTAAAATGCTGGGTTATAATAAAAACTGCAAAAAATGGATCCTTCTCAATTCTCAAAGTATCGAAAAAATGACAAAATTGACTTGTCTGATTATAATTTTTAAAAAAAAAGTAATATCTATAAAAATTCAAAAATAAAAAAAACTTAGAAAAATACATTTCTAAAAAATATTCTGCCAAATATTTGACTGATCATTCAACCAACTGAATTTTTCACAGAAGGGCCAAATACTCGTTACATCCCTCCCTAATTTAAATGCAATGTTATTGCAACTTGAGAAATTCATAAAATGGCGGAAAACGTGAATTTTTAAACTGCTCACTGTTTGTAGTTTAGATTTCAATTTTTTGTTGCTTAAGTGATCTTTTTCGATAAAAAAAAGGAAAATGTTTACGATATAAAAAATCTAATAATTAATAAAATAAAATAATAAAGTACATTACAAAATAAGCATTGAATTTTATTTTGAACTATCACAGTTTTGTTTTTATTTTAGGCTTTTGTTTAAAACCTATAAATTTTCTTCAATTAAAATATTTAATTTGAATTTATATTACTTAATTACGACTAAACTTTTTCCTACTTTCATTCTGTGGGCATTGCAGTTTTTTTTAATTTATTAGAATTTAATTCTAAAATGAGTTTTCATATTGCATGATATGTAAAAAAAAAATATTTCTTTTCTTCAATGTTTATTTATTTTGATAAATCTATTGTTCATATGATGAAAATAGCAAGTTTTTTTTTTGAAAAAAAAAAGTATAAGTTTTTTTTATTTTTGAATGAATTCAAATAATGGAACACTACTAAGTTATTGATATTACTAAGATTATTGATAAAAAAAATGGAGCGCTAATGTTTAAATAAACATTACTACATTTGTCATTAACATGTCTAAATACATGTGCGGCCCTTCGTTAGCCAAACTGCTGTGCAAGTGGCCCTTCACTCAAAAAGGTTGTGCACCCCTAGTCTATTAAAATAAATTTAAAATCATGTTTAAAATAATGGTTTGAATTTCAACTTCCTGTAAAGTTTACAGAGGGAGAGCTTTGTCGTTTCATTAAAAAAAAAATAAAAAAAAACTCAGCGATAAAAAAGCTCAATATAAATGGCTTAAGCGATCGGTTAGGATTACCATATCATACTATCTGACAAAATACATGAACAGGGTTTGCATGGTATTAGTGCCTTTTCTTCCACCTCAATTAAGGAACGTAGGAACCTACGTCTTAATAGCTATCCACAGGGGTGTTCCATTGCAAATCAAAATTTGCAATTAACCCAGGATTAATAGTTTTTATATTGTTTTGTTATCAGATAGTACAAAAAAAAAAACAAAATTTTTAAGATGCAGGGAAGAGAATCTTAGAACTTACATTTTCAAAATTATTTTGTAAAACTACCGTTTTTCGTAAAGTTCGCTGTGAAGGCATCGCTAAACGGTAGTAAATTTGCTCAGGACAGATCCCTGTTCACACATTTTATCAGTAGAAAATTTGTTTGATGGATTAAAGGATTGTACGGCTACTTGTTTATCTAATAAATACCACATAAAAATTAGTACTCAAGTGATGAGAGTGCTGGATTTAAAGTTATCTGACATCAGATGCCTTATCAATAGCTTGATTTGTGTTCAACCTTAGAAGATGCAGTGATATCTTTTATCTTTAAATTGAACAATTTATTTCATTATTTAAAAGTTATTATTTTATTCTGTACCATGAATCATTTATTTTTATTGTACAATTATTTTCTAAGTGACCAACATTATTGTTTTAAATGTAATTGCAATTTTATTTAAATAATTAAAAAAAAAATTGATATTTGGGATAATTTCAAGTCTAGTTTTTCCCAATATTATAAGTGTAATGCTTTATTTTTTACTTTTACGTAATAGATTTCATTACTTTTTGTGAATTTTGCATTGTTTCTAAATTTTAAAAATTATTACATTTTTTTTTAATAAAAAAATGTTTTGGGGCAGTTTTTTTGTAAATAAGTTTCCAGTTGATTTTACTATAATCAGTATTATTGAGTGAAATATTATTTAAAAAATCAAACTAACAGGACCGTAATGGATTAATTTTGCTTTACTAATTATATTAAAAGAATTTTTTCTTAAATAATTTCTCACATGAATTTTAAATAATTTATCACTTGTTTTTATTTATGTATTTCTGTTTCTTGCTGGTCAATCGAAAAATTCCTTCAAACAACTGTTAAAATTTTCCCTTTTTTAGAAAAACCTTTCTCCTATTTGTTACTCCAGTCAAATAGGTTTAATAACCATTTGTGTTATGCTAAAAATGTTTAAATAAGGAATTAATTTATCTTAATTAATCAATATCTTTCATTTTCCGTTATAACCATTTGGATAAAATTCCATAATAAAATTTATTTATAACTCGATTAAATAAATTTTGATTAATTCAATACAAACTCATGTGTATCTTGGGAATCTTTTAAAATCATTTATTAGGCATTTTTTTAATTGAGTTAATATAACTTTTTGCCATATTTTATTATGTTAGTTTGGAATTACATTTATTTTTTTTTTTATAGGTCATCCGATTCCATTTCGAAAGCTCCCTCCCGAGGATGCGGTTGAGTTTTACACCGATCCCAAATGCCGAGGTTACTTAGCTGATCCAGAAAAGATAGCGGATGAAAGATTAGCCCTGGCGCAAAAGTATGGTTATGAGCTCCCAGATATCTCGAAAGATCCAGATGTTAGTAAAAAATGCCCTTTTTCTTCTTTATGTATACAATACAGTCAAATCCCATTTTAGCGAATTCCTAGGGAATAACGAAAATTCGTTATATCGATATTCCAATGTTCAAAATTCCAATGTAACAAAATTATTTTGTTACATTGGAATTTTTCTCACTCCTTTACAAAGCCACATGTATTTTTACTTCTTCAAACATGAATGGGTTTGGGTTTAGTCTTTTTTGACATCTCCCTTTCATATCTGAAACATTTTATTTTGAAGATGCATAAATATTTGAATTCTGAGATCATTGTCTACTTTTGAAAAGTGTTTTGATCATGAGAGAAAATGAAGATCGTTGCATATTTCCACCTTCGTTAAATCAGATTACCAATTTCATAATATCGGTGTTTTTAATTCTTTGTTTCTATGGAGATTTGGAAAATATTCATTACATTGAAATTTTTGCAATTTCAGATTTCTCTAAAATGGCATTTGACTGTATATATTTTTTTCTTATAAAATATTCCTCAAATCTTTTAAGTTTTCATCAGTGATTAGCATTAAATTTTATCAATATGGGAGAGATTTCTGGCTGGAGATTCAAGGCTGCCAAATATAGAATATTTTATTGTGTGGGTGACACTTAAAAATTTATTTTAAATGCCACAGAACGAAATAGCTGAAACAAAGTGGCCTTTCATATGAACTTTTGAATCATTACATGTAATGGTGTGGATAATAAATTTTTATCAAATTAACAAAACAGATAATCATACTTTAAAACATTAACTTAGCTACCACTTGAAGAAATTTCCCCCAAAAGAGTGGAAAGTTTTCGCCCCTGAGTATGGTTGACAACAACGTTAACACTGTTTGATAATAGCATTGAACTATTTATTTAAACCAATTTGTTCTAATTAATAGCGACCAAAAAATATGAAGAAGTGAACGTTTATAAACATCATTTTAAAAGATTTTAAGGAATAACACAAACAACAATTTCTGTTTATTTTATTATTTCACTGACGATTTTACTATTATTGCTCATTGTTTTTTATTTTTTTTTATGCAGTATGATATGCTTACCATTCGCAAAGATCCAAGACAGATATTTCTAGGATTAGAGCCTGGCTGGTTGGTTAATTTAGCTGAGAAATGTATTTTGAGGCCAACGGATCAAGTTTTGCAAGAATATTATAAGTCCTAAATATTTTGAGTGCTTGTTGTTTAAAAGTTTTTATTAGCTATATAAATAAAAGAAATTGTTATATGAAAATATTTTTGTTACAGTGTTTCAAATCCCTTTATTTCTATATTTCATTTAATATTAAACCATTAAATTAGATGAAAATTTTAAAACAAATTAAGAAAAATATGTGCAAAAATTGGTTTTTAATATACTAATTGAGCTACACATTAAATGACAACTCAAAAAGTGACAATTTTGAGAAATAAATTAAGATATTGAATCTAAGATTCAGAAAAAAAGCATTTATGTAGATAAATAATTGTAGACATGATATTTTTGTCATTCTTTAGTTTTCTAGCATTATATAACAATATAAAACTTGATCAGTCAGTCCGAACTCTTATTAAAAAAGTTCTCACTTTGTCAGAAAATAACTGACATAACTTTCACATGGATTTTATAAAATAGATAATAATGGGTTAGAGTATATTGTAAGAGTAACATTGTTTGTAATTAAAACCACTAAATGTTATTAAGTGTATTATTTGTTTATTAATTATTGATGCCACTTATAAAGAAATAAAAAGATGTAATGCTAACCATTTTAAACTTTAAAAAAAATTAACTATTTTATTGTTAGTTATTTTGTTTGATCCATTAGAAAATAAATCTTTAAAATGAAATATATATATCTCAACAGCTTATCGTGTAAAGGAAATTTATTGACTTACTGTACAACTAAAATACTACAGCTTGCTAACAGGGTTGCCATAGTGTACTAAAATGTAACTAAGAGACTTTTCTGTACTCCTTGTGATATTTTTTAGCGTAAAGTTGGTTGAAAACCTATATGGTATATATACATACATATATTTGCTAAATCAATTATTGATAAAAGGGAAATTTTTTTCAGAAAAGTGTTTTTTTTTTTTTTAAAAATGAAAATTTTTTTGTTCGAATGAATTCTAGTAATTAATTTTCTGCAAATATAAAAAAATTAGTGCCAGAACACTAACGTTTATATTATCATATTTGCCACCAACTTTACTAAATCAAGGGTGATTGCGAGCCCAAGTCAAAATTCTGGAAAATTTCTCAGAGTTGAAAAAAAACAATCCCATGCAGCAGAGATAAGTATTAATTACGTGAAAATAACGTTAAAATGCCACAAGGTTTAGAGCAAAAAAACGTTTTTTCAAAGCGTTTTATTTACGATTCAAGTGGTAGTTTAGAATTAGTTAAAAAAACGTTAATATTTGGGCTGTTTTTAACGTAAAAATGACGGATTTTTGCCTTTATTTTGACCAAGGTGAATTTCGTGACCAATTTTTCACGTGATTTTAACCAAGCAGGTTTCTTTTTTAACGCATATTTTACGCTTTTTTCACCAACTATTTACGTTTATTTTTGGTTCTATAAATTCGTTTCTTTCACCATGAATAATTACGTGTTTTTAACGCTTATTTTTATTAAAATAACGCACATTTAACGTTATTTTAACCAAAATACAAACGGATTTAATCCGTAAAATTTACGTATTATTATCAATATTTTTAACCCTTATTTTGAGTTAGGTGAATTAATAAACTTTTCGCGTAAATTTAACTAAATTAATTTCAATTTTAACGTAATTTTAATTTTTTTTAACTAAGAAGGGAAGAAACCATTCCGTATTTTAATGTTTACGCTGCACTAATTACACTAAAAAATATAGCATTTACTTTTTATTTAAAAAAAAACTTTTAATTCTTTTCGAACTAAAACTAAAATAACGGAAAATAGCCGATATTCATGTTTTTTTTTTAGAATCCTAGAAAAAGCTTTTGTTTTTAATCTCACACTTTCTGTAAATTTTTACAATTCAAATTATAACTCAACGAATATGGAATGCAAATCTTTCTACCTCTTCACAGCAACATACTAGTTTATTTACGAAGTTTCATGTCTCTCAGGAATTTTTTAAATTTTTCATGCCTAAAAGTTTGTAATATAAAGAATTGGTAGGAGAAAAAATTACTCAATACTTACATGATTTTCCAAACCCCTANAACAACAAATATTTTAAAACTTCCTACACTAAATTTTATTACGAAAACTAATTATGAGAATTCCTTTTTATCTGTCTTTTGATACGTATGCTTTTTTTCTCTTTCAGTAATGAATATATATACTACTTTAAAGAAACAAGATTGATACATTTTTTAGGCGATACAAAAAAACATTAAATCATTATTTTAAAATAAAGTAAATGCTTCTTTCATTGCAATAAGAACATGGAATTTAAAAGTAGATAAATTTCTTTGTAATTTATTATAATTATTTTTTAAAAACTCATATGGAGAGCGATAATTTCAATATAAAAAAAAGAGAATTAATTTTTACATAATTAAAAAAATATATAGTCTTTTAATTTATGATCTTTGAATAAAAAAATTGCAAGATCCGGAACTCAACATTCCACCGAAGTTCCGAGTAGGACCGAACCTACAACAACGTACCTTTGAGGCGAACGCTCTAACCACTACACCACGACTCTTGTACCTGACAAAGAAGATTTAAATTTAAATCATGTGTTTTTACGTTATTATGTTCGTTACATGACAAGTTGTAACAAATTTTTACTTTATTCAGTATTTTGGAAATTCTTTAATTTCATCTTAGTTTAGTTTCATAAGAATTAAAACTCATAGTTTCCTTGTCAGTTATTGACAATGAGCAGACTCAATATTATCAACAAACAAATATTTATCTCCAGTTTAAATAAACAAAAATAATTATAAGTATTTAAAAATAGAATACAAATTGTAATAAAAATCTACACTGTTCAGTTTATTCAAATTTAAGAGAGACGTAAAATAATATCCTTCTTGGGCACTCACATTCTTTTTTAGAAACATTTTTACCATTGAATTTACGTTTATAATCCCAAAAAATTAACGTAAACATAACTATGCAACAAAGCGTAACTTTTTCGTTAATAAAACGTTTTTAAAAATCGGTAAAAAAATGGGTAAAATGTACACGTTAATATAACGTATTTTTAGTACTCATTTTTAACGAAATATTTAAAGGGAAAATTGATAGCGTTAAAATACCGTCATTTTAACGCATACGTTTTAACGAATGAAGAAATGGTGAAAATCATCACGTGAAATTGACGTAATTTTAACGTTAAGTCCAAAATCTTATACCGAACGAACGTATTTTTAACGTTTATTTGCTCCTTCATGCTGCATGGGATAAATTAAAAAAAATTTTTAACAAGGTTTTTTCCCCCTTTTTCTCAATATTTCTTAGTTTACATATACCTATACCATTTACACATACTTATGGGGACCTGGAGAAGTAATTAAAATTTACAAATATGTCTTTCTTCCTTGAGTTTGATTAAAATAACTATTTACTGATAAAAATAAATATTAATCACGAATATAAGCTTATAAAGTATCTCTCTGGCTTTCCTTTATAAATAAACTGTGTTTTTAAGTTCCACCTATGAAAATTTGATTTCCGGAAACTTCTGTGATCAATGATTTTTTGAAACGTCTGGACCTTCGATCTCCGGAAACTTCCTGATTACTGCTAGCAAAAAATCCGGAAATCCGGATTTTTTCCGGAGCACAATCAGCCCTGCTAAATGGATCATGATATATGACCAGTCACTTAATAAAACTTTAGTCATATATTTGATAAATTTTTCATGCTTAAAGCAACTATTTTGTTTAATTTTTTTCTGTTGCAACCCTGCTTCTATCATTTGTTATTAAACTTCAAAATACAGAAATGAGCCATCTCTCTTTCAAATTATATATTTTAATTATAATCCAAATAACAGTCCAATATAAAGCAATGAACTAAAAATATTTATAAGCTCTTTTTCACATCAGTAAGGTAGAATATGAGATGGTAGACAATTCTTCCACTAGAGTCTCATACCGATAAGACACTCTGATGTCTGGGATATTTGATCTTCCAATGTCATTTCCAGCAACACCCTCCTTCATGTAGTTTGGACCTAACCAATAGCGCTTCCACTTAAAAGGGAAAAAAGAATGAATTTTTAAAAGCAATTTTCATTAATTTTGGTTTTAGTTTGGAGAATAAATTAGGAAAAAAAAAAAAGTTTTAAATTTTTTTGATTCTGAATTAAATACAATTTATTTATTACTTGTTACAAAAGTTAATATTTGCGGGGAAATATCTATTTCCTGAAAAATATTTGTTTTGAATTGGAATCGGATTAAAATAAGTATGAAGCAATTTTTGGAATAAAAATGCCCGATTTGGCAAAATTATCTTAAGATATATATTTCGAAGCATGTTTCAGTCGCAATTATCACATTAAAATCATGACATCATACTGAAACCTTAATTTTTTTTAAAACAGGAAATATTTTTTTTCTTTTTTTCTTCGTAGTGCAAACAAAAAGTTTGTTAGTTTTAACAGATATTAACAATGGATATGGTTTCGTATAACAACAGCTATAACATAAACTCTAATTTGTATATATTTGAGCACTTCGAAAAATCTTAAGAGTTTTAAATCTTTTTTTTTTAGTAGTAATGTGGGAAAATGTCAAATACAAATCGTTAAAAAATATTCAAAATCTCATAACTTTTTACCAATATCTTTCGCTGCCTCACTGGACCAAAAATAGTGAAAATAAGTTAAAAATTCTTAAAATTAAAAAACAATATACTAATTTTATTGATTTGCTTGTGGTAGCACTTTAAAGTTACCACATCTGAACAAGAACATCCACAAAATTGGTTCTTTGAATGTTTCACACACATGTGAACATTCACATGTTCACAGAAGTGACAGAAGATGTTTAGTTATAGTTCTAAAATTAAATATAGAAATGGTATTCTTAAAGCGCTGCCACAGGCAATCAACAAAATCTATAATTTTCAATCACTTTTCGAATTTTAAAAATTTTTAGTCTCATCAAGGGTGATTGTGAGCCCAACTAAAAAATCCTGTAAATTTTTTGAATAAAATTATTAATGACACATTTCAAAAAATTAATGTCTTTATAACTTTAAGTCAAAACATGAAATTTTTAAATAAATGATATGCAGCATAATTTAAATAAATAATTATGCATAAGTTTACTTTTATCTCTGATCACATATATTATACTACCAGAAAAAAATATTTACAAATGAGATGCCAAGTATTCGAGTTCTAAATGTTTCTAAATAAGAAATGAAATTTTTTTATACATAAATGTGATGAAAGATTTCTTGAAATTTCTGGACCTTGGATTTCCGGAGCACAATCATCTCTGTCTTGTGTTCCCAGCGTTTAACCCAATGAGATAGCAGAAAATATCAATTCAGATTTATAAGACTTCCCATACTCCTTAATGATGGTAATTAATAACTATTCATCATCATTGACAGATTTAGAAAATTTCCAATTTTTTCGGTCCACATTGGTAATGAGATCAATGTTTATTTTCTAGCTTATGAACATATACTTCCTCAGTATTTTATAACTAAAATATATAAAAATCTGTTTTAGTTTACTATATAGAAAAAAGTAAAAATTAAGTGTTACAATTAAAATGTAATTAATTAGTAATCTGTAATTAAGTATTTTCAATTATATAATTTATTAGAGCTTTCTAATTTTAGATTTAGTTTTAGATTATGTTTATGTCTAATTTTAGATTATGTTTTTCTGAACTTCGTTCATCTGCCATATAAAATATTGAACTTGATCAAGAAAAATTCATATTGATCTCAGACATAGGCAGGCTTGAACAACAATCTAGTCAAAATTCAAGGATACTGCCCTGCAACTGAATAAGTGCTTCACTGTAAGTTTCAAGAAAAGTGGCTTGGTAATTTTTTTTCCTTTGCTGACACTAGCAACGTTAAAATAAAATTTCAGAAAACTGATAAAAAGATTTTTTTAAAGTAATTAATTTTTGCAATATGTAGATAATCATAGAAAAATGCAACATATATTAAAATCTCAATTTTTACTTTTTTATCTCTTAGGTTGATTTTTTTTCATTACATGACAGTATATATGCCCTTTATGAGGTTCAAAAGCTAATTGGGATGGTTCAATTTAAAATATCTACATCAAAGGAGTTAGTTACCTCATCAGGGAAACCACTCATGATAACACTGTTGCGCGTGATTTCACACATGTCACAACTGCTTAACTTCAATACCTGCGCTGCTATGCTGTATTCTTCAATAAGAGGTTCCTGCCAAGAGAAATCAATTAGATGCATTAATTATTTTATTACTGACACATCCAAAATTAGATTAGTTTAATCACATTACATGTTTTTTTAAAAAATAATGCAAGGGAAAAGGAAGTCCTGTAATTGCTACTTCTAAATCCCGTGGTAGAATCACGGTGACACTGTCGCCGTGATATTACCACGGGGTTCAGAAGGAACAACCACAGGGTTTCAAGTAAAAAATTTTGGTTTTCAAAATCCATAGTATTATGATTGTATTTTCAACAGTAATATTGAATTTCACCCGTTTTTGAAATCGGATATTTTTAATTTTAAATATTATTTTTTTAGTTTAATAAATTTTTTAAATATGATGTTTAATGCAACAACTGTATCTTAAAACGAAGCACGTAAACCCTTTTTAGAGTACGATTCGGAAGATTTTGTCTCCTATCTTTTTTACGGTAGTGACTGCTATGGATTTAACGATTTTTAATAAGTTCTTTTTTAAGGTGATTATGATTTACAAAATGCGAAAAAGGAAATAGTTAGAGCGCTTTTCTCCTACAAAGAATATTTGCCCATAGTTTTAGAATAAAAAAATATTGCATATTCTATTTTTAAAAAAAATTATGTAAAATTTATTTTATCTAAATAGGTTTTTAGTTTGTCGTTATGTTAAATTAGTATCATATATACTTGTTATTATTGAAAGTATCTTGCAGAAAGATACTAGTGCTAGACAGATGTGTCGCAGAAAGCCCCAAAAAATCCTGCCTCAGGGCTTAGATGGTGCAGTTTTATTTTATTCAGGGTGCATAGCAAAATCTTTCAACAAAAAATAAGCACCTTTTAAGTACTCAAAAATATTTTTAAGTACACATTAACAAAATACAAAATTATTTTCAAAGACTTTGCATGATCATGATAAAATAACTAGTTTCTGACAAAGAACTCTTTTCTTGATTATATTAGCCATTATAAAATGATCAAGAGATTATTTGGTTCAATATCAGAGGGTGGAAAATGAAGCCTGGAATTGAGAATAACTTGCAAAATGCAGGAGAGTAGCTCATGAGAGGGCAATGATCTCATCAAACCCAGCTCAGTAGACACGCATGCAGACTTGACAAGTATTTCATCAAACATGTAAAATGATCGGCACTTTCATACGCTAACGACCAACGAAACACTGAAATAGATTGTGGTTGAATAAATTGTGAAAATATTCTACAATGTGAAAAGTACGCTTTTACATAATGCATGACAAAAATCGACAAACCCTTTTCGAAAATCTCATTTTCAAAAAGGGAAAATTAAGTACTTTTTAAAAACACCCAATGAATAAAAGCACCTTTAAGGGCTTTTAAAAAACGACTTTTTAAAAATGCTACGCATCATGTTATTCTATACAAGATTTTAGGAATTGTGAAGCTGCTGATAGGAAAAATCATGCATTCTTAAAAAAAATTCTCTGTCAAAAGTCATACAAAGTTATTGGATTTTTTTTTGCATCTTCAACTGCAGTTGGTAAGAGGAACCTAACAAATATACCAAAATGTTTTTAAAATTAAAATTTTTTCAGAGAGAACCTTTGACTACTAACCTTTGTGTAGTGAAATTGCATGGGATCATCTGTTGATAAAGAGACACACAGTCCCCTTGCAAGATACTCTGGGAGAGGATTTCTGTGATAGTTTAGAAAAAGTGAGTTGTTACTGAGAGGTGACATGGCAATACCGATTTGCGCAAGATAATACAAATACTGTAGAACAGGAACCTAAAATATTAATTCATCATTTTAATATAAAATGTATGAAAGCCCTTGTCTAAATGGAGTAAAATTATATGTACTATTAATTTTTAATGAAGACTCCCGTCTTCATTAAAAAATACGACTATCTCCTATATGTCTATCCTCAAATTTATCCGTATTTTTGAAGAAATAAAAAAAATAATAATAATTTTGGCGATAAAATATCTGTTGATGGCAAAAATACTTCTCTTATTCCTTAACAGATGGTGCTACTGCCAGTACTGATATTGAGTGTTAATAGTTTAAGTAGTTATAAATAATGGTTTAGAAAAATCTTCTTTAGATTAAGATTTATATACATATTTTTTACTTATCTAAATGTAAGTGCTTATATTATTTCCAATTTTGACTTACATGGTTATGCATGATGTATCAAATTTATACTCTTAGCCTAAAAAATGCCACTAGTAATAATCTCTGTTATTTTATTTCTCCAATGTTGGCAGGTATGCTATTAATTCAAACCTTACACAAATTGAGCCCTGAAAAACTAATGAAATAGACATTATATTCTTTCCATTAGCTACCATACATCTGATAGTGTACAATCACAATCAGATGTTTTTTTACTTCTGATCACTAGTAAAAAACATTTGTACATTTTGAGAGACAAAAAAATTTAAATCATATCCTCCCTAGATATTCTGCACAAAAACCAATTGACTTTCATCAATACAGAATTGAAAATTTGTATAATCATTGAAAACAAGCCTAATTTGATCATTTATTAAAACTTGTTCTAGAATTTTGTATTAAAAATATATCATTATTTTCTTATCTCTTTAATAACTGCAAAATACACAGATCAGGATATTAAGATGATAGTAAAAAAGAATATAATATAAATAGAAAAAATTATTGTAACAAAATAATCTTAGTAAAATCTAGCCATTTTATATTGCATTCTGAAAAAAATTTATTTACTTTAATTTGGCCACAACTGCTTTCGAATTGATACTAAAAGTTTTTGAGATTAAGACCAGATGGGATGATTAAACTATCGTCTATATGTGGGCTCATGTTCTGGCTGATCAGATTTAAATTTCGCCACCTGAGATCAATTAGGTGTAACTTATACATAACTTAGGTTTACCAGTCTACAAGTTACATTAAACTGAAAAACATGAAGTTACAATACATGACATGAAGTTACATAATGAAAATTATACTACAGTGAAACCTCCAGGTAGCGACCTCCACTATTTGCAACTACTTTTGGGAGGCACAGGAATTTTTGCCATAGATTTTGTGGGGAAGAAAACCTTTAGGAGAGACCATCAAGACCTCTCACAGTGCATGGGCAAACCACTGCACCAAATGCAGAAAAGGTCAAAAATGGAAAAATATTAATAAAACAAATAAGTAGATTAAAATGTATTCAAAATATTTGTGTGAGGCTCTTATTTAGAGAGCTCTTTCTGCGATCTCTGAAAAAGATCTACAACCTCATGTTGCAGTCAGAGTGTACTAAAGATAAGGCTATCAATGAAAATTAAATTAGAAAAAAAAAAAGTTATTTTAGAAAAAATCAAAGCACTTCAAATAAATCTCTTTTCATTTTATAAAGTTAACTCATTTTTAAGAGCAAACTTAAACAAAAAAGTTCTATCATTCATATATGGTAAAATTGTTTCTACAGTCGATCTGCTTGTCATAATGCCAACTCAAGTGACATTTCTGAACCAAGAAAATGACACTGACTAAAATTAAAATAGTTTGCGAAAAATTATGAGTCTTTGATAAAATTTTGAAGCCAATGGAGGTAACTACTAAGAACGACCAACCTCCATTAACAGCCATTTTACTGTGGAACAGAGAGTGGTCACTCCCGAGAAGTTTCACTGTACTTACAAACACAACCTAGTATTGGGTTGGAGGGAAAGTTCTGTCGTCTATCAATAGTGATGTTTTGCAATCCATGTTGGAAAATAATCCACATTTAACAAGTCGACAAATTGCAGAGAAGTTTGGCATTCATCATACAACTGTTGGAGATCACATTAAATCTCTTGGGTTTGTGTTAAAGCAAAGTGTTTGGGTTCCACANTATGTCTATATCCACACTTTTATTTCATGTATAAATCACACATTATTAACAAAATGTATTAGGTCTAACTAAAAGGTCAATATATTAAGTATTGATGGAAGTAAATGAAGAGCATCATAATTGAAAAAGAAATATTATCCAAATTATTAAGTACTGTCAGCAAAGGCATTCCTCTCAAAGTGTTGTTTTAAAATGGTATTACAAACTGACCTTTCTTAAAAGCAACCCGTGAGATATATTTTCACTCAACAAAAATCCCGAGACTAAATGCTGAATGGGCCCAGCTTCTCCACAATGTGGTCTAAGGTTAAAAGTGTTGAAGCCTCTCAATCTGGAAAAAGAAACAACTTAAATTACACACATAATTTATTTATATTTATTGAGCATTTTAATTCAAACCATACATATAGATAGTGTGTAAACAGTACACATATAAATGTAAGATATGGCATGCATTTTCAGAAAACGATTTATGCCATATTTTACAATTATTTTCCTAATCATTGGTTATTTATCAATGTTTTGTCAACCAGAGTGTAATTTTTTTAGAAAAGGAAAGGAATATTCATTATTTAATTTTGTTCTTATGTTGAATTATTGAATGGACATGAAATATTGAATTGATATCAAGCATTGAATGATATAACTCAACACTTAAATGAATGATATATTCAACACTTTAAATTCCATTTTTTTAAAAATGATTCTCGTTCCTTGTCAAATAATTTTTAAACAAAATGGTGCACTTAAACTAAACTAAAAATAAATCAATAAAAACAAATTTTACATAACAAAAAAACTATGTGGTCCTACGTCAGACACAAACTAACACAGGACCATAAAGAAAATTTGACTGAGTTTAACACAAGACTTTAATGGCAAATTTATAATAAATTTGCATTTATTAAAATTACAATACTCATATTATTTTATTGCCATTATTATTTCCCTTTATTTATACAAATAGCATATCACTATTTGCACCAAAATCAAACATTAATTTATTTTTCAACCACAGAGTCACCCTCTGCATAGTAAGGTTATTATTATAAACTGCTCTTCAAGTTTTATGCACACTTTACACACCTTAAAAAGAAATTATATTCATATCAAAATGAATTACCACTTTAAATTAATAATTTCTAAAACTAAAAATTTTTCTAAAAAAATTGCCGTTTAGGAATTATAAATATATAATAAGTTTTACCAATGTAGTTTTAACTTGACTTCACGAAAATTTTGTCTCTATATATTTTTACACCATATCAAGAGAAAAAAAAAAGAACTAGTAGAAGTTTTAATATATATTTCAAAAAAGAACCTAGAAGGCTACAGATAACTTACTTCCTGAAGTGATTGAGAACACAAATATTTGCATACATGTAATACAGATAATAAGAGTAAGGAGGATTTTCCAAGTCCCTCCACTTTGCAGGTGGAGGAATATTTTTGTTAATCACTAAATTTTCTGGTTTAGATTCATCATCAACAGAATCAAACCCAGTGACCTGAAAAAGAAAAATTTGTTTTTAATATTAATTTAAAATACCATAAATTTTTTAGAGAGAAATGACATAAATGATTTAAGAAACGATGGAAAAGAATCAGGCGTATATTATTTCTTTTCAGTAGTGGTCGGAAAAACTACACAGTATTTGTAGTTTACTCCAACTGTAACTATTTTGTTACAAATTTAGCTAACAACAACTACAATTACTCTTTTTTTAAATGTAGTGACTACAAACTACTTTGGAATTGTAGTTACTACTTCATTACTTTAAGGAGACTAATTTTGCTGGAGAACTTAATTTACACATATGCTCAAAATGGTTTTGAATAAGAAATGAGCTAACATTAAATACAAAAGAATAATTAAAAAATATTTAATTCATGTTTAAATGAGCCAGTTTGTTATTCCAAAACACTTTTTTCGAATGTGTTCGTCTAAACTTCAACTTTCAATGCATTTCTCGACAGCAAATATTTAATTTAAGAAATGCAAAACTATCAAAGATCTGCAATTTTTTAAAATTCTTTAACGGTTTATATTTCCTCCAAGAAATTAAGTACATCAACAATATGTTCCTTTCTCTTGAAATAACATTAATCTTCACTAGTTTGCATACGCATGTGAAAGTGTGATTAAAATGATTAATTATTCACAATGGCTAGTTTAAACATTAGTTATACATGATTCTAAACATGTCATTCCTGTTAACTCTCAGCTTCAGCAACAGGGTCATTTTCATTGTGTCCACTGACGGACCCACAAAGATTTTTACCCATCAAATTCGGAAAATTAGTTGTGTTAGAACCGTGTTTCATTACTAAACTAACATTACACTAGAAACTAGATGAAAAGGTAGTAACTACATTAGTTTCACTACTTGTAGTGCGCCACTTCCGATCACTGCCTTTAAACACATAAAAGCAGACAAGTTATTATTTATATGAAAATTCAAAATTATTCATACCTTTTTAGCCATATTTAGTCACACACAAAGCATTAGACAGTATAATGCAACATTATTATTTTATAATACGTTTAAAAAAAATAAATGATGAAATATTTTTTTAAAAACATTTTATCAAGTAGAAATTTCTTTAAAACATTTCAATTTCACCATTATAGTTGCAGACATTTTTGTATTTTTAATTACCTAACTCTTAAACAGAAAATCCTACAAATTGCAAAAATCAACTTACATATTGTAAAAACAAATGCAGTTCAGGATGTGTGGATGGTTTTGCAGTAACTTCGAAAAGAGGAGCAAAAAAATTTTCAATTATCTGTTCAAAGTTCTGAACTAAATTGTTGGATCGAAACACATCACTGAAAAATAGTATGTAACTTCAGACAAGCAGCAAATAGATGAATTAATTATAAAAATGCAATATAGAGTGAAACCTCCAGGAAAAACCACCTCCGCGTAGCAACCTCCTCTATTTACGACCAATTTTCGGAGGCATGGAATTTTTTCTATAGTTTTTGTGTTGAAGAAAACCTTTAGGAGAGACTATCAAAACCTCTCACAGCAGCCAGCAAACCTCCGCACCAGTGACTGCAGAAGTATCTCAAGAATGGGGGGCTTTCAAGTTCTCCCCTGCCTGCATATGCGTGAATTATATATAATATTTGTGAGAGGTTCTTATTTAGAAAGCTCTTTTTTGATGGTCTCTGAAAAGATTGACATTCTTATATTACAGTCAGAGTGCACTAAAGTTTAATGACTTAGTTTAAGAGTTAAAAATTAAATTAGAAAAAAAAGTTATTTCAGAAAAAACCTAAGCATCTCAAACAAACACCTCTCATTTTTAAAAGGAAACTTATTTTTATGATATAAAATTAAAAGCAAACTTAAACAAGAAAACAAAATAGTTCATTTATTCACAATTAGTAAATTTGCTTTTATACATAATTATACAGAGTGCATAGCCAGATTTTTCAACAAAAAATAAGCACATTTTAAGTACTCTTTAAGCACTCAAAAAATATTTTTAATCTCTTTCCAAAAACAAAAATCCTAATTACGATCTGTGCAGCAATAAAGATGATTTTTTTTCAATCGTTTAAAGTTCTTAATTTATAAACATAAAATCAGTAATTGCAGAGAAAATTGTGAAAATCATGCATTTTTTGTAATTTAGAACAACAATTGACATGGCAAAGAAAAAAACTTTTATTATAAGATATAAAATTAAGCACTTTTTACAAACACTGAATAAAAAAGCACCTTTAAGGGCTTTTAAAAAACGTAATTCAAAAATAAGCACCTTTAAGCACTTTTTAAAAATGATATGCACCCTGTTATATCTTTAGCGGTAATTTTTACTGACACCAATTTTTATTCATCGATCTGGTTTTCATGACGCCAACGTAAGTGATCTTTCTGCATCAAGAAAATAACGCTTAGTAAAATTAAAATAGCTTGCGAAAAATCATGTACCTTCGATAACATTTTGAAGTCAGGGGAGGTAGCCTCTAAGAGCGACGAACTTCCATTAACAGCCATTTTACTGTGGAACAGAAAGTGGTCACTCCTGAGAAGTTTCACTGTATAACAAACCTATTTTAGTCATATCAAAGACTCAGTCTTTATATTTTATAATGACTTAACAACTTTTCAGCATGATTTAATGTTCTAAGAGCACTATTACCAAACTTATAAGCACTAAAACTGCAATTGCCACAGCACTAAAAATTTTATTAAGGATATTGAGCTATGTTAATGTTAATGATACGTTTTTATGATATACTTTTTAATACTTTAGTCACTTTCAATTACCTGGGGCGTAAAATATTATTTAAATTAAATTTGTTTCTAAAAAAAAAGGGAAAAATATACAGTCCCAACCAAAAAATAAATCATGTTGGAATAAAAATAATGGTTTTAGATCTTTTCCTTAATAAAATTGAGAGGAATCGTACATTCTATTCTAGCTTCGACTGTCCCTAAGCAAGACATTATGGTTTTAAATTAAAATCTTGTTTTCTAAGTAAGAACTTGTTCCATTATATGATTGATTTGAGTGAGCACGTTGGGGCTCTTGTTCGACCAATTTGTTTGTTGATGTTAGATAGTTGGTCAGTTGTCTTTCAAATTCAGAATATGCAATTTATGTTAAAATTACTACCGATTTTCTAGGAGGGGATGGCTTGAACGGGGCCTCCAGAGTTTACCCTTTATTATATAATTTTACTTTATTTAACCTAAGATTTGAAGGAAAAAAAAGTTTCAGCTTTTCTATTGAAGTTCAATGTAATTTATCATGTTAGTTTTCCCCCACAAACAAGCTTAAAAGTTAATAGTTTTATTACAAAGAAAACACTAGATGAAGTTTATAACTTATTTGTTACTCCTTTCTTATGGTGAAATTAACAAGGTACCATTTTAAAATTTGGAAAAAATAAGTCTTGTAATATGAAGTTTACAATTTCATATGTCAAAGCAACTGATTTGAAAAGTAAATAGAAAATTAAAAACTTAAAAGCAAATAAATTTATTATTAATATAGATTTACAACATAAAGAAGAAAAAAAACAGCTTCGTAAAATCCATTCATCAATATTTAAGAAAAAAAGTATCACAATTCATTATGTTAATATGGATTATGATAAAACATCTCACTTTCTTAAACACACATGCATTTCATACCCAAACAACCCAAGTCTTGAGATCTTAAAATATTGACAAAATTGTAGGTTTTTAAAGATACTAGCACTTAAAAAAAACTCACTATATTCGAGGCATCTGTATTAGCCATCGAACGTTGTCAGAATAAACATTGTGTACAACAGCCCACTTTGCTAAGCGATCCCACTCTTCAGGCCTGCGGCCATAAATGGAGAGGCGTAACTCAGCATTTTGGTATTTACTTTCTTCTAAATCGCTCATTACTTCCTGCAAGAAAAGACAATGATAAGTCCTAAAATCCTTTTCTCATTTTTTTCAGGTACATTGCAGAATAATATAACTACAGGAAAGAGCTAAAAAAAATTTTTTAAATGCATTCAGACCCTTTTAAAATATAATCTTTGATTTTTCTTTGTTTTATTAATTTATAAGTGTGTTTATTAAACAATTTGCCATTAATGAATAGGTTAAAAGTCTTACTATTTATGTATCTCCCAAAGCATTAATATTAAAGATAATCTGTCGATAATATGTTAGTCACTTAGTGATAATGACTATCATGCTACCATATGATTTAATGAACACACCACTTTTTCTGTATAATTTTGGAGATACCAACCTGTAGAGATACTTTTTGGTAGTAGTTGAATATTTTTCTCTTTATAATGGTTATAGTGCCTAGTAATTTTTTATTGTTATTTTAAAATTTACATTTTTTACCAATCAACAACTATATTAATAATCAGATATTATTAATTATCAGAGATCATAAAATTATCAAAACACCATTTCAAATTTAATTAATGAATAAGTTTGTCTTTATCTGAAAAAACAAAGATCAGGTCACCAAATGGAGTATACAAACGGGTGATAAAACAATATGAGCACTTCTATACTAACTCTATCTAAACAATCTTCCTTTTAGCAGCAAATGTTTTTAAAGATCTTACGTGTCAAAACTGGAGGCACAATTTGAAAGATCATGTTTGAAGCTTTTAGAAATGGTGCCCTTTTTACCTATGAAAAAATTTGTATAAAACTTATTTCATTTCATATAATTCTAAAAGCATTTAAGCTACAATTCTAAAAGCATTTAAGCTATAATTCTAGAAGCATTTAAGCTATAATTCGAAAATAATTTTAAAATACAAATCACAATTCCATCGAATGATTTTAAAATTACTGGTATTAAAGATAGAAAGCAGTTACTTTCTTCATTTTGACCAATCTGAATTCCGCATGGGGGAAAATGACACCATTTCTAAATGCTTCAAAAATGCTCTTTCAAATTGTGCCAACAGTTTTACCATATAAAGAGTTAAAAATATTTGCTCCCAAAAAAAGATTTAGATAGAGTTAGTATAGATGTGTTCATATTATTTTACCACGCACCTGCATGTTATCTATACATAATAAAATTTAATGACTATATTTTTATCGAACAAATATATTCTAAACTAAAACGCTTAACATCATACAATACATTAATAAACATATAATTATCATTGTTTAAAAAGAGGTAATAAAATCAATAAAATGAAATCTTTTAAAAGTTTTCCATAATTCAATAGTTTGATTAAAACCTGAAAATCTATAGTACTATACATCACAGCAGTTTAATAGCATATCTATAAATTCAGGGTATTATGTGTTTAAAATAAAAAATTAAATTGTATTAAATATGCGTCTAATTCAAACATTAATGGGAAAAAAAATGAGGAATGAAAAAAGAGATATCAAATGAACTTCAGGATTCTGGAATTATTGAAAGATAAATTATTTGAGGGGTTTAAAGGTATGCTGCATAAAGTTTAAAGCTTACTTTTAATATGGAAGCAAAATATTTTCCTCCAATATGATTATCAGTTTTTAAGTAGATTTCACGCAAAGAGCTTTCTCCAACAGGATTGTATTTAGCATTGAACTTATCAAATCGATGGAAAGTATTTCGATCCTGAAATTAAAATAAAAACAAGGTAAAATTAAATCAAGTAGAATATTAATTCTTAATCAAGTAGAATTAAGGAAATTAATAAGATATAGATACTTAATAAGAAATACTAATACTTAAAAAGAAATGCCGAGAACTTAGTAAGAAATACCAAGAATTTGATAAAAATACAAATATAAGTTTCTTCTAAAAAGATATTTTGGTATTCTAGAAACTGAAGTTGCCACAAACCTATCTTTATATCAATGTTTAGATTATGATACATAATGTCTTTTACTATTTAAATAAAAACTTTAAAAAAGGCACATCACATAACAATTTAACCCCCTCATGTAAAAGTGACATTCTCTCTTTTACTCAGTGCAAATATCTATTGGCGATCAAAATGGGCTACACATGGGGTAGAGCAGAACTCTCTATATATGGCAACACTTTGTATGCTTTCACCATTAGCGTGTGGAGAGTCATAGAAGAAGGAAGTACATCAGCTTCTGTCTTGATTCTCAAATATATTAAAATCTTTTAAGTTGAAAAACTATATAGAACTGAAAGCTACATTAAACATAGTTCAAAAGAAAGCATCATGGAAAGTTCAAAAATTTTTTTTAAAATTAAAAACGAAAAATATTAAAAAAGAGGAAAAATATCGTAGTACATTCCTATACAACTGAAAAGAGGGCCAAAGGCATGAAACCAATCATCTCATAAGATGGCGTATACGAGCGTTCTGATCGCCTGTACTTTCATTCAATAAAAATATGTAATTTGAAAACTACAGAAATTTTAACCCAATTTTTATCACATAATTTTTTTTGACTCACAATGCACAGCAAACAGTAAAAAAAGGGGATTTTTATCCTTATCATTTAATGTATTGCAAGCAATGCAAATAATTCGAGCAACAGATTATTTCTTGAGTAAACCTTAATGCAGTTATTACAGGTGATTTTTGTACATTTCAGTTTTAGTATTTTTCCGAACAACTGAAATTGTATTGTTAAGTTTTTTTAATAATTAGCTATATTACTGAGACTAATTGCAGCTTACTTATATATTTGCTCATTAGCTGTTATAAAGCAGCAAAACAGTTATAAATTTCTATAAGAATGGCTTTTGCAGCATATTCTATAATTTTATACTGTTTATAAGCTATTTTGTAATATTTTTTATATGTTTGCCATAGTTTTCTTAATTTTGTATAAAAAAAGTTAGAGGAAAATATTAACTTAAAAATTTCCATTATTGCCAGAAATTTGATTTTAACTCTTTCACACTTTTACTTACAAATGGGCAAGTTCGTGAGAATGATTTCTTCCATGACCAATAACATCGAGTAAATTAATATTCTAGATAAGAAAGAATGCAGTTAGGAAATTGAACTTTTATGAAGTGTTCGGCTGTCAGACTTTAAGTAAGAAATGGATTTCAAGTTTCCCTTAAGCTTTCAACTTTATAGTTCAGATTCATAAAATTTTGTTTATCATGTTAAATGTAGGAATTTTTGTTTTTGCTAGAATATTTGATTTTAAAGAAGACTCCATTCTTTTCTTGGCTTAATATCTATACTGATGGCTCCTCATAAGAAGACTTGTGAAAACTTGTTTGAAGGCTCAGTTGGTATAAATGTCACAAATTTTGAAGCTGAGATAGAGGCGGGCAATCGAGCAGTCAGCTATTTATCTATCCACCTGCAATACATCTCTAAATCATGCAGTGCTCCTTATTGATTTGCAGGAAGTCATCCTTTCCTTTTGTTCTTTTCAAACCAGTAAGTCGAAACATGTAGAGGAAACAAAACAGAAAATCGATGATTTCATCAATGATGGTAGGGTGATTTTCCTTCAGTTGATTCCCAGTGATTGCGATATATTTGGAAATGAGAGAGTAGACCGTCTTTCCCCAAAAGGATGCTCGCTGTCACAGCCTCTTTTTGCAATTCCTTATAATCAAATTTCCGTCATCATCATCTCATCGCCAGGATAATAAATAAATTTGCTAAAAGCACCAAAGCTGCTACAGGGAAAATATGGTTCAGTCTTATTCTTCATCTCATCCCCATGGATCTCCCTGGACACATTTTCCATACAAATTTCAGAATTGTTAATGGAAATGACTATGACCTTTGTCCTATAGGCATTTCTGATTGCCCTTTGTGTTTCACAGGAGAGGCTATAAACTTTAATAACTTGACAGTTTGCCCATCCTTAAACAACATTATTATTTTTTTTTCATATGAAGTCATATATTAGTCATTTATTCATATACAAATTTCATATGAAGTTGAACTGGGTTGACTTTGTTGTTGAAGTTGACTTTGTACTGGGCTGGTCAAAAAAAAAATAAAAAAAATTGGCCAATGCAACCAGCTGCTAATAGGAAATTAGGAAAAAACAAATTTAAAGTTGGAACTTGTTAACTAATAGATCACCAAGTAATTTATCTAAATGATGATACGCCAAATTGTAATTTTAGACAAATTTGTATATTATAATTCTATATTACATTTCAAAAATATTAATTTTCCATGAAATATAAATCTTGATCTTATTTCTGGAAGAAAAAAAAAACAGCAGATGCAAAATAAAAAACAAAGAGACAAAGAATAATTTTTAAATATACAAATTTAAAGGACAGGAAAGAATTACTGGCTCAAATAAATTGTTATATTTATGTGTATAAATTAGCAATCATCTTATACAGAAGTAATTTATCCCTATACCCAGTGTTTCCCAAAGTGTGGTATGCGTATCCCCAGGGGTATGGGAACAGTTTAGCGGGGGTACTCGTTTTTATGCGAAATATCTTGGATAAACGAAAATTTCAAAAATTTTTTATTTAAAAATAAAGCTAGCCAAGAAAATTTACGATTACATATCTTTCGATTGGCTATTTTCTGCCGAGTTAATAATTAGTGGTATCAACTGTCAGTTGTGATTTTTAACTTTTGTGCAATTTTTTTATAGTAAAAAAATACATTCTTTTTTTTATTAGTGGTACACAGCGTTACGAAAAATTTAGAAAGGGTACACAAAAGTCATAAGTTTGGGAAACACTGCCTTAACCTAATGGTTACAGGGTAAATTACATCTACATAAAATGTATGCTAAACAAAAATTACTTCTACATTCATAATTAAACTTAATCAGAAAATAAAAATAGCAAAAATTACATCATGAATATAAAAATTATAATTTGAAATGACCACATAACATTTATAATACAGAAAAACTATCCTAAGAATTGAACAAAATCTATAACTTACTGCATGAACATCCAGCATATCTACACTTAAGTCATATGTAGATATATTTAAGTCAGTAAAAACCTGCAAGTGAATATTTTTTAGATAAGTTCAATAAATAAAAAAGTTCACCATATAAAAAAAAGTAGTTATCTTGCAGTTATCTGAATTAAAAGTTATCTAATATTTGAGAGTGTACTAACAAAAAGTTTATGGTCTAGTAAACTATCTAATTTGAACTTTAATTATTTGATTTTTTTTCCACATTATCTCAGAATCAGTCCCAAAATAACTACAATTTTGAAAAAAAAAAAATGATTTTAAAGTTGTTTTCTTTCCCAAAAGCAAACTAGATTTTATCAATCTTTAAGATCCCAATGATGATAATAGCAGCTGAAATATTAACTAAACGTAAAATTTTAATAATTTTGTAATAATAAAATGGATTGTATGTAATAAAGTCACCACAATTCTTTTTGGCAGATTGAAAATTTAGATTAAAATTAAAGCTTTGCTTCGAGTTCATGACACTCAAACAGTAGTTTCTTTAGCTTAAGACAAAGTGTAGCATTTTTTCCCTTTCTAAAATAGCTTAACTCAGAAACACTCTTTAGAAATAAACTGCTAAATCTAAAGTGACATAAAGAATCTAATTAGAAAATACAAACCTGCTTTAAGGTCAGAGGTTTTCCTTCACTGAGTTTAACAATATCATCTCCGTGCACTTTGACTGATTTTTTAATAAAACGAAGTAAATGTTTTTGGTTCATACAAGAAGCCGCATGGACATGAGTATCTACCTAAAAATAACATCATTAGAAATCACGAAGTGAAAAAGCTAAAAACATACACAGTAAAAATGTTTCCAAAAATATACATTTAGCTACATAAAGTTACACTATTAAAGAAAAGTACATCTAAAGACCTTTTCAAAACATTGTGGAAAGTCATATTGTTAGTATTCAGAAATATTTATTAGTACAGATATCAGTCACACTTTTAACGTTCTAAGGAGAATAAAGATCACTTAAAATATACAGTTGTAAAATTAGTCTGTAAGACTAATTTTACTACTGTACATTTTGAGTGATTTTACTACTGCAGTGTTTTCACTACAGCGCAAGAATCTCCCATATTTTTTTTCTACCACAGAACCCCTTTCAGAACAAATTTCTCTGCAACCACGTGTTTACCGTAGGTTAGGTTTCTTCAAGTAAGACGTTCAAGTTTTTTATGTGCTAATGTAAGATGGACAAATACCTTGTAAAGGCAAAATCTTCTATGATGATGCTCCAAATATATTAAATGCTTTAAAAAATAGAAGACGTTAAAAATGTATTATAATTAAAGAAATTTTTTTTGAAGAGTTTCTGTGTTTTTTTAGTTTTTAGAAATCTCACTTAAGGTTTTTGAAATCTCACCCTGTTTTTGAGAAAGGGTGAGAAATTCTCACCCATTTTTTTTTCTATGATGAAAACACTGTACTGTACGTTTTTTTCATCACCCCATGCAGTAAAAAGTAAAATTTATCATTTATTCATCATGTGTTGATGCTATTGATGTAAAATATATTATTTACATCAATAGCAAGCCAGAGTGACTTAGGGGATAGAAAAATAATCCTTAATGACAATTTATTTGGTTTTAAGGTTGATAATAATCAACCTAAAATGATGATTTCATATTAAATCATATAGATCAAGTATCTGATAGAAATAAAGTAATTTTTAAATAGAAGCAATTCTACATACATAGAAACAGACTTCAGAAAATATATACCTTCCGAGTGTTATAAAAGTCCCTATGGGGCACTGCTTTCTGAGAGGCAAGTTCACGAAGCTCATTCAACAAAACATGAAGTTGGTATTTAGAAGATAAATATTGCAATCTCCTATAACAGAAGGATTTCCTACAAAAATAAATAATTTTAAACAATTATATTCATTTACAAATAAAAATATGGGGCTAAAATCAAATTAGTGGATAATAATAACTCATACAGAGGTCCGTCAGCTATCATACAGCACATTAACTGCAAATCAGCAATAAATTCTTGAAAAAGTGGATAGGGAAAATCAAGTTTTTCCCCCTCAGATCCACTGTAGACCTGATACACTCCATTGCAAACTTTTAATGAATAATCCTTATCTTCTGAAGAAAAACTGGACATCCAGGGGTCTCTCACAGATGGACGTTCTACTGAAACTGATTCTGAAACAATGAAAAAAAAGACATTTAAGAAAGTATATGTCTATGTAGTAATGAAAAAATAATTTGTCAGCAAGCTTAATTTACTTCATAAGTTTTCAAGGAAAATCTCAATGAAATTCAAGACCATTTTTGCTGTACATAGTAGTATTTCAAATAAGAAATAAATAGTTTTTTTAATTCAATTAGCAAAACAATTGACTTTTTTTTATAAAACTTTTTTCAAAATGTTATATTCCGTATTGTAAAGGGTGCAAAATGAGCCACCCTAAATAACTTTTGATCTAATGATCAGGTCTTCACATTTTAGGATTCAATCTCAATGGTTTGAGGGGGTGGCTTCAAATATTCTGAATATTAAGTGCAGACGCTATTTTAAGTTATGAAATCAGATAAAAACGTATTTTCCCTGAATAGACGTAACTACATATTTTGACGGATTTGGATTTCTGACCTCCAGAAGCCACAATCTGGGAAATATGGTCCGAATAGTTTGGTTAGGAGAGCAGCTCAAAGTTTGGACCCCTTAATGTTAATTTTATTTTTTGTGTATTTCACCATATCTCAAGAAATTTTTACAGCGAATTGAAATTTTTTTTACACACAATTATTAAACTAGTTAATAAAAAAGATAATTCCATGCAAAATAAAATTTTTAGTAAAAATTTATTATTTTTTTAATAACAGATAAAAAAAAAAGCTTCTGAATTGTAAGGTATACAACTTTTTACATCGTTTTAAAGATTGTAATTTTAAATGTCAAAATAAAAAGATTTAGCAAAATTGGTTAGATTCTTCTTAAAAAATCAAATTTTAAAAATACAACTTTTTCAAAATTCAATTTCACAGGAAATATTAAACTGATTTTGCTCAGATTATGTATTTTGCCATTTAAAATTATGTAAAAAATTTTATGCTTCACAAATCAAAATTTTCAGACTGTTGCTATTAAATAAAATAATAAATATTTACTTAAAGTTATACTTTGCATGGAATTATTTTTGGATAATCATTGCACTCATTTTAACATGACTTTACTTTCACTGGAAATGCTCTCAGGCAAACTGGTCAATCTGTTATGCATAATTTGTGGTGTGCTTAATTTAATCAATAATTTTGTAATGTGGCATTGCTATAGCTATTGTATCCCTGACACTATAAAACACGTTCAATTTTTCCCTCAGCATATATACAAATGATTTGTTTTGTTTCCTTCTTAAAAATGGGGTAAATTTTTCACTTCATGAGTATTTTGTCCAAAATCTATGATTCTTTTACTCAAATAAAATGAGATTATGTAATTAAGCATTGATCTAGTGAGCATAAGAGGCATTGTCTATTGAGAGATCAAAAGTTTAAAAGGCCTTGCTCTTCATTAAATATATATCTATATATGTCATCCTCAACCTCAGTGGCTCGACAGCCCAGGACGGGTGCTGGCCTTCTCAAATTTTTTTTTCCAAGTTAACCTTTTCCCTGCTAGCATTTTCCAGTTTTTAGTTTCTACGCACGAAAGTTCTTTTTCTAGGCCATCCATCCATCTCAAATTCGGCCTGCCTATTTAACTGGTCTGGCATTAAAAACTCTTTTCGTGGTACAGTCTTCGTCCATTCTGATAACACGGCCTTCCCATTTTATTATTTGTCGTTTAATAAAGTTAATAATGTCAGGTTCATTATGTGAGAGATAAAGCTCTAAATTTGTTCTTCTAAACCACACACCATTTTTTTAATACAAGTATTAACATAATATTTCAGTATTTATTATTTGGCTGCTTTTTGTACTATTAAAATGGAACAAACCAGCTCATGTAAAAACTACATCATATCACCATGGAAAAAATTAAAAAACATATTGACATTGCTAAATAAGCTCTGAGTAAAACAGAAATAACAGCAAAAAGTTCAGCAAAAATGCATTCATTTTGACTAGATTGGTTACATTAAAATTATTCATATTCATACCATAAATTAAGAAAAACAGAATAAAGAATTCTTATTTTTCTATATCACGTGCATGAAAATTAATAATGGAGAATGAAATAAGCACAAGCTTACACCAGCATACCTCTAAAAGCATAGAGAAATAAAAAATATTTCTTTTTCTAAGTAGCATAAAAAAGAAGCTTAGATACCTTTGAAAACAGGAACCCTCCTTTCTAGGCTTGTAGTACCTTTAAGATGCAAAGTATATTAAGAGAGGAAGGAAATGCACCAGAAGCAACAGAATGTTTAAAAAAATCATTTATTAACTGCAAAGCCATGCACAAGCAAAATAATTCTTTCTTTTGTTACTCTTATTAAAATTATACATTGAGTTGTAAATACAACTGAAACTAATATAAAAGCATTAGCGAATTCTAATTTCAAACTTTCAGCAAATTAATGGTTGTTACACATGGTTGCTTTAACATAGTTTACTAAAATGCGCTGGTTAAAAAACAATTATTAGGAAAGAAAATTTCAAAGGGACTTAACAAGTATTAAATACAAAAAGTTTCCGCCTTTTATTTGCGTGTGTGTTTTTTCTCAAGTACAAAATTAACTATTTTAGAACAAGACATTTTTAGGTTTACGAGTATTGAAGTTATAATATGCAAAAGTTTAAAAACTGATATATATTGATAGCAGAAATAATTTTCAAATCAAAGAAAAAGAGCCTAAACTATGTGGTGACAGAGATAATGAGACGAGAACAGAAAAAAAAGAAGCTAGGAATATAGATAGTTTAAGTTCCTAAACACAAAGTAACAATCTGCTTACATGAAGCTAACTGTGGCAACACAACTCAAACAGTTATAAATTGTTAAAATTTTTGCTAGAGTGACATTTCTAAGTGTAAGTCTAGATGGCAAACTGCTCTTAGATATTTTCAGAAATAAATGCCTGCTTTATAGTCCATGGATAATCATATTTAAAGTTCATTAAAATGCTTACAAATCATATGCTATGTTGTGTTTAATTTTAAATGTTTTATCATATGCTATGAAATGAGTTATAAAGTACTGTGTGCTTACTGAGATAATGCATCTAGAACAGAAAAAAGCTAGGAATATAAATATTTTAAGTTCTTAAACACAAAATAATAATCGGCTTACATGAAGCTAACTGTGGCAACACAACTCAAGCAGATATGTATTGCTACAATTTTGGTTACTACGTTCTAAATATGAGTAACATTTCTATGCGTAAGGCTAGATGGCAAACTGCTCTTACATATTTTCAGAAATAAATGTCTGATTTATTGTCAATGGATAATCACACTTAAAGTTTATTAAAATGTTTGAAAATGAAATGTTTTATCATATACAATGAAATAAGTTTGAAAGTAATTCTTGTTTTGAATTTCTTTGAATATTTTATAGCTGTAATTAGTGATTTTTCATAGTTGTGATTTTTTTACTCTAAAGTGTTTAGGAACTTATAGATATATACATAACAATTTGGAATTGCAACCAACTTGGTTGATAAGTGTTTAACAGCACGAGTGAAAAAAGTAAGGAATTTTAATTTAATGAACTAAATGAGCAATATGAAGAGAAAAAAAATGGCTTGTCTTATAAGAGTTTCATATTCTCCCTTTAGTAGGTTTTGATGAAAAATTTTGCTTCACAGAAACATTTCTAGCATGAATTATGTTCAAATTACAAGGTTGAATTGCATATACTACTTTTTATTGCACTGAATAAATGTGATGATGCCTTAATAGAATTTGAATATCAGGAAACTAAAACAGAAGATAGTAGGAAATAAATTTTCTAGTTTTGAAAAATTTTAACACATGAATATATTTTAACAAAATGCTAAATATATCCCAACTGTGTTGGATTGAGTCTTATTTCTAATTACTAAGTTCCTTAATCAGTAGAAAAACTGCTGATTCTGCATAGGGTACAGTAATACAATAACACTTTGATTTTAAGATAAAATCTCAAGCACTAACATAGAAAAGCACAATTTAGCAAAAATAAATTAACTTTCAAAACATCTTATCTTACGATCAGAATTTGTAAAAATGAAAACTAAAACAAATATTTGAATTACAATAGAATACAGAATATATATGATTCTGCAAAAATATTTGAAACATATATAGAAACTAAATAATTGTTCTTCAAAAAAATAAAGGCTAAAGAAGAAAAAAACAGCAAATGGTACTAGTTTCTGCATGGCTCATTGCCACATTTATCAAAGATTTGTAGCAAATGAAAAATAGGAAATGATATATGAAACCCCCCCAAAAAAAGTTTGTTAGTAAACACTGTGGCTTAGAGAATAGATGATTATTCTCTCTCACTAAATGGAGTTCACACAAATTAGTGAACTGTGTTACCCCTTTCTAAGGCTGCGGTAATTATATTTACCACCACTATAGCTTTGGTACGCCATTTGTTAAAATTGAATGTAATTGGTGACAATATGCCTGTTTTTAGGGAATGTAAAAAAAAGTTAGAATATATAATTCCCTTTCCAGTTTGAAGTAATTATAAAATTTATTTTACAAATGAAAGTCATTAAGTCTCTTAATTTTTTATAACACCTATTAAGTAGTAGTAAACATACTTACCACAAAAAATGTTAACATTCAAATTAATTTTTATCAAATGATCTAAATGAATTTCTTCATCTAAATTCAAAAAGTATTTTAATGCACCCTTACTAGAAATAAATGGCACATTCAAGGGTTAACTTTTATTTTTAACTCTCATATTTACTTAATATTCTCTACCCACACAATGAGTCACATTTTATAATTAAACACTATGATATAGCAGAAAATGTATTAATGCGACCTAAATGTATTAATGGCTAGGTGGGCTTGAAGCCCTCACTGCGGATCTAATTCCAGTCCTTCACAACAACATATCAGAGCTTTAAACCACTTAATCATTGTGTTTCATTAAAATTTATTCATTTGTATGTTACATAAGACCATCTTATTAAGGAAAACAGCCTCAAATTGGAGTTAAGGCTAATATAAGTTATCACAGTATTTTTTAGACCAATTTTGAAATACCTCTAAAAGTATTTTAAGAAGTTGAGTCTTGATTTATCGAGGAGCAAATGCTCTAACCCCCAAAGAAAAAGGGGTGCATCCATAGTATAGGGTGGGTTAGGAAGCTTTACATAAATACCCCCACAGATTTAGTATTTTGCCCATCCATTCAATGAATATCCATGAATTACCTTTATTATCTACTGTGAGTCTGCTTTTAGATTGCCCTTGCCAATGCTCATCGCGTGGTTTCAAAAACCTTGCAGTAATGGCAGGAAAGGATTGTTGAGAAACACTCATGTACTTCTGACGAAGTTTCAAAGCCTGTTGAATCAAAGTAGAGGCCTGCTGTAGATCTTCCAAAGGCACCTGAATGAAATTTAAAAAATTATTAGAGTAAATAGATAAACAAAGAAAAACTGTTACAGAAAAACTGAACATTTTCTAGAAAAAGTATAAACTATAGGCATGTTATGGATGGTGATATTTGTATAAAACATAACAGTATAAAGAATAATGTTAAAAATTTTGCCTTTTTTATAGCTTTAGTGTTCTTTCATTAAGGTGCTACAAAGGTGACATAGTCTGCTTTTTTTTTTTAACACAGAGAGATAACAACAAAAGAAATCCCGCAGCTTAAATAATCAACTTTGTCTGGTTTACACTTTTAATTATAGAAGTAATGAATTTTTATATTTTTAGAAAATGTTTGTTTAACTTTGTGCAACATTTGCATATATTACTAACCAAACTGTATTCAATTTAAACTTTTTGAAGTTTTTTTTCCCATAAAAGGGCGAAAAGGGGCATTTAAAGAAGAGCTATTAATTGGTGTCTAATTTCTCAATTTATAATCCAATCTCTCATCTTTGGCGCAATTCAAGAGAGGGGATGATGGCGAACCAGATATAACTTCGAGCTCTACCAACTCTATAAGCAGCCCCAAATTACACAAATAATTTGCAGTAATAGGCTGAGATGGCTGGGCCACCTATGGAGAAGCCCTGAAAATCATCACCTTTAAGAACCCTGAGGGGGTCACGTCCTAGAGGCAGAGCCCCTACTAGATGGCTCAAAGACAACGAAAATGACCTGGAAATTGGCAAGGAGTTTGCATGGATAGGAGGCGCTGGCATGTCAGCTGCAAGGCTTGAAAGGGGCTGTTGCGCTGACAAAGATGAAGAAGAATCTCTCAATTTCAGATGAAACTGGCTGGTTTGTATTTGGAAATAGGAGTTTCAAGACCAGTCATAGAAAAACGGGCTTTTAATGGCAAGGAGGGTATTCGGTTCATAAAGGAAGACATAATTGTGAAATAAAGTATTGTATGGACTCTAATAAAGGTGTTACATTGACTGATTTCACATGTGTTTTCCAAAAAAAATATAGAGAAAATGAAATTCCTAAATATGCGGAATGGCCAGACAAAATTTATTGAATAATGAAATTCTTTGAAAGATCATCGCAACCTCACATGACCTACCATCTCAGTGCCCCTGGTTTTGGGGTTATTTGCGTAAATTTTAACTTAAAAATTATTCCCAAGGTTGGAAGATTGATGAGGAGAAAAAGGCTGTCGACAAGGCAATATATGTTCAGAAATACTGTATTTCAACATTTTAATCAAGAAATAAATAATAGTGGATATAAAAGTGCACATGTGCAAAAAATTCCTTAGGTTCCCTCTGCATTCAACTACCAATTTTAAATCAGGGGTTCAAATTTTTTTTCTCCAGGTAACTCAATAATTGTCATCTGGGTCACGATGGCTCAGGGGATAGAGCGTTCACCTTCCAATGAGGTGAACCTAGTTCGAATCCCAGCAATGGCTGATCGATATGAATTACGCATTCAGCTCGCACCGACCACAGTGCTGACGTTAAATATCCTCAGTAGTAGACGGATCATGGATTAGAGTCCCCCTGCCTGTCAGGCTAACCGAAGCTAACCTCTGCATATAAGGCAAAAGCGGGTTAGTTCTATCAAAAAGTCCTTCCTGAAGACACAATTTTTCCTAATACTTCACCCAGAAGTTTCATTGTCTTCTGGATTGGGTTCAAAATTATGTAGTTGAACATTAGTAGTCGTAAACTTGAAAAATTGGGTCGGCTGTTCACCGGCGGTTATAAAATGCATAATAATTGACATCTTGTATATGCATGTTATATGAGTTTCCAATAAGTGTCAGTCATTTAACAGATTATCTAGGTGACATGCAGATTAACAAAGGTGATTTGTTAAAGTGCAATTTCATTTCTTAAATTACCTAACTAAACTGCAAATAACCAAGCTAATCTGTACATTAATAGCTAGACACTTGTTAATGTGAAACACATTTTTACTGGAACAACAGCGACGTTTTCGTATGTTTAAAGTAACATAGTGTTACTCATTTCTTTGATACCTAAAGAATAAAGTAAGGCAAGCAAACAACAAATTAGTTGATAGAATCAATCATCAATCAAAAAACTATAAGACATTGAATCAAATGGTTTAAATATAATTACAATTATCTTAAGGAAATTAACATAATTCCATTTATTTATTATTGTTTTGACGCGTAAGAAATCATGTTATAATCAAACAATCAACAAATGAATAGAATGAAAGACATAAGCTTTTAAACTTAAACAATGTGGTATAGTTCGTTTACCAGGAGTTGGCACTTGGTTCCGCCTTCATCACGTGGTATCTGACGATACTATTTCACTATTTTTGGAAGAAGGATGTGAACAATCCTGAACAAGGTTGCTATTTGGCGATTGTACGACAAAAATATTTAATTTGCAATCTTTATGTGCATTTTTTTAACATTAAATATTTCATAAATTTGATATGTCTCTCTTTTGAGTGAATAGTTTGTCCTTTTTGAGAAATTTTTCTGCAATATATTTAATTAGCTAGAGTAACGAAAGATATAATAACAAATGATAAAGCGAAGTAAGTGACTGAAAAATAATTCACTGTTTGTGTTTGGCAAGTATTAAGGATTGTCTCAATTTCAAGCGTCGAGACGTTTCTCCTCTTACTCCTGCATTGAAATGAACTCTGCATCAGAAGAGGTGGAGTCAAGTGCCAACTCCAGGTGAACGAACTATAGTCGTTATTGTGCACATTAAATAAAATCCGGGACACATTAGATTCCTTTAATAAACCACCTTAGTTAATCTGCAGATTCGGTACACATAATGTGCACATTAACGGCTTTCAAGATTTAGCAAAAACAAATGTAACATTCATGAAAAACACAGATTTAGAAAAATGATTTAAACTGGTTGATAACTTATACTCTATATTTTTAAGGTAAAAAGTACAAAAAATGAAAAAACTAACTCCAGAACAGTGCTCTCCACTAACGGTTACACGTTGGAAGTGGGATACAAAAACTTTATCATAAAGAGGAACAGGCTGGTCAGTTTCATCTACCGCTCTGTGAATTGAACTTTTCTTCTCAATCAATTCTTCTTGAGCCCTAATACAAAATTTTGGAATAGTTCTTTGAATAATGGATTCTCAAAATTCTTTAAAAATATACCAGTTAAACAGAAAGAAGCATTTTTGAAATTACACTGAGGGACTCTTCATCCGGTCTACTTGACCCCCACAGCTGTTATACAGTTATTTTATTACGTTTTCGACATTAAACAGATTTTTATATCAGAATTAAAAGGTTTCCAGATATAAGAAACAATGTTTTATTAATTATTCATCCAGGTTTCACACAACTCTGCTTATCTAGAACACGTTTTGATCAGAGAAAAATAACAACAATGGCCAAGGAACTTGGCAGAAAAAAAAGAAACTTTCAGCAAGCAAACATTCATTAATCGTTGTTTTTGAATTACAATTTAAAAATGGTCTGAACTATAAAACTGGAAGTATATTTCTGTTTCAGTAACTGTTGGTAAAATTATAATTGCCAAAAAAATTATAAATTTAAAAAAAAAAAAAAGAGTATACAGAGCTTTGACGGGCAGTGGTTTCAAGTAAAATCCTTTGAGTTGGTCTCTTTCAATGTTCTTTTTAATTTATTTTAATTAAATTTTTTTGTATATATTTAATATTTAATTTTTTGTGAGCTACTGCTTCAAAATCATAAAAACTTAATGTTTATTCTGATATAGAAACTGATACAAAAATATCTCTTTAGGTTACTTCATTAACGAAAGACTAAAATGATATCACATTAACAAGAAACACATGTAAATTGTTTACATACAGTGGCAACTAAATGGTATTTGACATAAAAACGCATAAAATATTTATGACACCACTACTGAATTTTATGTACAATAAGATATGAAATTAAATAAAACAATTTGTGTGCTAAATTATCTTTTTGCTCTGTCTTCAAAAAGATTGTCTTGATTTTAAATTTAATTTATTTTTATGATAACTTTGACAACCATTCTTGTGAAACGGTGTTATTTATGGTTCGTCTTTTGAAACACTCAGAATGATGACGAGGACATAACATATATGCTATTTACTTTAGATTTTGGATTATTGTGCTCAAATTTTACAAATAAATAAAATAATAACAAAATCCAGCCTTTATTTTTGGAGTCTCATTGCTCCTTTCTCCTTCATCTATAGTTTGTCTAAAGTAAGAGCTACCCCAGTCATTCGTCTGGACCCGTGACGGTGACCTTGGTAACGGGGTATAACTATTTCAAACAGGGGTGTGGGGTCATTGTTTAGGATAAGGTTTTGGCTCAGGTTGGCAAGAGGAAGGGAGACCTTTACCTTCGGTCCATTGTGTTAGTCCTATAGTGTCGAAAAGCTACCCCCCCCTCCCCGAGATGCGCTATTCTTGTTTCCACAGCAGCAGACGGTTTCATACTTTGTGGCGGGGGGAGTTCTTACCGTAGACAAACTATACACTTTATCAGCATCATGTCCATAATCAATCTCATTTCTCACGATAGAGTCCTTCTCTTCTAACTCTTTCCTCCCCCACGAACAGGGGAATGACATTTCCCGTGTCACTCACCCACTGACCCCTCATGCCGGGGGTAGTCCAGATGATTGGGAGTGGAATCAGAATCCTGACAATAACCATTAACTAATATGTATTATAATAATTCATCTTTCTTGCAGAAATTTAGGAAAATTCTTTAAATTTTTAAACAACTATAGACAATGGTAATTATTATGATGTGAATGAAATTGTTTGATGGAAATAACATGTTTGATGAACATGTTTGAATAACACATTTGACAATGTTTGATGGAAATACTTACTTATCAGTTCCACAAAATGTTTGGCAGCTTTAAAATATTTATGGTTTTAAATAAATTTGTATAAAAACATACAATAATTTAATAATGAAAAAAAAAAAAGAAAGAAAACTTAAGAATCAATGAGACATAATAAATCAAATTATTTTTTATACTATTCTTATAGGTAGATACTAATTTTTTTTTAAAATCATTGTATGGAAAAATATATTTTTATAGTACTTAAACTACAATCTTATTATTAATTTCCCAAATACGATAAGGAAATGTGTTATTTAAAATTTCTCTCTTAAAAAAATTTAAAACTGCTATATAGAAATATTGTGCTAATCCAATAATAATAATAATCCAAAATCATGTAATATTATATTTTTTACGTACATTTTTAAAGCTTAGTATGACCTTGAGTAACTGCTGAGGCTAAATTTATAAAAAATGCTCCTGAATATAGCGCATTTATTTATACATGAGCAATTAGATTATATTTGCTGAAGATTATATGCTATCATTGCTTCTTATTGAACTATTTATTAAATAAAGAAAAATATGTTTGATCAGAGTAAACATCACTTCCTGTTTTAATTGTTTTAAAGTAACTGAAACTTTTGATATCATGTGTATCTTTAGTTAACATGTTCATGGAGTATTAAAATTAAGTCTAATGATTCATTAATAATTAAAAACTTAATATGATCCATGCATTTGATTTTATACAGATGAAAACATACAAATGCCAGTTATTGAGATATCTAAAGTCTTACTTTTTTTTAAAAATATTTTTACTGCCTCTTTACCTATTTTTCCTCTACCATTTATACCTCAAACCACGTTTTGATGACAAAAGCTTTAATTATCTCTGATGAATAGTCAGTAATAACCTCTTATTATTATACATCATTTAACTTCATAATTCTTATAGTTAAAGTTGTTGTGCTCAACAGAGGAGAAACAACTTAACATGGCATTAAAATATGACCTAAGTCTGCAAATAGTGAAAAGAAACGCATATTTTACACACAACTACAAATAGATTTAAAAATAAACCGCTCACCTTGAAGATAACTGACGCTGTATTACTTTTTGAGATTCTACTTTTTCTATTGGGAAACTTGGGACTTCATAAGGTGCAGATATTTCCTTTCCTTTAGTCGATTCTTTAGTGTGAGTAATAATTGTCTCTGCAGCTTTCTTGTAATTTTCATCAGCTGCATCACTTTCAAGGGCTACACTCGGAACTTCGTAAGCTAATGGTAACGATTCTACATTACCTATGAATGAAGATTACCACAGAAATTACAGGATGCAATAGAAAAACAAATCATAATATATTGTGGATTCCAAAAGGCATGAATATTACATGAGCTATGATTATTATAATGTTACTAATTCAAAATCATTTTAATTTGAACTGACACCAGGGGTCTGTTAAGAAGAAATTTGGGTCCGTTAACGGACCCTTCACAAATATCTTTTCATAAAATCGGACACTTCACAAATTCGTTTATCTTCATTATTGTTTTGTTAATCTAATAAACCCTTCCCAGGGGGGAGGGAGACGGTTTGAAACAAACTAAGATTTATTAAGACTTTTAAATTCCAAATGTAGTATTCTAAGAAAATATTTCAACTTTTACTAACATTGTGTGTGCATTCTTATTAATATTAAATCATAATTCTTTTTGTAAATAAATAATTGATCAATTTATATTAATTCATAAAATTAATCAATAGAATATTATGTAAAGGAAAATTAATTTCTGGCAATTTTTTAAATAAAACATCATAAATTTAAGAATGTGTAAGTTTACTTAATGCGTAACACATTAAAAGTGATATATAACTAAGTTGTGTTATTTAAAATATGTCAATTGAAATTATTAAAAATGTGAGTGATTTTGTTTCCATTATTCATCGGAAATGAATATTTTGTGTTGAGCAGTATAGGCTAAGTACCAAATATTTGTATGTTGTATCTCTAATTTAGTAGGTAGCAGCAATTGTTGAGTAGAATCTTGTATCTATTTACAATTTAAAAACCTCTTGAAAAGGTTTTTAGCAATTTTTTCAATAACAAGACCCTATTTTCACAAAAGCAGGTCCCTGGTTGAAAGAATGTGACCTAATGCTTACTTTTTATTTACAAATTATGAATAGTTTTTTCACAAAAACAGGACCTTTCACAAAAAGTCTGGACAGACCCTGGATACTAATGCTGGTAAGCAGTCTGGATACTAATGCTGGTAAGTAAGTGCAAAACTTCAATTTTTTTTCTCTATACACGCCATGCAGAACTTTATGTCCATAAACTTCGATTTTTAAGATTATGAATGCTAAATACGCTGAAAAATCAGCTGCATGAAGGTTACACTTGGAACTTCGTAAGCTAATGGTAGCGATCCTACATTACCCGTGAATGAAAATTACCACAGTAATTATAGGATGCAATAAAAAAACAAATCATAATATATTATGGAATTTAAAAGTATAAATATTGCATGAGTTATGATTATTATTTTGTTACTAATTCAAAATAATTTTAATTTGTAATGAACTGATACTAACACTGTTGCGTGTAAAATTTCAATATTTTTTTAAACTCTATACAAGTCATGCAGAACTTTACTGTCCATGAAATTCGATTTTTAATATTATAAATGCTAACAACACTGAAAAATTTCTTTTTACTATTGATGGGATTTTCTATAATTAGCAATTTCACTCATTTAAACTTTTTTTCCCAAAAATTTAATTTAAATAAATAAAAACATTTCAATTCAGATATCTTATCTAAGAAAAATAAACTTATCTACAAATAATTACATTAATGTAATAAATAAAGACAAGACTTAAGTTTCTAGGAAGAATATGATTCCTTTATACAGATGTGTAGCCGAATCTCTCAACAAAAAATAAGCACCTTTAAAGCATTCAAAAAATATTTTTTAGTACTATACACATTACCCTCTCTGTCAAATACCTTTGCATAAGAGACACAGAACACTTTATTAATTTTTTTATATACCCAGACTTGGGAAATTGCTTTTCAATTATGGCAAATCTTTCAGAACATAATCATTGTAACACTTCATTAATATTTCTCGAGACATCCATATACCCATATCTCAGGAATTTTTCAAGTTTACATGCTAATCATAAAACTACAGCAATAAATATTTAAAACATGCTAATCATCGGCATGAATGGAAAATCGTATAAAGCTAGACACAGGTGGCGCTAGTGGGTAAAATTTGTAATAAATCCTTAAATTTTTAATAAAGCCTCACCTTAAAAAACCCACCATCCTATATTCACCCACCATCCTGTTACAATATTTTTTTAAAATTCGGTTTTGGGTGCTAAGTTACCTTGCAACAGATGCTGAACTATTCGGAATCACTAATTAAATTAGTAGCATTTGTGCTCACATTTTCCTATCCTCTACATCTGCCAGCATAGGGTTTTCAATTATTTCTGTTTTAGAATAGTGAAGTTCGTTGAAGTTATTTCCATGTTCATACTTCTTGTTAAGTCTTCCAGCATAGTTTTCACAGACTTAAACTTTTATAAATTGCTGTAAATTGTCGATGAGGGAGTTTGGTAATTCATTAACAACTAAAAACAGATCTAACTTTAAACAACTATGTTTAAAGTAGTTGATAAAGGACTCATTTTTTTCTCAACACTTGTCGTAGCTGTTTTCATGTTTTTTTCTTCAAAATGGTGAAAAACGAAATTTTTTCCAAAATTCCAGAGATTCGCGCATTTAAAATTGATAGAGTGCGCGAACTTCTCATGTTAATAATTTTTTAATGCGAGAAAAGAAAAAAATATGTGAGATTCTCGCGTTCTCTTTCTGTAGTGAAAACACTGTCACATATTCAATAGAAATAATTTAATTGCAATATAAATAAAATAAAATGAATCAAACCTGTATCTGAATCATCTGAAGTGTCATCAAAGTTTTTTATGGGTTTCACAATAGATTTTTTAAAAGACATTGCAATAGAGCATCATTAACACTGATCCGCAACTGAAAACAAGAAAGATTAACAATAAAAAAAATGTTCAAAAATAAATTTGAACAAATATGTTTTTTAATTTAGCTAATATAAAGCAAGTAACTCCATTCAAAACAAAATACTTAAAACTATCTTTTTTAAAAGCACTAGATTTCAAAACACTCATTAAAATGTTCAATTTTGTTCTTTTCATTCTATAACTAAAGGACTAAAAATAAATTAATAATCCATATATAAGATATATTTATAAAATTATTATTTTGCTTCTTCATTTTTAATAAATCAACTTAATTCACACAAAAATCCTTTTCAGTCAAAGTAATATTTTAAAGCATTTTTTTATTTATTTGGATTTATAAACATAAACTTGAAAGAAATAAAAAATTATGCAACCTATTATTCTTAAAAACATTGTAAAACTGTAAATATATTTTGTTACAACATTCAATGATAAGTCTAATCATTCAAGTGGTCAATACAGTTCGGACCTATATTTATTCACCATAAAGATCCTGAAAAAGATACCTTAAGTAATACATAAACATTATTGATATTTGTGGCAGAAAATAAAGAGTGTTTTACAACAAAAATGATGTAAAAAAATTGACAATTTGTTTAAAAATAACTAAAATACATAAGGTTTAAATATATTCTGGTCTAAAAAACTTACATTATTAAATAGAAATAGTTAAATTGCCTCTTATGTTTGAATTTAACCTCTTTTTCTTTCTTTTTTAAGGTTTGCGACAGGTTTTTGATTATCAATATAGGAAAAATATAAGAAAAGAAACATACAAATCAGAATGAGAAAACTAATCAGGTTGGAGTTTAAATAGGTGACAGCGAATTCACTCAAACGAAAACCTGATTTTAGAGTAAATAGGAAAATCATGAAAGATATATTTAATAATGTCAAAATTTAGTTCAGGGAAGATTTCTGTATCTTGTATGGCAGAATAATCCCCAAATCTCGAAAACTTCCGGGCAGTGGCCCTCGACAAACTAAAAAAAAACATCACACAAAGGGACTAACTCGAAAGGTGTAACTCGTAGCCTCCCCCGTAGCCCCATACATACATGTGAACAAGAAATCAAGCGGCAAACATGGATAATATAATATGCTGTAACAGTTTCTATGGGGATATTTCCATGTCCTGATCTGTCGAGCCAACTACAATCGCCAAATAGATTTTAAACAAAATTTTTTTAAAAAAAATATGTAGATGTTTGCTCATGGGTGGCTACGAGTTATATCTTTTGAGTTTATCCCTTTCTGGGATTTTTTTTTTTCTTAGTTTCTCAAGGGCCAATGCCCAGAAGTTGCTAAAATCAAGTTATGGAAATCTCCCCTTTTTATTAATAAAGTTAATATTATTTACAGAGGAACAGATTTTCTGAGGTGCAACAATCTTTAACTAGAAAAAATAGTTTTAACACATTAGATATTGTTTTCAATTTTGTAATTTTAAATTTTGTATAATGAATATACAGAACAATGAATGTACAGAAACATATTTTGTTACATAACATAAAAAATTCCTCATTTTTCTCAGGGGAAAAACATTAGCTTTGACCTTGAAAATATATAAATAGGATATTTTGGACGAGTAAACAATGCAGAATGAAAACAATTTTTCTCCATTTCACAAATCTGGTTAGCACTTTTTGGGTTGCGTTGTTTTCCCATATGAATTTAGCAATGTTTCTTTACAATTTAAAAAAGTAATTGTAAACAATAACATATTTTTTTAAAAACAAAATAAAGAAATATTTTAAGCAGTCAGTAGTAGTAAAAAAATGGAACTATACATTATATACTTACCACTTGTAAACGTTTTTGAAATAAAAAGATAAAACAATGCGTAATTAAAGACAAAAATAAATATTTCTAGCGGAAGAGATAGAAACAGTTCTTGGAACCGAAACAAAATTCAGGTACAAGCGCGCAATAAATCTTTAAGAGAAAATTTAGAAGCGCGCTTGAAACCTTTAAATTAAGTTCAAAAAATCTGAGGTAAAGGTGAAATTGTTAGACAGAAATGGATAGCCGTGGTAGGCTTGGTAGATAGGGAATGGAAATACCAGAAGTAAACAACAAAGCTAAAAATCAGCATCACTATCTCTTTTCTAAATGCATGGATTAAGAGCTAATTTATTCGTCAACTGAATACTTTGAATTGTTTTTGTAAATTATTTTGCTTTAGTCATTAGTTTTTCATGGTAAATATAATATTTTGCTGTTATAAAATATCTTAGGTAACAGAATGCAATTGTTAAACTTTAGCTGTCATTTTTGAAATCTAGAATTGTCAGTGAATTTGATATTGGAAAAAATCGAAGGAATAATACTTTTTTTAACCTGTAGCAAGAAAAATTTTGCAATAAATCTGAGAAATAAGCAATCTTTGAATTCAAGATAACAATAGAATGTGGTGTAACTACCACTATAAATATTAAATACCAATTCACTAGTATATAAGACATGTTAACTTGAATCCATCATGAAGTACCTTTTGATAGATAAAGGTTGACATAGTCGATAATTAATTCCCCGCAAGATAACAATGAGGTTTAAAGTAATTAAGTATAATATCTATTAAGTGCTATTATTTCTTTACAAAAATTCTGATGTAGACCATAGATTTTTTTTTAGATTTATTGTAATTAGGACATTATACAAAATTTCCATTGTTTTGCAAATTCTTGTTACAAGTTTTTCTTAAATAAAACCATATTTGCAATTCATTGACACTATTTACTAGACTGATAATATTTGTTCTTAAAAACTTCCCATAAGAATTAATGTTGGTTCTTATTTATAAGAAAGATTATTATAAAGGTGATTATTGTTATTATATGGCTGATTATTGTGACTCTAAAACTATATTTTATTATGTTTTACAATTTTCCTAGTTTGTATGTAAATTATTGTTTTTATCTATAATTTTTGTATGCTTTTCATAATTATATTTATAGATAAACAGCACAACTTGTGTTTTATAAAATCTATACTTAACCTTTTAGCTTTATGAATTTTAGTTTACATTTCTATCAAAAAATAAGTTTCATTCCTTTTTAAACCGAAAATAGTGTATGTTTATTGTAATATTGCCATGCATAGCAAAATATGGTCTGGAAATTTATATACTTTTTTCCTGTATGAGACAGGAAATTTTATTTTTGCACATGTGTGAAAACTTTAAAATTCACTTTAGAATGTTAGCTTAAGTTAGAAATTGTAAATTAGTTGGCTATAATCATAATGATCAGTTGAAATATGTCCCTTTTATTTATTAAAACTAAAGAATAAAATGATTATACTCTGAAAGTTTTTAAAAATTAGAGCTCAAGCATTTTTAAACAGCGTGGGGTATTAGACGTCCTAAACTGGGTTTGGACAGGACACGTGGGTTTTACTGTCTTAAACTGGCTTAAATTATCCTAAACTGTCCTAAACTGACTAAAATTGTCTTTAACACTTTAAGTGTTCAATAACTTGAGCATTGGTAAAAGTTCTATATGTGTGACACATAATAATTACATATGTTAATAAATATTTGATACTTTTTATACTATTTGCTTAAACTTATTAAAAGAAAATAATAAAACAAGAAGAGATTTATAACTTTCAAAGTTCCATAATTCATTGAACAACAAAAGTGAATACCTTATCTCTTTTTTAAATATGAATATATATGCTTTCAATGCTGATAAATTATATTTTCACATAAGGATAAATAATGCAATAATAATAAACTTCTTTAATGAAACAAAACAAAAAATTTCATTTGTTTCTTGTCCAAAAATTAAAATTTTATTTTTAAAATTTTTTTTAAAAATTTATGACATAATTTGAGTAAAAGAGTAATAGACAGTTTTGAACAAGATGGATTAAACCGTGGATTAATCCATTCTGTCCTAAATTTTGCCAACTCTGTTTTTTAATCTTTAGAGTATTGAAAATAAATAAAATTGGCAGAGGTTTATTATAGAGGTGAAATTTCTAGGAGCAAGTTATGAATAGAACATAGTGTGTTTATTGTTTTTATGGCAAATTTTATATAATGTTTTAGACCCTTGTAAATTAGGCAATAAACTGATTCAAAAATTTTGATTCCCTACAGCAGGGGTGGCGAACCTTTATGCACCAACGTGCCATTTTTTCTAAAAAATTGTTTAACTTGGTCATAGACGTGCCGTCAAACAATTTTGACTTCGTGATTATTGGGAAAATAATAACACTAAATACTATCAACTCAAAATTCTTTATTTACTATGAAAAAGAATAAATTTCGCAATGTCTCCGTTATACGCGTAATTCAACTTCTTCAACTTAAAGTAACATCAGTGTGACTTCTGTTGTTGCAGATTAGATGACAAATAACTTAAAAGAGGTTGTAAGATGTTATTTTAAGCAGGTCTGTTAATGTTTTTTGCTAGTTATTTATTGTTAGCTTGTTTTTTATGGTAATTGTTTTTTGGCATTAATTGTAGTTTTTTTGTCAATAATTGTTTATTTTTCATGCTTGTTTTTGTGCTTGCTTCACAGTGAACTTCGTGATCGGTGGCGTGCCCAAAATATTATGTGGCGTGCCATTGGTTCGCCATCCCTGCCCTACAGTATAACCTTCTTCGTATATGTATGATATGAATATTTAATTCAAGGAATCAGTAAAGATCATATGAAAGAGAACCTCATACTGTTGGGTTACTATTTGTAACTATTTCGGCCTTTGGCGATTGCAGCAACCTTTTTTTACCTGAAAATACTAAAAAACCAACTATTATCAGGAAAAGGAGATTATTGGGAGACTTTTCTGTACTCCTAGTGATGTTTTTTTTATAGCATAAATTGGGTTGCACAACCCTCATCCCATTGTCTCTGCAATTTAGCTGCTGGATTCCACCACTTCAAGGAGGAAGGAACATTTTTCTCCTGTTGGTGCCACCATTGTCTTAGTCAGTTTTAGAAATTATCATCTGCTCTAGCTAGTAAAAGGAAGGAGGGAAACATCAGTTTCCTCTGGTAGTTTATTAATGCTGAGTAACTGTTAGATTAAAGTGTTGATTAACGGAATAATTATGCGAGGTGCATCTAAGTAATATTTCATTAAATTTGATCATATTACATAAGTAAAAACCAACCCTGACGTTATTCAGTGAATTCCTTCTTTTAAGTTGCGTTTAAAAAAAGTAACCAAGTTTGAAAGTGAAATACTGTTTTGTGGATAAGTTGTTTAATGACTGTTATAAAATAAATAAATGATTCTGCAATCAGTGATATTATTTTACACATAGTTACTGTTATACCTGTATGTAGTTAAAGATTTTTTTTTCTGTTCTAATTTAGATCAATATGACTAGTCAAAATCATAATGGCTCATCATTGCAGAGTAACCTCAAAGATTTAGATGACAGTGATCAAGAAGTCAATGGGAAAATCAAGGTCATCATTCACCAGGACTTACCCGAGGTGAAGCAGAAGAAGAAAAATGCCGAACGTCCTCATTTCATTACAGATGGCAACAAAACGATTGCCGAACCAGACGACATTATTACACCTCTCAGCGAAGAATCGAGTCCAGCTAGGCACTGGAATGAAGATAAATTTTCAGTGGAACTTTCTGAAAATAAAACAAGCAGTTATCCTTTAAAATTATTCCTCTGTTGTGGAGATCTTATCGATCCAGGTAGTTTCACTGTTGGCAGGCTGTTTGGTATTGTTTCATGCTTTCTGTTTTATGTTGGCAATCTGGTATCAGATGCGATGGTGTGCTATTTTCTCTTCCTACATGGAGACATGCTTTGGTTTTCTCTTGTAACAGCCTTCACCATCATTCCTACGGTCATTTTGAACTGCATAAGCTACCACTTATCGATAAACAAGATGATTGTCAAACGTTCCATTTGGGACCAGTCTGAGTCCTATGTAGTCAGTGTCGCTGTTGCATTACTACATTTGTCTCAGTTTGGTGTTCTTGCCAGGTATTTGGGGTACATTTTCCTGCACGAGTTGGAATATTTGTGGGTCGTGTTTTGCCCGAACCAGAAACGTAAAGATTACGATCACAATAGTGGAAAGTACATTGAATTGCCATACCTACCCTATTTATTCATGGTAGAGGCCATGCTTCAATGTCTCCCTCAGCTAATCATCCAACTTTATATTCTTATTGAAGGAGATGGTGTTCTGACGCCTGACACAAGCCAGATGTTGGTGATATCGGTGATAGTCTCTTTTTTGAATTTGACACGCCTATTGACGCTGTGCATGCACACTCACAAGAATTTCAATACTAGTTGGAGTGGCCTGTTCTTCTCTTTCATGTGGTACTTCTTTACCAATATTTCCAGAGTGGTATCGTTTTCTCTTTTCATGGTGAAATTCACGTTGGGATTCGTCATACTTTGCCTATTCCACTGGGTCATCATGAGTGTGTGGGCTGTCAGTGCCTTAACTCCTTCTATCCCCTGCTGCACGTTTTCAGGTTTCTGCAAAAACTGTTACAAGTACTTAAAAGGGCTTTTGGTGGGCTTCATGTATTTATTATGCTTCATGGAGCTCAGAATAGTGGACGACTCTGAGAAAACCACTATGCCATCTCAATACTTATATATTTTCTTTTATTCTGTGATATTTTTAGAAAATTCTGTTCTGATCGTGCTGTGGTATATATATTGTAGCTATGTTTGGTACAGTGTTGTAGCTCTGTGTGTTACGTTTCTCAGTTTTTTTATTGGTGTATTGCTAATGTATGTTTACTACCGACATTTTTATGACATTGTTACTTGTAAACAATGGCCAAATGTATTTCTGTTTCCCTCAGCTAGAAATAGGGTTGTATGATCACATTGTTCATCTGAATAAGTGCCATAATTGCTCTTATTGAATTCTTAACAGTATTATGAATGTTTTTTGTTTTTTTTTTACCAAAGAGTATTTTCCTTTCTTTAATTTTATTGTGAGTATTTTTAAATTGTGTATGTTTTTTTATAAAACACTATTGTATATGTTTTTATATTCAATTGTTGTTCCTTTAGAATTTGAGCTATAGAGAAGAGATATCAATTGGACATTGGTCTTAGCAATAATTAATGAAAACAAAACGTTTAATTTTATAGAATATTTTGAAAAATAGTGTGGACTTAATATGAATTTAATATTAGGGGATCAGAATTTTGAAATCTCAGTTGAACTATTACTGCCATTTTTTGATAAAGCGGATAAAAAATAGTTTTTAAAGATGTGTTCAGAGTGGTAAATAGGAAATTTTACCGTTATTAGAGCTTCAACTCATAGCATCCTGTTTAAATGTGATGTAATCTTTTTTAATCTACAACAAAATTTTTGGAAAATTTTTTTATCGCTTAGTTTACAAATTTATAAAGCTATTGAATGAAATATATTAAAACATTGAACCCAGCATCAACAAGTTTTTATTTGCTTTTAATTACATAAGGTAGCAATTTAGCAACACTTAGCTAAATAAAGAAATATAAATTTGTATTTTAGAATTGAGAGAAGGAAAAATAATTTATTTTTCAAAAGTATATGTCATTGGGACAATATCAGTTTTGCTATTGATATTCAGAGCTCTGAAAATAACAACATATAGAAATCAAGCAATTTTCAGGCAAGAAAGAAAAAGGAGATAATTTTAAATATGCGTTATTTTCATGAGATAATACACAGTTTAATGTATCTCGCATTTTAGTAACCTTGTATTTTAGCAGATAATGCAAGGGTCTGTCTAGGATAAATTTACTGCCGATTAGCGGTACCTTCTTAAGGAAAAACGGTAGTTTCACAAAATACTTTTTAAAAAAAAAAACAAGTTCTCACGCAAACCCCATTCTCGTTGCAATCTACAGAAAAGAGGAGCTTTTCTGCCAGCTGTCTTTTGCTAAAAGTTAGCACGTGTATGGTCAGATAGTGCAATATGGTAAACCTAACTGGTCGCTTACGCCATACCAAAGCGAGGTTTTTTTTTTAAATGAAACAACGAGGCTCTCCCTCTGTAAACTATACAGGAAGTCAAAATTTCGAAGTTTATTCTAAACATTCGAAAATTAGCTTAAACACTATTGTAAATTTATTCTAACAAACCTTTATTTTTTATGAAAATTTTTTTTCTCTGTGAAACTTTTTTCTGTCTGACCTATAGTCGAAAATGTTCTCATAATGAAAGTAACTTCTAGTACTGTTAAATGCATGTTTTTATTAAATTCAAGTTAAAATTTAACTATGGACAGTGATTTTTATGGATTTTTAAATTTTCATGCAATTTTAAGCCCAAAATTTTACAATAGCAAAATTATTTTTAAATATATGTGGAAAAATATATAAAAATTTACCAGTCATAAATTAATTTTATTTGTAGGGACAATTTTTGAAAATATTTTCTTACTTTACCATATTTTTGGGTTGATTTTTTAGTATAATTTTTAATTTTCACAAATTATGCTTACATTTTCACAAAATAGGTACCTCTCATAAAAACTTAGACAGACCCTTGTAATAGCCTAATAAGCTTCTGGAGTAACACGGTTTTGTTTAAATTATGCATTTTACAAGTATTTGCTCTTAATTTTAATTGCCTTTAACTTTATTTACTTATAGCATTTATTGTCCTTTTTTATTTGTTTATAATAAATCTTTTATTTAATTGAAACTCTTATGGCTAATAGGAGTTTTTAGACATCTAATGTAAGGTGTCAATCTAATTTAGTACTGGAGTATTTCAATGGCAGTACTGGAGCATTAATCATCTTGTGTCATTTTATTTCCATTATAATATAATGTAATATTATATTTGTGATGTGTGTACAAATTGTTTTTTTAATCTATTTATACGTATTTTGATATTTTATTGCTCAAAAACTCGTTTTTTGATATGTCTGTGCTCTTTGCACAGTTTTAACAGTTACAGATTTATGTAATTGGAAAATGAATGCACAATTTTAATAAATTTATTTTTATAATTTTAAGGTTTACTCATTTGTCAAATGAAGCATCTTCATTGACTTTATTTCTTAAAAATCTGAATTTCAACGACAAATATTTTTCATTTACTTAAAGAGATACAGAACAAAAAGCGCCGAATAGGTTAAGAATGTTTGGTACAGCAAATTTTTTTAAATTCTAATTCATAGAATAAAAAATGGGCCAATTGGTCATCTAAAGTTTTGGTATTTTTCATTTATTTAATGCGTTCTCTAGAAATGTTTATTCACTTGTAGATTTTGCTAAATTTCAGTGGTGGGCATTATCAGTAAAGGTGAATAGTATTAGCAGAAAAACGTAACTAACTAAAATTACAAGTGCTTAAAGTATGAAATTTGCAGGGCTGATTGTGCTCTGGAAAAAATCCTGATTTCCGGAATTTTTGCTAACAGTGATCCGGAAGTTTCCGTAGATCGAAGGTCCAGACGTTTAAAAAAATCATTGGTCACAGAAGTTTCCGAAAATCAAATTTTCAAAGGTGGAACTTAAAAACACAGTTTATTTTATTTGTTTGTAAGGGCGAGCCGGAAAGATACTTTATAAGCTTATATTCATGCAAATATAAATTCAAATTCTTAAGTCAAAATTATTAAACAGGAGGTAGGAAAAAAAATAACCATTATTACACTAATTCAAATTGGAGATATTCATGAGTAATATTCATTTTTTATCAGTACCGTCATTCGGGGCTACTTTGTGCAGGATTTCGCAGTTTTTGAACTTTGACATGTAAAAAAACTATCTTAATTCAAACTTTAGTAAAATTTATCGATATTATATTCATAACTAGACTCAAACGAGTGAATTTGATCAATAAATGCATTATTTGTATACATTATTTACAAATAATAAGTCAAAACATACCTTGCACAAAGTAGCCCCCAAATGGGGCTACTTTGTGCAGTGCTAGGAATTCAGTTTAATAATCATGTTTTTAGTAAAATATTGATATAAAAGTTTTAAAAAAGTTAATTGTTGACATTTTTAAAGACAAAAACATCAAGATCTGTAAAGATATTAGTTTGAAAATAATTTTCAGCTTTAAAAAAACCATTTTTTTTGAAGAATTTTTTCTTGAAAAGAATGTTTATTTCAAAACATTTGAGTTTAAACAAAAGGAAACCATATACATTTTTAAACATTGAAATGGATGAAATTTTAAAAATAATAATTATTACATATTCATTAACATTTATAATATTGTTAAATTTGAACATAACATCCTTGAATGAACATGACAGAACTTGCTCTTCAGTTTCTGTCAAAATCACCTGATGTCCTATAAAATATATTTTTATGTGTTAAATCGTTTGATTAATTCATTAGAAAAATCTTTGTAGAAGAAAAATAATAGTTTACCAGGAAGTTTCACGTGTTTCTTGTGAATTTTATTAGAGATAGTATTTCTGTGGATTTTGTACTTCCGAGAAGCTTCTGCAATCGACATACCACCAGCAACTGCTTGCAAACATTGTTGCAGTTTTTCTAAAGTATAATCACGGTAGTTTCTCATTCCAGATATTTTTTTATAACGTCTGACCATTTTTCTGTCGTAAAAAAAAAAAAAACGAATGAAACTTTGCACAAAGTAGCCCAAAGTGAATTTTTTTTCATTTTCCGTTATTTGTTATTAATTTTCAAATTTTTTTAACGCTAACATGATATAATTGTTTATTAATATATAAATAAAAAATTTTGCACTTACGGCAATTGTTTTATCAACGTCTTTGCATTTTACAGCTAAAGTTTCCACGCACACTTTTCGACATCCGACGTCCTCGGAAAGTTGTTGACATTGGATGAACGAAACACACTCTGAGATTGTTTTAAAATTCGAAAAAATGTTTGTAGTAATAGAGGAGACTTCTATCTTCAAATTCCACACATTTTTAACGTGAAAAAAAACATAATACTGAATAGCAGCACTTGAAAAATGCCAAATTCGAATTTGCACAAAGTAGCCCCTGCTGCACAATGTAGCCCCGAATGACGGTAAATAGTTGTTATAATCATAAACTCAAGAAAGAAGGACATATTTGTAAATTTTAATTACTTCTCCAGATCATCATAGGTATGTGTAAATGGTATAGGTATGTGTACAATTTTAAAAATATTTTAAGTAAACTAAGAAATATTGAGGAAAAGGAAAAAAACCTTGTTTAAATTTTTTTCTGATTTTTCAATTTAAACTGTTATTTTTTTCAACTCAGGAAATTTTCCGTAATATTGACTTGGGCTTACAATCACCCCTGAATTTGTCAATGAAGAGCCCCGGTGGCTCAGGGAATTGAGCGTTCACCTTCGAATGAGGTGAACCTGGTTCAAATCCCTGCAATGACTGGTTGATATGAATCCGCATCCGGCTTACACCGACCACATTGCTGATGTGAAAGATCCTCAGTCGTAGACGGATCATGGGTTAGAGTCCCTTTGCTTTCAGGCTAACCGTAGGAGGTGCTTGTGATTTTCCTCTCCATGTAACTCAAATGCGGGTTGATTCCATCGAAAAGTCCTCTACGAAGGAAAATTTCTAGGAGTTCCCTTGTCTTCTGGATTGGGTTCAAAATTACATGGCTACGGAGTTGAACATTAGTAGTCGTAAAACCAAAAATTGGATCCGCTGTTCAACGGTGGTTATAAAATGAGCTCTTTTACCTCAATCAGATGAGAAACTTTCAAATTAATGTGAGTGATCGGAGTCCTATGGCAAACTACCGCAAAAAACGGTAAAATTTCTAGTACCAAGGGATCTGCCACCTTGGCAATAGGCTGTTTCATGCTTTTGACATGGTACCAACAGTATTGCCTTGCATTAAAAGATTAAGTCAATCAATGCAGTTTCAAGTTCATGCTTGTAAAAATTTAAAAAATATATGTAGTTTTTCATATGTAATCTTCGAAAGGAAAAACGCAACAGCTGTGTAATTAAGCATACGGTAAGAGTATGACAATTTTTTCACATACTAAGATGTAATATTATTATTTTCAAGTACTAACTTAATCTATACAGAAGATATTTTAAGTTATGAAACTAGCACGAAGAACTTTTTTTCTTAATAAACATACCTTTTTTCACCAAATTTGGATTCGCATTCCTTAAAATAAATCATGAAATCACTATCTTGAAAATATGGTCCTAATTCCTTAAGTCAATTTCTGAATTTTAATGTCTAATTTCTAAAGTTTGTTTTCATTTGTTTCGTATTTCACCATATATCTGGCATTATTTTAACAAGTTGAAATTTTTTTTTCTCCATGCATTTCTAAATCTCATTTATCCAAAGATATTTTCATGCAAAATAATTTTTTTAAGATTTCAAATATTTTTTATTTTTATTTTACTTAAGATGTTAAAGATAATACTCAATATAGTTGGCATCTGAAATGACAACTCAATAATTTATGAAATTTCATGAATATATTAAAAGTTTCATGCCCTAACGGTTGCGTAGATACCCAGCGTGACACTCTTTCCTTTTCTGCAATACATTATGAGGATACTACATCAATTCGTCGCGCAGATAAATCGAAGCGATAATTCATCGTAAGCACAATTCGTCACAGTAGGTGATAATTCATCGTGAGTATATGTATACGAAAAGTAAAATTAACTTAAGAGGTCCAAACTTTGGACTGTTACCCTGACCAAACTATGGTGACCATATTTTCCAGATACTTGATCCAGGAGTTCCCTTGTCTTCTGGATTGGGTGGAAAAATTACAAGACTACTGAGTTGAACATTAGTAGTCGTAAACCTAAACATTTGGGTCGACTGTTCAATGACGGTTATAAAATAAAAGATAGTACCGTAGAGTCCTGGTGGCTCAGGGGACAGAGCGTTCGCCTTCCAATGAGGTGAACCGGGTCGAATCCTAGCGATGGCTGGTCAATACGAATTCCACACTAGGCTCGCACCGACCACAGTGTGGATGGATCATGGGTTAATGTCCTCCTGCCGTTAGGCTAACCGTTGGAGTTTTTCGTGGTTTTCCTCTTCTTGTTAAGCAAATACCGGTTAGTTCTATCAAAAAATTAAATTATCCACTGGGCAAATTTCTCCCACTACTTGATCCAGGAGATATATTTTCTTAAATAAAATTGTAATATCAACGATGATTATCTAAAATCGAGCTTTTATTTTTCATGTCACTATAAAAGAATAAAGTTGCCGAATATAAGAGTATAAGTTCAGCCTCGCATGTTTCAGAGAACTATTTTACCAAGTATTCAATTATATATTTACATTTTTCAAAATCTTATTCTTTAAGCTACCATGTAGATTGTTTTTTCAATAATAATAATAATCATTTTTTTAGTACTTTAATTTAGGTTTTCCTTAAAATTAACATTTATTATTAAGTTATTGTCAAATTCTTAATAAAGAAAGCATAGAATTATTGCCAGCTAGCTGAGGATTAAACCTAGTTAAGAAATTAACAATATTCTGCTGCTCTAAACTTACTCGATGCAAAACTGCTGACTATTTACTAAGCATACTCTTTTTTCGAAAAATGAAGATAAATTATCGATTGCCTTTTTAATTGTTTCCTATTTATTTGAGCATTGAAAAGTAAATGCATCTACGTGCAAACAAATACATCAGGGTGCTTTGTTTTTTAAAAGGAAAAAAGATTGTGAAACTACAATTTTATTTTGACGTTCAAACTTATTCTCGCCTTCTGCATTTAAGGAAATTGCCCTTTTAAAAAAGAATAAATTGAAAAAATTTGCTTAAAATAGTATTTAATATTATTTCTGAACTTAAGAACAATTCACAAAATATTGTTATACCTGGAATATGCCTTATTTTATTAAACAGCAAATACTAAAATTAGAAAATTGTAAAAAGTTTGTAAAACTGTGCTATTTACAGACTCATCATCTCAAAAAACTGTTCTTTTCCTAACTTCAGGTTTTCCTTATGCTTAAATAAATGAATAAATAAATAATAAAATAATATACTAAAACATTTTTGGATTGCAAATTATTTTAGAACAGTAATAGTTCAGCAAATAGTTGTAATATACTTTTTTTCTTCCTTCCAGATATTATTAATAGAAATTGCTCTTATATGACGCTGTTGTTGTTGTTGTTAATTTACGTCGCACTAGAGCTGCACAATGGGCTATTGGCGACGGTCTGGGAAACATCCCGGAGAGGATGATCCGAAGACATGCCATCGCAATTTTGATCCTCTGCGGAGGGGATGGCACCCCCGCTTCGGTAGCCCGACGACCTGCGCGCGAAGTCGAGCACTTTACGGTAGCACAGTTTAACGAGGACCAATACCGTACACCCTCGGTCCCTACGCAGACTGATCCAAGTGGTCACCCACCCGCACACTGCTGGTGGGGCTGTGGCTCTCTCGGACACTACGATTTTCCAGTTTTATTTTTGCCCTTATTTATTTATATTTATTTTAAATTTCTCTGTAGGGTAAGGAGTTTTTTTCAGTTCAATTTTTCGCAGTAATTTTTCATTGGTAAATTTACATATTCTGTTTCACATCTCTTTTGTTTTCTTCATTCCTATCTGGCAAATTTTTAGAATTGGTGTTTATTTTTGAGCACTTAAAGCGTGTCGAGTTAACATGTCTTATATATTAGTGAATTGGAATTATATATTTGTAGTGGTAGACAGAATGCATATGTATTATGGAGATGATACAAATCATAAAATAAATTTTCTTATGAAAAGAATTAAGCAAAGAAATTACATTAGCAATATATGGTGTAAAATTTAACTGTTCATAATTGAGTAACATGTTGAGTGACAATTTATGGCGAATATCTGTTTTAGAATATATAGAAATATCTGGATGCTATTTGCAAATTATCTTTATCCAAATAAAGCAATTCTTTAAAAAGTGAAGCATACAATATTCTTGAACATACATCAATTTTAGGAAAAAGAAATATACAAAACCTCGTGCATGTGCATTATAATCTCTTTTAGATACTCTACACTTTTTTAAGGAATCTTTTTCGTGATTTGCCCTACAATCTGTATGTAATTAAGATAATTAATGCAAATTTAGATTTAGTATAAAATCTTCAGATTTAAAAAAAGTTAAAAGCAACTTAAAAAATACAAATAATGCCATATGAAAAGTTCGCATGTTCAAATACTAAATATTAGGAAAATCATAAATAATTTATTAAACGACTCAAATTTTATTTTTAAAGAACATAAAAACAGTGGCAATCTTCGCATTTTGGGCAAAAATCAATCCAAAAAGTGTCTATTTCCTAGAAATTTGTAGATATTTTTCTGTTAAACTTATTTCAAATTCTATTTATTCAATTGTAAGTAGGAAAAATGTAATAAAAAGTACACCCGAAAATAATTGTCAGGATTTTGACTCCACGCCAACGCATCTAAAGGACCCCTAACCTGTGGGTCAGAGACTGAAAGAGTTGTACACAGCGGAAAATTCGCACACTCCCGGTGCAGGGTATGGTGTCCCCTCATTTTAACGCTATTAAACACACTATTATGTATACATACATTATATATACATACATAGTAAACTATGCGGTCCTATTCCCAGATAGCAATATAAGGTTTTTTTCACCCAACAAAAACCTTTTCATGTAAACCTAAAAAGGGTTTTTATACGGTTTACATGNCATTATATATACATACATAGTAAACTATGCGGTCCTATTAGTTCTATAATTATTTCCTCTGGGAGGGCACACTGGTACCCGGTAATATAATGCGTGGTCTCGTGTGAATATTATGAGTCAATATTAGTGGGACAAATAGGGCAATTTTGTAATACAGAAAATTAAAAAAAAAAGAAAAATTAACACATACTGATGACAAATAGAGTCGCACTGTTTCACTCTGTTTAGGTTTTAAATATTCAATTTTTCTGGTGCACGCGGAAAATTAGTAACAGACGTTGTACTACTGCTTAGAAAAAATGATTACAAAAACCAAGAAAAATTAACCAAGAATTATTTAAAAAAATATTTACACGAAAAGCGATTACGTAAAATATGATTACGCAAAAAGTGATTACATAAAAATGAATACGCAAAAAGTGATAACGTGAAAAGTGATTACTCAAAAATTTATTACTCAAAAATAATAACTAACAGATGAATTCAGCAGCAGGAGGCAACCAACTCAACTCAGCAACAGGCGGCAAATAACTCAACTCAACTTGGCAGCAGGAGAGAGACAACTCACCTCAATTTCGCAGTAGGAGGGACACAATTCAACTCAGCAACAGGAGGCAAACAACTCAACTTGGCAGCAGAAAAGAAACAAATCACCTCAATTTCCCAGCAGTATGGATACAACTCATCTCAACTCAGCAACTGGAGACAAACAACTCAACTTAACTAGGCAGCAGGAGGGAAACAACTCAACTTATCAACATGAGTCAAACAACTCAACTCAGCAACAGGAGGCAAACAACTCAACTGAACTTTGCAGCAGGAGAGAAACAACTCAACTCGGCAGCAGGTGACAAAAAACTCATTTCAACTCAGCAACAGGAGGCAAACAACTCAACTCAACTTAGCAGCAGGATGAAAACACCTCAACTCAGCAGCAGAAGAAAATCAACTCAACTGAGCAAGACGAGGCAAACAACTCAACTCAACTCATTAACAGGAGGCAAACAACTCAACTCAGCAACAGGAGGAAAACAACTCAACTCAGCAACAAGAGGCAAACAACTCAACTCAACTCGGCAGCAGGAGGGAAACAGCTTAACTTAACTCAGCAACAGGAGGCAAACAACTCAACTCAGCTGCAGGATGGAAACAACTCAACTCAGCAAAGTTGCGAAATATAGACCCTCTTGTAAAAATCATAACCATTATCTACACCGCAAGTTATTTTAATATCTCGTTAAGTATTTTAATTTATTACGATATACCGTGTTACAAACTGAACAATCCCAAGAAACTGAAACGGAAAATAAAACTTCTATAACTTAATAAAATATGAAGATCTAAATAAAAGTCGACCTGTTTCAAGAGTTCAAAAATTCAAGTCACGAGCCATTCACGTTTGGCGAGCCTTGAGATTGACAACGTTTGAAGCAAATGGTTAGCGCGCTCAAAAATAGGCTCTCACTTTCAAGACTCGCCAGACGTGAATGAGGGAAAAAAGTGAATGTAATACAGAAAAAAGAACGTGGTGCAAAATACTTTGAAAGTGTANATTCACGTTTGGCTAGCCTTGAGATTGGCAACGTTTGAAGCAAATGGTTAGCGCGCTCAAAAATAGGCTCTCACTTTCAAGACTCGCCAGACGTGAATGAGGGAAAAAAGTGAATGTAATACAGAAAAAAGAACGTGGTGCAAAATACTTTGAAAGTGTAATCTTAGCTGCATCCGATAAGCCCGAAGCGTTTCAAAATTTAATTGTCTAAAAGCGATAAGTCCGTTACCAAGAATGCTCTAAATCATCTATTGTCCCTTATTCTTTGAATCCCAGTCATATCAAATCATCTTGATAACCGGTAATCTTACTTTATTCATATGGATGCCAACTCCTTTATTAACGACATTAATTTTTCATCATTTCTCCATAGCACGAGGGAATTTATTCTGTATCTGGCTCTCTCGGACACTACGATTTTCCAGTTTTGTTTTTGCCCTTATTTAATTATATTTATTTTAAATTTCTTTATAGGGTAAGGAGTTTTTTTTCAGTTTAATTTTTCGCAGTAATTTTTCATTGGTAAATTTACATATTCTGTTTCATATCTCATTTGTTTTCTTCATTCCCATCTGGCAAATTTTTAGAATTGGTGTTTATTTTGGAGCACTCAAAGCATGTCGAGTTAACATGTCTTATATACTAGTGAATTGGAATTATATATTTGTTGTGGTAGATAGAATAAATATGTATTGCGGAGATGATAAGAATCGTGAAATAAATTTTCTTATAAAAAGAATTAGGCAAAGAAATAACATTAGCAATATTTGGTGTTAAATTTAACTGCTTATTATTGAAAAGCATGTTGAGTGACACTTTACGGCGAATATCTGTTTCAGAATGTATAGAAATATCGGGATGCTATTTGCAAATTATCTTTATCCAAACAAAGTGATTTTTTAAAAAGTGAGTCATACAACATTTTTGAACAAACATCAATCTTAGGAAAAAGAAATATACAAAACCTCGTGCATGTGCTTTATAATCTCTTTTAGATACTCTACACTTTTTACAGTAATCTTATTCGTTATTTGCCCTACAATCTATATGTAATTAAGATAATTATTGCAAATTTGGATTTGGTATAAAATCTTCAGATTTAAAAAAGC
>NC_092207.1:8310235-8318065 GCF_043381705.1 Parasteatoda tepidariorum | reverse complement strand
AATTTCTTTTAATGATTGAAAATGAAAATTTCAGTGTGAGAGCTGCTGCCAGAGCTGTTGACATACCTTACTTAACTTTACACTTTCCCTTAATGAAGTTAAAAAATCCAGCAAAAGTAACCCATGTGGGAACTCTCTTATATTTCAGAAGAACATGAGAATGAGTTGGCTGATTGCCTAAAATGTATGGAACGATGCAAAGATTTTTGAAAATTTAAAGCGTTAATCGTTCTTCTTGCTTTTAAATAAATTGTTTTATTAGCGGCTTAAACATATCTTTATGGTTTATTTTTTTATCTTTATGTCTTACTTGTTAATTACCATTATATAATTATTTTCAAACAGCCCCTTTACAATAAAAACTGGTGATCAGCAATTACCCCAGAAGTGATCAGGAATTACCCCACAAATGATCAAGACCAGGGGAAATTCCTGATCACTAAAAATTTAAAATCTTTTAAATTCTAATTAGATTTTCAAACAAAAGAAGTTGGCATAGGACGCATCTCATATAGCCTCAAACTTCCAGTAAATAGATGTTTGCATTTTTCGATAAGGAATTACCCCAGGTCACCCTATTTAAGCAAGCAATAAATTGAGTAAAAATTCCATTTTAATAGATATTCTTTTTAGGGGATTTCCCAAAATGTACAAAAACCAAAAGAATTTTTATGAAAGCAGTAGACCAGGAGAAACTGGCCAGTAGAGTTGACAATTTTGCTTAAATATACCCCATGGGAAAAGATGCAGAATGAGATTCCTTAGGGAATCTTATTCTGATAGCAAATGTTGAAAATATCTAGATTTTTTATCAAAATTTAGTGCTAGCATATAAAAAGGAGTATTAATTTTAAAATACCAGATCTTACTTTCGGAATTTGTAGTATGTAATAAACAAATTTGTTCAACAAATTCTATAAGTATTATATTTTTTGTTTAACCAATTGGCTAGTTTAGCAAATGGACAAAATTGAAGAATGTTCCTCCCCTATCTATTAACATAGAAAAACTGGTTTTGCTATGAGAAGAAAACTACGGGTTGAAATAGGACTTTTAACGTGCAGAACCGTCAGTTTGCTCAAGAAATAGGCATTCATATACAAGTAACCCCTTGAAATCCATTAAAATAAAATTTATATTTCATTTTCACATAAGTAAAAAAAAAAAAAATTTAAATAATGAAGATTTTTTTAAGTTGCGATATATATATTTCGTATAAAATCTTCTGAAAAATTAAGCACTAAAGTCTTATTTTTAAAATTGTTTATATGATGAACTAAATGTCTAAATGGTTAAATTGGGAAAAGAAAAAAAATTTTTTAATTCAAAATGAAAGAAATAATAAAACTCCAGATTTTTCTTTGCTGCATACTACATGTTAATTAAATGAAGCATAACTTTTTATTTTAAAACTTACATAACAAAAAATCAAGTAATTCTCTTGATATTAGTCCATATAAATATAACCATTGAGCCTCTTAATAAAAAAAATTCTGAGAAAAGGGAATATTTGCTTTTAGTTCTGTAAAAAATTAATAAATAAAGATGTAAAAATTGTTATTTTTCGAGACCCTAGAAAAATAAACAAAAATGTTTAATTTTAATAACTTCAAAACTAGTTTTTTAAAAAAAAAATTTCTATCTTTAGTCATTAAGATATGTGACTGCTAAAAATAGTTATAATTATTAACATAATAAATAAATATAATTTTACTGCAATTAGTTTTTTCTTGACATTAAAAAGTCCAATAAAGCGTCAAATTAAACTATTTAAGTATTATAAAACTAATTCAAAATTTAAACAAATTGAGACAAATTATTATATTTTCAGAAAATATAAAAGTGCTTAGTTTCAAAGATCTTCAGTCAATTTATACAAAATAGGAAAATGTTAAAACAACGGTCATTGACACATTTAATGATGATAATAAATTCGTCAAACATTTCTGCTTTATATAATATTAGTCCTCAAAAATATTTAAACTATTGAAGTGAATATTTTTTCGACCATTAGGTCTAAATGCAAAGTAGCAATCTGGTGCTCTTGAACGAGCTCATTTGAAATCCAAGGTTGTGCTTCTCTATTTTTTCTCACTAATAATTTTTAAGAAAAAGAACTCCGAGAAAGAAATCTGCATTTGAATTTTGGACAAAGGACCCTGTAGAAGCCATGGAAAAGAAAATTAGACAACAATTTTCCTGAAGCAATAAAGATAAAATCGAGTGACATTTGAATTAAAAGTATTTTCCCATCCGTCAGCAAAGGGACATATAACACCTTGGCGGGGGATGATTTTGTTACTGTTTCCGCTAAAGTTCTCTCGAAATATAGACTTTTTTTTCTTAACCAAGAACAGAAGGTTCTATTTGAATATTTTGTTTTGGATTGAAATAAAATGGATCAAGCAGGTGGTAATTAGTTTCCAGGAATTTGCAGGAGGTAACGCTGTGACCTTTGACCTCACCCTCATTGTAGTCTGATGTAAGAAAAGAAAAAAAAAATTGTTTCCTTTGGAGAAAAAGAATGCACAATACAAAAAATTTATAAATTTTAAAAAAATAATTAAAACTGGAGAAAAATTTTTTTTTAAAGGAATATTTTTAAAAAATTCAGAAAAAAATAATGAAAAAACAAGCAAAGGTTCTTAATTTAAAAAGTAACGAAATACAAATAAAATGCCATGTATCGTTATTAATGTATATGATAATAGTACTTAAATTCAAATTTAATCTTAATAAGGTTACAGTTACATGAATTAAGTCTCTTCATTTCCTAGAGTCTTTAATGCTCAGAAAAAGTAAAAGAAAACCTCAGCTGCAGTTGTTTAAGTACACTTTTTATTCATTTGAAAACAAGCCATTTAAAAAATATTAACATGCTTGATTTAAGTAATAAAATTAATAAAAAGAAAAATAATAATTTTCATAGTGTAAGCAAAAACCCGGAGTCATGAGTGATTTAATTCCCAAGTGAATATTTCCCATAGAAGAATATTTTAAGAACTCTGCAAAATTGAGTGACTTTTCTGTACAAACATATGCCCTTCATATTTAAACACAATTTTATGTGATTGTATCAAAAGGTTTGATGGTTGATTCCCCTTACCAAATACCCATTTCGCAATATGAAATTGAAATTACTTTATCAGTTTTTCACAGAATTACAGTATAAATATACAATAAGATTCATTAAATTTACTAATATTCGTAAAGTTTAATAGTCAATAAGGAACCATCATAAGTTCAGACATACATTCAAAACAGGAATGGTACTCATCGGTTATAAGGACTGCTTTTCTGTGTTCTCGCAAACATGAACATTGGCTCCAATATGATGAATGAAATCATACACATTTAATTCTTTCCATAACATTGATATTTGTGTCGTTAATGGTTTTTATAAGTTTTACTTAACAAAAACAATATTATTATGGCCTGTTAATATGAATAAAAACCGAAATTAAACTAAAAAAATATTAATCGAAATTTAACAAAATAAAAATATTGTGGTCTGTTACTACAAATAACAACCGAAATTTAATAAAAACTTTGTAAAAAATTTCAATAATAATGGAGCTTGATCAACATAGTTAACAAAAAATTCATTGCTCTATCAAAATTTTGGGCGGTCATAAACTGGATATATATTTCCGTGTCGTTATCTATCGAACCAACTACAGGTGCCAAGGTGCTAAACATATTTTGAACTTGCAAATTTAAAAAAAAATAAAAATAAGTAGATGTTTGCCAGGGGTTATACCTTTCGAGTTGGTCCCTTTCTGTCATTTTTTGTTTTGTTTTCGTGGGCCGCTGCCCGGAAGTTACCAAGCCTTGGTGATTTCTCTGTAACAGATCATGATACAGTAATCACCCCCATACTCAGCAGATAAAATATGAAATTTATCACTACTGTCCTTATGCACCACACAAATTTAGTCAGATTGGTGTAAACCACAATCTGGTGTTGTTTCCAGATGATGGCAAACTTGGCTTCAGGCAATGGTATAAATAATACCTCTGCGGGGCAACATTCCACGAGGTTTGAGGACACACTCGCCAGAAAAAATAACACTATAAGTTAACATAATATTTATTTACAAATACTTTTCACTTTGTATATAATGATCCCTAACTTTGAATATGAAATTTCAACATGATAAGCTTAAACAGTGTTGTAATCTCGTATTTTAATTTTACCTTTTCATCGTAATAATAATATTAACGTTCTTAATTTAAAATAAAATTAATATCTATAAATATCCAAGCATCTCATCAACAATGTTTTGTGTTTCACCCTGCTGCCCTTTTAGTCAAAAGAATTCACCCTGTTGCCCCTGAAGTAAATTAGTGCCCTGGTGTAATAGGCTCCATACCCTTTTTGCCCTTTCTTTCCTCGACCCTTCTTTACTTTTTCCCCAAACTCTACAATGAATTTCTTAAACTGTTATTTTTAACTCTTTTTATTTAGTTTGTCATTGCTGTCAATACATAGATTTATATGGGAAAGGAAAAATAGCCATCAAAACCCATTGTTGCATTTGTCTTTAAAAGTTTACAGTTACTTCCACTATCATTAAATCATAATTATTATTAATCATTTTAATTATTTAGTCATAACTACAGACACTTAAAAACATACATTTATTATTTTATTAATATATGCATGCATTTTAAATAAATTACTAAGCTTAATTAGCTCATTAACTTGATATATATGTTAATTTATTAATGAAAATAAGTAATTATTGATTGGTTTGCTACTTTTAGTTAAGTAAAAAAAAAAAATCTTTTACTAATTGACAATGTTTTTTTTAATAGAATGTGTAAAGAATTAGTGTTTTTAATGGAACTTAAAATTATTGCCTTTTTAGAATAATAATGCCCTTTTTTTAAACTTTTGCACCCTGCCCTTTTTTTTGTTGCCTAGGATGAGCTCTGGTTTCATCTCATCATTTTAAATTTTTAATGTTAAGTCTAAGATAGGGTGTATCTATAAATCTTGCGGGGAGATGTAAATATAGTAACTGAACATGTTATAATGAAACCAGGGTGCATAGCCAGATTTTTCTACAAAAAATAAGCACCTTTTAAGTACTTTTAAAGCACTAAAAAAATGTTTTTAATCACTTTCCAAAAAAAAAAATCATAATTAGGATCTGAATAGTAACAAAAATTATTTTTTCCCTACCGTTAAAATTTCTTCATTTATAAACATATAATGAATGAAATTCAAAAACATTACATAATTACGATAAAATAACTAGTTTCTGAAAAATATTGCAGAGAAAATTGTGAAAATCATGCATCTTTTGTAATTTAGAACAACAATCAACATTGCAAAGAAAAAAATCTCTTTTTGATAGAAAATTAAGCACTTTTTACTAACCCCGAATAAAAAATGCACCTTCAAGGGCTTTTAAAAAATGTAAATCAAAAATAAGCACCTTAAAGCACTTTTCAAAAATTCTACGCACTCAGTGAAACAGAGAAAATTAAATAAAACAGAGCAAGAAAAAGCTGAACTCAAATAAAATTTGTGTGTTATTATACACACATGAACAGCACAATTAAAAGTTAGTTTATTTAATTCAAAGTCGCAATGCTTATGCTAAAGTTGAGCATATGATTCTCATATTGTTAATGTACTAAATATTTTAGATTTAGTTTCAAAAATCTTTTTAAAAAAATCAAATGAATAACAAATAGCTTTCTTCATTAAAAACACTAAAATTTAAGAATCATAGTGTATGGTTTATTTCAAAATGTGTAATAAGTAACTCCTTCAAATAAATAGAAAAAAAAAGTGCTCTTCATTTCCAGCCCAAACCGTTATTTGATGCTAATAATTTGAAGGGGGAAACACAGGACTGCAAACTACTTATAAACACATTTTTTTAAATATACCTACTGTAACATTCGAGAAAATGTTTAAATTCTACTCACGTAAAATTAAATTCAGAACTCGATGCAGTGTAAGCTTTCAACATATATCGAAACAATTTTTAAACAAAATTTAATGACAAAACAAAGAATTTAATCAGTATTATAGCTGGCTATTGTATAACCTTTATCAGTACAACCTGGTAATGCAATTCAACGATGAAACTGCACACTACTTTTATAACAGTTTACAAACTCTTTAAACTATGCAAAATTATCTTTCTAATAAATAACAACAACTAGAATAAATGTACTGTGTTAAATACTCAGTTGGCATAGTCATCATAGCAAACAATTTTAATTAAAGTAACACCCCCTTAAATGTAGTTCAGAAAATATAATTGGGTTAATAACAATTTATAAATGATATAAAGTTTGATAGAAAGTAAAAAGGGATGCTTACTTAAAAGTAAATAATCAATCAAAACAGAAAAGTTACTGAAAACTTCACAAATTTACATAAATCCCATGACTAACAATTCACGTAACGGTAACTCAATAAATGAAATAAATTAATGGATTTACCCTAAAAAAATGCATAGTAGACTTAAGATCAGCTGAAGATTTGAAAGAAACCCGTTAAACTTTTTCAACTTTCACGAACTGACTTTTCAGTGCTATCTTACAGTTGTTTTTTTTTTTAAAGAATGAGTTAGAAAATGGGAACACTAAGAAGGGAAGTTAAATACTTCTTTGTCTGTTGGCAATACCAAATCGATTGTTTCGGCAAGGTTTCTTTCGCATGATCGGCATATTTCTCCCTCCATACAGCCGAGATAAGTTACACTCGATCTGTTTTTAAATATTGTCGTTGTTGTTGTTGTAGTTAGCCTTTCATCCCTTCAGTGGGTCAGTAAATGAGTACCAAGCATGCTTGGGAACTGTACACTGGAGGGTTCCACGTTCGGCTGACCACCTGACCGGAACATCTGTTCCTGCACCCCAGAGCCCAAGGTCAAGAAAACTGAGATGGGCACAGTAGGCTTTGGCCCTCTACGGGGTGTCGCGCCACTGAGTTTTAGTTTCAGTTGTTGTAGTTCATTTACGTCGCACTAGAGCTGCTGCACAATGGGCTATTGGCGACGGTCTGGGAAACATCCCTGAGGATGATCCGAAGACATGCCATCACAATTTTGATCCTCTGCAGAGGGGATGGCACCCCCGCTTCGGTAGCCCAACGACCTGCACGCAAATTTTAAATATTGAAAATCTCCAGGTGTTGATCCTCGGACCTTCAAGACTGGCAATTCGTTGTTTCCTGCCTCTTAACCCTTCCAGCCTCATTTGGCTGTCGGACTTATTAGAAGTATTTTAAGTAATTTCCCACAATTTTTCAAATGAACCATATTGAGCAACCCCTCATAAGTTGTAATTGAGAGGTGCTTTAAGGGGAGTTGAGGGATCATATCGTATATGAACAACAATATCTCCATTTGAAAGTTAATATTCGCACTTAGAAATAAATACGAACATAAATATTGTGCCACACTGTTTGCCCATTTGATCGCTATTATGGTATTACGCACTTAGAAAGGGAAAAAATAATTATTTTAAGAAAAGGAATGTTTTATTTGCGTTATAGTATTCTAAAATAAATAAAAAAATATTTTAATTGAATATTGGCGATCGAAATGGGCTGCAGGTGGCGTAGAGCAGAACTCTTTTCCTATGGCAACACTTCACATGCTTTCCCCATTAGCGTGTGGAAAGTCATAGAGGAAGGAAGTACGCTAGTTTCTCTCTTGATTTTCATATAGATTGAAATCTTTTAACTTGAAAAACTATATGGAACTGAAAACTACATTAAACATAGTTCTAAAGAAAAGTGTCATGGAAATTTTAAAAAATATTTTTATTAAATAAAAAGGAAAAATATTAAGAAAAGGGAAA
>NC_092207.1:8289893-8309211 GCF_043381705.1 Parasteatoda tepidariorum | reverse complement strand
GATATTAAGAGATTCTCAAAGAAGAAGAAGGGCCCAAGAAACATCTGTGGAACGTCAAAGAAGGATGGAACATGACCGAATTTCGACAAGCAATTCTAGAGCCCAAGAAGTATCAGAGAAACGTCAAAGAAGATTAGAAGAGGATCGTGTCTCAACTAGCAATGCTAGGGCCCGAGAAACACCTGAGGAACGTCAAAGAAGATTGGAAGAGGATCGTGTCTCAATTAGCAATGCTAGGGTCCGAGAAACATCAGAGAAACGTCAAAGAAGATTGGAAGAGGATCGTGTCTCTACTAGCAGTGCTAGGGCCCAAGTATATGAAGACAAAATGGCAGGACAAGACCACTTTAATTGTCCACTAATCTTCAGATTTCCTGCTATGTTTTAAAAAACTTTATTTGTGAAAACCTTTAGAGTGGCGGACAGCTGGCCGCCTTAGGCGGCTAGTAAAAAAATAAAGTGAAAACAATAAAACTAAAAATTATTTACGATAGATCTCTGATTATTCACAAAACCTAGCTATATACATTTTTCATTGATTTTTCTTTTCACATCATTTTGTGTACCAATGATTTGAACTTTTATGCATTATTTAAGAAATATCTCAAACAAATATGAACTGTTAATTAATATATATAGACTATATTTGCGGGTGCCTCTATTTTCGCCAAGTTGTGATCGCCAAGCTGGGCGATGTTGAAAGCCAATCGTGATTCCGATTGGTTTAGAATTTAGCGTTATTTTTAAATGTTCAACGGTATATGTAATTTCAGAGGTCCGTTAGTTCTATTGGCTGGTAAAGTTACTTTTGCTTCTGGTCAACAAGATCGAAGGTATGTGTGTATATATAATTAACGGGGGTGCCATCCCCTCTGCGGAGGATCGAAATTGTGATTGCATGTCTTCGGATCATTCTCAGGGATGTTTCCCAGACCGTCGCCCGCCAATAGCCCATTGTGCAGCTCTAGTGCGACGTAAATGAACAAATCAAATCATAAAACTTTATTTTGACACAAAAATTTTGTTCTATAATATCACCATAGCAACCGATGATACAAACACTAATGATGATGATGATGATTACTGTCCGGCATTTTTGGAACTCTTTGCTTGGTTGCGCTTATAGCTCGCTTATTGTAGATTGAAAGATGGGATGAAGCTTATATGAGATGAATATCTTTAAGGAATTTTATTAATGATTGTAGTCTGTTGTTGTCAGAAGTGTCCATCAGAGATGCAAAGGACAGAGCTCCGACGCCAAGTTGTTTTCGGACTATGGAGCGCTGTTGACTCAAAAGTGGGCATATGAGTATTATGTGGTCAATATCTGCGGGAGCACCACATCTACATTTATTGTCTGGTATTAGGCCAAAGTGTAATAGTTTAGCTTTTGTTGGATATGTTCTGGTTCGAATTCGAGAAAAGGTTACGTCTTGGTATCTGCAGGAGAGGGAAAGTCTGTGTTCTTTGGTTATATTGGTCATGTGTGGAAAATCAGCATAGTATTTACTGTTTTTAAAGACTGCTTGTCTAGTTTGTTGAAACAGTTGTTTAATCTCCTGGTGTAAATTTGTTGTAGATTTTAGGTCTGATTATAGCCGCATTTGCCATCTGGTCTGCAATTTCGTTACCGAGAATTTCGGATAGACCAGGGGCCCACACTAGTTTCACTGATTGGCTGGATATTGAAAGCGTTTCCAAAGAAGACAGAATGTGATAAATGATTGCTTGCGATGAAGCAGAGGTAGAGCCGAGGGCTGTGAGAATTGATAGTGAGTCGGTTAAAACTACTACATGTTGTGTGTTTGAGTGACCTCTTTGAATCACCAGTAAGACGGCGATACCCTCCGCTGCAAATATTGAGCAAATGGAAGGGACAGGTCCTGACAGCGATGAAACGGAGCGAGAATTGTAAATTGCTACTCCAGTCTTGGCTGACATCCGGGAAGCATCTGTATAGAGTAAAGTGTGGTAAGGCCAGCGATTGCGGACAACATCCCAGAATACGGTCGGAAGTAAGTTTTTTGGTATCTTTTTATCTTGGAAGGGGAGGTTGCATAGATAGATGTATGCGAACTTTTAAAGGCAACTGAGGAGCTCGTTGGGTATATAAATCATGTGTTTGATATTGATTCCGTATTGGTTTAGCTAGTTCTCTGCTTGTGGAGGAAGAGCTGATTTTCTATAAGTATTCGGGATAAAGAGGTTACGATATGTTATTACACTTAATGATTGGTAGTTGACTTGTCGGACATAAAAGCGCATCGAGAGCATATTGTGGCGTTCTTGAAGACTCAGACAACCTGCCTCCTGATAAAGCAGTGGTAATGGGGTCCACTTCGGATGGCTCGTAGCAATGCGAAGTGCTGCATGATACACAGTGTCATGATTTTGCTCTCACTGTTGCTAGCAAGGGAGTGAAGGTGGCAACCAAAGGTTATAATAAAGGTAGGTGTTATATATGACTGGACGATGCGAAGCAAAGTGGTAAGAGCATGAGCCTCAAGAGTTTCTTGCAATACATTTCAGTATATTGAGCTTTTTCAGCGTGGATGCTCGTTTCTGTTGGAAATGGTAACGATAGCTGAGATTTGAGGAGAAATAAATACCTAAAATGCGGATGCGGGATGACCATGTAATTGTTTCTCCTTGAAAGAGGAGATCGGGAAGGGGTTCAATCTGACGGTGGGAGAAGTCGATTTCTCGATATTTGCTAATATCTGCCTTTAGATGCCATTCCGTTAGCCAATTCTGCACTCGTAGTAGAGTTAATTGTAGTTTTCGAAGTACAGACTGTAGGCAGTGGGCGTAAATAAGGAGAAAAATGTCGTCCTCATACACAAAATATATGACTCCGTCTGGGAGATTGTCAAAAATGTCGTTAATGTAGATGATGAAAAGGAGAGGTGACAGCACTGATCCCTGAGGTACGCCCTTGCTTGCACTAAATGTACTTAAGTACGTATTCCTCCAACGCACTCTGAATGATCTCTCAGTAACAATGTCACAGATCCACTTATGAGTGGATCCCGAAATGTTATGTTGTAGAAGTTTGTATGCTAAATCATCTGACTAAACGTGGTCGTAAGCTTGAGCGATATCCAAAAAGATGCCTATCGTAAAAAGGGGATTCGCCTTGGCAAATCGAATGTGGTGGTCTAGCGTGGAGAGAGGGCTGTCGCATCCACGTCGGGGAAGAAATCCGTGGAGGTATGGGTGAAGGGATTTTTGCCGTTCAAGATGTACTACCAGACGTTTAAAAATGATGCGCTCCATTGTCTTGCAGATAACGCTTATGAGGGATATGGGTCGGTAGGAAGTGATGTGTTGGCGTGGCCTACCGGGTTTAGCGATTGGGAGCACAATTGAAAATTTCCATTCAGCAGGGAGTGTTCCTGACTCCCAGGAGTTGTTCATTAGGGAAATCAGCGTGTTCAAAGATTGCTCGTCGAGTCCTTTTAGCATGCGGGCCGAAATTTGGTCAGGGCCTGGTGAGGTGGATTTAGCCTGTGTAATGGCGGCCTGTAGTTCGGAAAGTAGAAAGGAATCGGAGAGAGCAGAGCGGGTATTTAATCCACTGGCGTCATAGGGGATGCCCATTGTGATCGGTTCTCTTGCATATGAGTGGCCAAAGAGCTCAGCCTGTTGTTGGGAGTCGAAGATATGCTGAGTACCATGTAAGATATGAGAGTCTGATCCAGGAGATTGCACACGTTGTAGATTTTTTAAGAGTCTAAATATGTTGGGCGAGGAACCTGAAGATGAGCACAATTTTGCCCAGTATGCTTTGGATTCCTTTTCGATCGTAGATCGGAGTATAGCAGCCGTTCGCTTATACTTGATCCAAAGTTCAGGATTGTTTGAACGTTTAGCCAGCAGTCTCCACATTTTCCTTTTCACATCAGGAAGATATGAAGACCACCACGGGGGAAAGTTAGTCTTTGATTCTTGAATACACATAAAGATTCTTGAATACACATAACTGATGAGCGTGAGAAGTAGGAGGTCTGAAGCCACTGCCTTTAATCGGTAATGCTTCTACAGTTCCAGGATATAACTTGTATCATTTGAATTACAGACGGAAGAAAGATATTTGGGAAATTATGATCGTTTAAGATTTCTGGCGCGACGTTTGTCCAACTTCACTGATGTATGTATTTGATCTAGCTTGTGGTGTATTTTTGGGAGAGCTCTTAGTTGTGGTACCTGTGCATGTTTGGGATGAGGCCGAGCTTGAAATTCCTTGATGCGATTGTTCCAATGTGGGGATAAGAGAAGATGCGCTGTTTTGGGATATTTGATCGGTAGTAGGTTTAGCTGGCGAAATGGGAACTGGTTCGAGAAATGTCGGAAGGGAGGCTTGATTATCTTGTTCTAGAGAGCGGAATTTCTTTCTGGAGGAGTGAGGTTCGATTGAGTTGTCTAATCGGGAAGTTAAGTTATCAATTACTGTAAACAGCTTTCCAAAAAGAATGTCCTGACATTGGGTGAGTGCTTGCAATTTGGAATCGAATGATGTAACTACTTCTGACAATACGCTCTTGACTATGGACTTTATAGTTTCAACTGTCGTTACGCGCTCAGATTTAGATATCGTCGCACAGGTAGAGGTGTGTTGAATGGGCTTGAACTGGCGTCTAGCCTCTGAGAATGATAGACGTTGTTTACTTTTGAATTCTAAGAATTTTGCTTCTTCCAACCGAGATGGGCATGTAAGGGCATCAGCAGGGTGATTCCCTGCACAATTGATACAGGTTGGTTCTGTACTGACACATTCTGAGAAGACATGTGTGCCGCTGCAATAAGAACAGATTTGTTGCTTGGCGGAGCAATTCTTTGTTGAATGATTGAACTTGTAGTAACATTTAGAGCACTGTCTAGGTCGGTCATAAAAAAGGGCGGGCTTTACGAGGTTGTATCAAAATTTTACTTCTGTTGGTATTGAAATGCCGTAGATTGTAATAAGGCATGTCTCAGAGAGTGACGAAGATCCTCTTTTTGTAAGTAAGGTTGAACTCCGACCCACCCCAGGGGGGTATACGGAGATAAAAGTAAAATTATTACAATAAAATTTCTCTAAAAACTAAAGTTACAGTAAAATTTCGCCAAATGACAGTGGTGGTGATCAGTTAAAAGTGGATTAACAATAAAGTTTGACAATTAAAAACATGTGTTAAAGGCAATGAAACCCAATAGCGCCGGTGTAAATGTCGAGAATTAAATGATTATAATAATAAGGAAACAAGAGATAAAAAATCTCAAAACTAAAATCAATGAAAGCTAAAAGTCCAAATAGTAAATGTCTAAAAGTAAAAGTCTGACTAGAAGTCTATGAAGTCTAAAATCAAAAGTAGATAAAAATTCAAAATGTAAGGCTAAAAGTTGATTAGTAAAAATTAACGATGACATGCTCTATTGTTGGTTCATGACTGGGGCCAGTTGATCTGGGGCTAGAATGTCCTCGAGGGTATCCTCTTTTTGTAAATCGGCGAATGCTATGCACAGTTACGTCGTTGAATGATAATTCAGAAGCCAGTTCAGTAAGTGAGTGATCAATAGGGATTTCTTGTAGCAGGAATTTTGATGTGCTGTTTTCTGTTTGAATGCTAGGTTGGGTTTGAATTCCCATAAGTTTGGTTAGTTTGGAGATTTCGATTGCAGTATTCAAGTTCGCAGTTTTAATTAACATTTTGCCGTTTCCAGTGTGCATGCAAGTCATTATATTTACGGGTACTGTAACAGCTTTAGTTAGATCATCTTTAAGCAGGATTGGTTTTTTTGGGAAAGAATTGTGTCCTATTGGGGTAAAAATTACAATTGAATTCTAAATTTGTTTCGGTGGACACTTTAATTGTTCGAGAGTAGTGTTGGTTTGTAGATAAATCCATCTCTTTCTCCCTCATGTTGAGGAAAAAAGGGGAAATTATTATACTTGAGAATACTTGAAATTCGCTTACTTTGTTGTCGCCAACTGTTACTTCAGCCCGCACTAGTGGGTGGTACACAAAATAAGAAAATCAATTTACTGATATTAATGATCTGAGATTCAGTATCCCAATGTACAAGATAGTGGTATACACCAATTGGTATTATTTCATCTGCTAACCCGAGATGGATGTAGACAGATGTTGGCACTAAGAATTTCAAACGAAATTTTCACTAAAGAAAAAACGTCCAACACTCACAACTCCGAAAAGTCCTCTTCATACAAAAACTAACTTGCATCCTACATATACTCAAATAACCAGTAAATTAAAATCTAGTTTATAACTTACATATACTCAAATAGCAAATAAATAAAATATAATACTTTTAACATCTACCGCCATCTGCGTTTCACGCCCGTTACCAAACAGCAAGCTCCACCAATGATAGTCGAGGATCTCTAGTCAAAACAAAAGTGAACACATGTCACTTGCATGGCCGTATGTTTATTTATGCAATTGCTTAGTCCATGTTTGTGTGCAGCAACCAGATTTATCTATTTATTTCTGTATTTAATTAAAATATTTCTTGTTTTTAATCATTGCAAAAGAATGAATTTCCGATTAAAATTTTGATTGGAAATATTCTACTCGAAACAACATTTCTAAGTAACATGAATTTTTAAAAATAATACCCAGAAAAAAAATATAAACCTGAATCAACAAAACCTACTGATTAAACCAAGTAATTACTTTGGCATAAAATTTTCTTTGGTGAAACTATTAAAATCTGTTTACTCTGTAATAGCAGGGTATTTAAAAATTTTTAAAAAAATATCTCATTTAGTTTTTTTATCTTCTCTCCACTTCATGTAGATGGAAAGCTCAATTAAAAGTAAAGATCTGGACAGTGTGATTGTTAGTATAGATCTTCCATTAGCAGAAAAATTTTACATGCGTAAGTTTTTATTTCATACAAATAACGTAATTGTATTGTAGTGTTGAAATAAAATAAGTGCAGAAATGATCGGCTTACTATTTAATGAAAATATGTGATCTAACTATTTTTGATGATTTATAGTTTCAGGGGAAAAACTAATAATGAACTGTGGTATGATAATAATAGTATCATACCATCAGGGACTGATTAATTGTAACTTCTTTGAACTGAAATTCGTAATAAGTACCCTTTGTCGAAAAAATTACCCTTTAAAGCATAAATTAACAGTTTTGATTTGTATAGGGTTGAAAACAGTTGAGAAATTCTTTTATTTAACGTCAATTCGCTTTTAGGTCCATATCTTTTTAGCTCTCACATACTGTAATAGCTAATACAAATTTTGGAAGACATTCTGTTCTTTGAACATGTGTTAACTGTAGGCTAATTTTTTTTAAGAAATATGTATGTTAGCTAAGACCTGTATACCCAAGTAACTTACATTAATTTAATTAATTTGATGTGTTAACATCATTCATGCAAGGTTAAAAAGATAATTTTTAATCAAGCTCTATAATTTCATTAAATGAGGTTCTATTCCATATCCTTGGGGCCATAAAAATCAACAAATTGCTACACAGACCAGTGTAGGAATATTTGCTTCTGGTAAAGTATTTATGGTCCCACAAAATGGACATCTTAATCACCGTGGTCGAATCACGGCGACATTGTCGCAGAACGTTAAGAGTTCTTGCAGAACAATTTTTCTTTTCGAAAGTAAAAAAAAAAATTTACTTTTCTTTTCTACGGAAATTTAATTGAATTTAATTGTAATACTTGAATCATGTATTTAGATAATCACTTTTTGGTACGCTTAATGTACGCCAATATAATAAATCAGTGTAATGTTTTGATTGTATTTTCAACAATTTATTGATATTGATTTTCACATGGTTTTTAAAGATCCCGATATATTTCAAACAATCAGAAAAATTCAAATTATGCATTTGGGTATTTGCTTTTTAAAGCAATAAATAATTCTATCAAATTTTTGGCAGTTATTCCTATAGCCTATAGATTTTTTACGTCACTGCTGGTGACTTTCTGGGTCGAAGGGTGTTTCAGGTTTGTGTCATTCTTTTTTTTTCCCTCTTAGATCCTATTCTGCCAATGCCTAGTTATAGCTAAAATTTGGCAGTATTTTAGGGTAACTAATGGTATTGAATTATTCTCTTTTATTTTTGCATCTATGACACTATTTAATCTTAATGCATTGATTATGTTATAATTTATTTTTGCCTATTTAATCTAATTAGTATTAAAAATGTATACCTCTCTCTGAAAGAATATAACATACTACTTCCACAAAAAAGTTATTCTTGACAACATAACCATACCAATAAAAATAATCATATTTAATCATTGCGTTCAATGCTTCAGCAACATATTATTTTTTTGCTNTCAAAATAAAAAATAATATTTTTAAAAACCACGTTTTTGTAGTGGAGAATAATAATTAAAAAAAAAATTTAAAAACGAAAAACGTGGGGCACATGAAATACATAACTGTAATGTTATATTAGTGTGTGTATGTGTGCTCTTGAGAATATGTGCATGGCATATCTGTAATCGTAATTGTATCTGAATGTGGAATATGTTTGTGTATATGCATATTTATGTGGATGTATATGTGGCTGTGCATGTGTATGAGTAAGAAAATGTGTATATGTATGTGTATATATACTGTTATGTATTTCATGCGCCCCACATTTTTCGTTTTTCAATTTTTTTTAATTATTATTCTCCACTACAAAAACGTGGCTTTTAAAAATATTATTTTTTATTTTGAATTTTTTTATTTTAAATTATAATTTTTTTAATTTTTATTTTATATTTTTTAAAAGTTATTACTTTTTAATTATTATTCTTCACTACAAAAAACGTGGTTTTTAAAAATATATATTTTTATTTAGATTATTTTTCTTAGTCAAGAGTAGTCAAGACTACTAAAAGACCACTACTAAAATAATAGAACTTTCATTTTAAATTAGGGATACGAAGACCTTTATAGAAAAACAATACCTTTACTAATTTCATTAGTTTTATGCTGATGAGAACCAAAACAATCTGGAAATGAATGAGGAAAAACTGGATACTACCACGTGATTTTTCAACCTATAAAAATGCTCCGACAATAAAAATCTTTTCACCTGACATGTAATACTAATTTGAAATAATGGAATCGACAACAAAAGACAATCTCGAAAATAATTTTTTTTTTATTTTTAATTTTATTTTACTTTGTATGTCTTTTTTCTCTTCATTTTCATGCATTGTCATCCGATTCTGAACTATGTGCCAAATTTGAAGTTTGTGGCTAATCGAGAAGTTAGTTTAAAATCGATTACAAAATTCCACCCGGACAGACATACACGAAGGCAAGTTTATATAAACGTGGTAAAATAATCATTGTATTCAATGCTTCAGCAACATATTATTTTTTTGCTTTTCCAGCTGATTTTTGGTTTATTTCCCACTTTGCTGGTAACATACCTATTTAAAGTATATAATACCTGAATTTGAAACATTACCTAATGTATTACTTTTTTCTTAATAACAGGGACTCAACAGTCCTTGAAGTATGTGTCTTTAGTGACACTTACAGTTCAAAATGCTGCCCTCAACATCATGATGAGGATATCTCGTACACAGCCTGAACTGTTTCTGTCGAGTACAGCTGTTGTGATATCAGAAATTATAAAGCTCTTTTGCAGCCTCCTCATGGTGTGGGTGACGGATGGAGAAAGCAATTTCAAGCTATTTTTATCTTCACTCAAGAAAGAAATCATACATCAACCCATGGAAATTGTTAAGGTAAGGTTCTTCATGGCTGAGAAATAAGGAAATGCCGCATCAACTGCATTAACACAAAACATACTATAACAGGTCAAATGACTGTTTAAGAGCTTTTGCACCGAAAATGTGCTTATCGTCTTATCGCTTTTGCACATTTGACTTCATGACTTTTTCTAGCAATTATATACAGTTAATATTCAATTATTATTCTTTTTTTATGTTTTGTTTGTGTCAAATAATACTTGTTCAAATATTACTTGTTGTCAGGGCCGGATTAACCTCTAGGCATGTGCCTAGGGCCTACGAAAAACTTCGGAGAAAAAAATTTGTTGACAAAAATAATTTAGCTTTAAAAACAACAAGTGTATTTTGCACAAAATTATGAAGATACAAATAAAAATATAATATTTTTCGGTAATAAATTATTTTGCAGAATCTTATGATCTAATATATTACTTTTTTGCGATTTTTGGATTCAACGAAATCTTGTATTATGCTGTCGAATTCCAAACTACGCAAAATGTCGTATTCAATTGACATAAGTGTGAGCGATGCCAAACGATCTTGATTCATTGTTGAACGCAATTAATTTTTTTTCAATTTTAATCTGGAGAAAGATCTTTCTCCTTCTGCATTTGATCCAAGAATCGACAAATATATTCTTATTGCAATGTGAACGTTAGGAAAAGCATTCACAAGTTTATCTTTAATTGCCTAGGGCCTACGAAAATTGGCTATGCCTACGAAAGGTATAATCCGGCTGTGCTTGTCGTAAACCTATTTATACCACAACCGGTCATTTGACCGGAAGAACAATTTAATGCTAAAGCATTAAATTGTTATCCGATAACCTTATAAATAAGGTTATCAGATCAGACGCTGTGATGTAATGTGTGTTCAACGTATTGCATTCGATGAGTTGATCTGCTGATAGCAAAAATACTTCTTCTTATTCCTCAACAGATGGCATTTTATAAAATACCCTTCTTACATTTAAAATTCTTTTATGTTTTATTTTAAATACATTAGCGGTCACGCACAACACTCTTCGTTATAGTTCTCTAATCCCAAAAACTGTTTGTGCAGTCCTTTTCAGATAACTTTGCTCACTCATTTCGTCCTGATTTTATAAATTACCCTTCTTTTATATTTAAAATTCTTTTATGTTTTATTTTCAATACATTAGAGGTCACAGACAATTTTAATGCCAAAAGACAGAACTATACAAAGTCAAAGTATTAAAAATATTTCTGACATCTTACATTTCTAGGAATTTTTTTATTTTAATATTTTCTTATGACATTTGGATGATTATTTCACCATAAAAACTTTATGTCAATCTTATTTTAAATTAATATTGTTTTTATTTTGCAAAAACACTGATTATTATTCAATTTTTCAATTGAATTTTTGTCTGGGTTTTAAAAGTGATCAATTGATTAATCTTCATTGTCTTAAAAGGTTTAGGATTTTTTCTTTTTTGATGTGTGTAAGATTTAAGCTTAAAAATGAAAATGTATAACTGGTTTCATTCTTGCAGGTTGCCATTCCTTCATTTGTTTATTTATTGCAGAATAATCTTATTTATGTTGGAGCTACTCATTTAGATGCTGCCACTTGTCAGGTCAGAAAACTCATTTATCCAATTCAAATTTATCTCTTTCAGAATGAAATAAGATTAAAAAATAAAAATGTTACTGTTATTATAGAAAAATTATTTTGCACGTTGTTTTCGTTTTCCTCTACATCTGATTGATATATTGCTTTGGGTATCATTGCAAGTTCTAATAACAAAGAAATGTGGGTAATTTTCCTGAAATGTGTGACATTTCTAAATTTTCCATTTTTCACAAGGGGTGTAGTATTTCCTTTTTTTAGAAAAGCAAGGTATGCATACTCGTATATTTACAAATCTTCAAAAATATCTATATTTATTTTAGATAAGCTTAATTTTTAAAAATTCGGCAAAACTTTTATTACTATCTTTTGTTATAAATCATGCATAAATTCAAAAAATACAGTCACCCCTATTATACATATTTAAATTGTCTGTTTATTTTAATGAAAAAAATTAAGAAACATTAATTTTTGTTCTTAAAAATTAAAATTAAAAAAAAAAAATTAGCGATAAAATTTAACCACTCCAGCTAGAATTGGATTTCGATACTTCTTTTACAGAAAGCGGACAGTCAAACCATTACATCACGAGTACACTTAAGTTGGGAAGAATATATAGAACATAGAATTATAGAACATATTTTACCCTAACGGCAAATTAGGNTGATTAGATTTTGAAAAGCAAAAAGCAATGTGAAAAAGAAAACGTATTTAAGGCTTCAGGGGGCCCCAGCTGCAAATAAAACTTTTTTTTCAAAAGTGGGATCTGGGGGCCCTTGCCATCTCGGGGCCCCAAGCTTATACGTAAATCCGGCCCTGCCCGAGATCATCCAATATGTTCAGTACATTAAAGTAATATTGCACAAATTAAAATAATAAACTTATGAACAAAACTCATTTTGAAAGTCATTAGATCATAATAAGTAACTTTTTTTTCTTTTTGAAATAACATGTTTTTATGCGTAGAATAAATTAAATAATATTATTTGAGATAAGACTAAAACTGTGTTTAAATTTTATATAAATTTTTTTTTTGACTTTTTCCTTTTAAATTTTTGACCTTTTTCTTGAATTTTTTCTTCTTATCTCTGTATAAACCCTGACAATACAGATAAAATAATAATAAAAAGAAATATTAAAAGAAATTATTAAAAAAAATTTGTTAATTCTCAAAACAGAATTTTAACTTTGAAAATCTCAGTTTTTCTTTTTACTTAAAAAAAGGGCAATGATTGAAAAAAAGATATATATGTGTAGAGTGCAGAAAAAAATAAATGGGTAACTTTTGATTATCACATTCTGGGACTCAATTTTAATGGTTCAAGTAGGTGACCTCAAATATGCTATTAACAAGCGCTGGTGATAATTTAAGTTACGAAATCGGACACAAAAATGTACTTTCTCTGAATAAATAGATTCAGATTTCTGACTCCCAAAATATAGGGGGTAGTCGCAATCTGGAAAATATAGTCCCAAACGTTTGGTCAGGAGAGGGGTCCAGAGTTTGGACTCCTTAATGTTAATTTGATTTTTTTGTTATTTTGCTGCATTTCGAGAACTTTTTAGGGGAGTTGAAAGAAAAGTTATGTTTTTTCATAGAAAGTATGTTTTTGTGTCTTATTTTTTTGTAACTTAAAACATCTTTTCTAATTGATTAGCATATTTGAGGTCACCACCTCAAACTATTAAGATTGAGTCGTAGAACGTGGCGATCCGAGCATTAGATCAAAAGATATTCAGGATGGTCCGTTTTTTATTTTGTACTCTGCACATATATATATTCACACACATATATAATATATATTTATATATATAAATCTTTTATAAATGCTGTTTTTAAAATATGCCATAATGTAAACACTCATGAAAAACTAATCTATTTTTAGAAAAAGTGAAGATAAAAAGCATAATTATTGTTTCTTGGGGTTCTATTTATTTATTTCATCCAGTAAATTCCTATTACTTTGCTTAAATTTGAAAATTTCTTTACTCACTTGGAACAGTATAATTTTTAATAACTTAATGGAACTGGATAACTTAATATGGAACTTAATTTATAATAAAATAGGTTTAAGATTATTATGCTCTAATTATTTCTGAGCTTCGCAGTTCTTGCTGTAATGAACTTATTTCTTATTTTAGGTGACATACCAATTGAAAATCCTCACAACAGCCCTATTTTCTGTTGCCATGTTGAACAGAAAACTGAATCCTTATCAATGGATTTCATTATTCACTTTGTTTGTAGGTATAGCGCTGGTACAAGTTGCACAGTTTGACACACATTCCCCTGCTCAGGCAGGTCAGAGTCCCCTCATCGGTTTCGTCGCCATCGTCATCGCCTGCTGCATGTCAGGATTCGCTGGCGTTTATTTTGAAAAAATTCTAAAAGGGAGCAATGTCACCGTTTGGATGAGGAACGTCCAACTGTGCATCTCCTCAGTTCCTCTCGGATTTGGGACGATCTTTTTCATGAATTGGTCGGATGTCTCTTCCAAAGGTTTCTTCTACGGATACAACAAAATTGTCTGGACTGTTATTCTCTTGCAAGCCGTCGGGGGCCTGATAGTTGCCATCGTCGTCAAATTTGCTGACAACATTCTGAAAGGTTTCTCCACGTCGCTTGCCATTGTGCTGTCCTGCATACTTTCTGTGTATATATTTGAATTTCAGCTGACGACCAAGTTTGTGTTGGGATCTTCCCTTGTGATTGGCTCCATATTCTTATATGGCAAGCCTTATCAAGCCAATACAAAAAAGTGACATTTTCGATGCTTCGCTTTTTCGAAATGATCGTACGTGGTGCATAGTTTTATATTTTTGACGGTTAATCAAACATTCATTATATACAAAAAAATATTGTTGGTTTTTTTTTTTAAGATTATTTATTTTGTTGAAGCTTATACTGCTGTTCGTGATGCATATTGCTTGTAATGGGGTTTATGGTACTTAAATAATTTTTCTACAATAGTTCTCATTTAACACCTATGTATTACAGCTTAATAATTTTATGATTTGGTTAAACAAATGAGAATTTGTTCCAAAACTATAAAGCACGACCTATAGCCTAAAGTATAAAAGAATAGAAGCTACGGAAATATATATAAAAAATCTTATTCAAAATAAATCTTATTTCAATCACTGCAAAAGTTTTTCAGTCTTTTTCACCATTGGATTATAATCATTTAATTTTTAAATGATTACAATCTGATACATTAATTTGGAATGCAATTTATGAACAAAAAGAAAATTTCCTAAATCAAAAAGATAAGAATAATTAATCACTCCCATCACACCGATTGGTTAATGCAGCAATAATAAATTCTGTTTGTTGCTAAATTCTGTTGTTTGTTCTGTCTGTTGTTGTTAAATTAGCTTTTGAGATTAATGAAAAAGTTTCTGTTATCTTTTCTATGTCTGTAAATTTGATGGGATATCTTGTTATGTAATTTTGTAACTATGTTTGTTTAGATATGTTTTAATTTTTATTATGAAAAATTTAGTTACGTATGTTAAGTCATTCACATTCTTTTCAAATAGAATCCAAACTCACCCCTCCTTTTTTTGGATTGTAACATTGTTACTATTGAGCCTCATAATTGTTTCTGTGCAATCTTTTAAAAAAATCATTGAGTACTATAGCAGCAGTTTCTAAAAGGAGTTCCACATAACTCAAGAGTGGGGGGGGGTATATATTNTGTTCTTCATATATATATATATGTATATATATAAATATTGACCGGTTGTCCAAATTACCTGCACCTCACAAAATGGCAATCAAGAATTCAAACCTGCAATTTTAACTTCATGATTTTAATTGTTCTAAAATTAAAATAAAATTAATAAAACCTGTAATTTATTTATCTTTATCTCTCATTTAATTGTATTTTTTAAAATTCTGTTTTACTGTTTTTTTAAATTCTGTTCGCATTTACTTTTAGAACCAATAATTTTTGCAGTGTTCAACAATAGAGCCATATATTTATTCTGCAGTGGGAGGATGAGTAAGTGATGATTTGGTAGCAGTTTTCACCAAGGAAATGTTAACCATCGCTTGAAATCGAGCAATTTTTTTTTTTAAAATTCAGTCACAAAAGAAAAAAATTTATTTTAATAAAAAATTAGTTTCCTTTCATTGTAAATTTAAATACAAATAAAGTGAAAAATTGTAATCTCAGAAGGTGCTATGTCCCTTCATTTATAAAATATGAGAGGTCTACAGCCCCTCTGCCCCGGTCTTTGGAATGGTCACAAGAGTTTCAAAAGTTAAACTATTTTTTTAAGCTCTTATTACATTAAACTATTTTTATAACCTGTTATTACATTTATACGATATTAACGATTGATTAATTTAATATTTTAAAATTTCCATAAGGCCAATGTTTTTTTTATTTTGAATAATGAAAAAAAAAATATTTGGTGCTTTTAAAATAGTTTTTTGATTATATAAATTATGTTTTTCCATACCTTTGAATTTTAACAATCACTACTTTCCGAGACCCTATTTAAATGATTGAACTGTTTTCATTTTCTATAAAGACAACCAGTATCTAGTATTTACAAATGTTAACTTCATACTCCACTTTGACATTTAACGGAACAAAATAATAATTGTGTTAAAGGGGAGTGTTGGATAAAAAGTTTGGGAAACTCTGTCCTTGATTAATCTAATTAGCCACTATTTATAGTATGGTTGTAATTTAAAATATTTAACTTTTTCACAAATGTTGAGAATTTTAGTTTCTTGTGCTGAGTTAAAAGGTTTAATCTGTCACATAGCTCAAAAAACAAAATTGAGGTTTAAAGATAAGAAGTCATCATTGTTTTCATTGCATCCATTAAATCTTACTGTTGTTCTATAATTCATATTTTGATTCGTCTACTTCTAGCTGAATTTAATTCAAAAATGCTGATACAACAATTGCATTTAGCGCAGTATTTTAAAGAGCTCTTTTTGTAAAATAATTGCAATTTCTAATTTATGCAATATTTAGAAAAATGTTTTGAAAGATCTTATCTGCATCATTCCAATTTATAAATGAACTTGCAATTAGCTTATACCTCTTTTTATTTACTCTTACCCTTATTTACCTTAATTTGCACATTTAAAGTATTTCTAAGATATTTTATTTAAAAACTGATTGTTTTATTTAAAAAGAATACAGATATTGTGAGCTTAATATTTAGTATACTATTATATTGTAATATAAGTATGCATACACATTTGGATATAATAAAAACTTAACTAGAAATAATTTTATTTTATTTTAATAGCTTTCAGTAGATATTCATATTTTGTGATCAACTAAATTTAGTATTAAACCGAATTTTAGGATGGTTAAAAATATTGTTACTTTCAATAATGACTTATTTTAATTTAAAATTAATGCCGCCAAAATTGCTTTAAAAACTGCAATAACTATTTCTTGATTCAAGTACCAATGAAAATAAATGCATTTAAGTCTAGTCTTAAATAACTTTTAATACTTTTTTGGAGATAGAATAAAAACTGAAATTACTTAAGGACTTGCAATGCATGGAACTGAGATTTGGTCACACACTGAATATTAGGCATACTACTAATTGTTTAATGTTTTTCAGGTCAATACATAAATTTTAAAATTTTTAAACTGTGCCCACCGCTTATTACAATCATGCCTATTTTGAGAACATTTGATTTTTTTTAAATAGGAATATCTACCCTGTGGGAAAAAAAAGTTTCAAAGTCTTAACAAATACACTAAAAGTTAAATTTGTTACTACTTCATTTATATTTCAACTGAATATACATTGAAAATTTTAACTAAACATGAGTTACATTTTTTTTTTCATTTACAGAAGTTTTTTTAAAAATATTAGTATATTTGTATTGCTGCCAACTCTCCTGAATTTTGCCAGTTTTTCCGGTCTACTGGTTTAATAAAAATTCTCCTGGTTTTTGGATACTTTAGAAAATTCCCTAAAATTCGGTAAGTTTCCTTAAAAAAATCCCCATCAAAATAGAATTCCCTATTGAAATAAAATTTTTGTAAATTATTGCTTGCTTGAGTATTTAAATAAATGTTACTAATACATAATGAAACAAGCCTCATTTATAAAAATCAGTTAGCTATCTTTGATGAATTAAATACTTATTACTATTCAAAATTGAGAGTACTCACTCTCAATTCACTATCAAAAAACTATTCACATTTCAACTTCATTTAATGTTAATCATGAATGGAAAATATTGCTTTTTTTTTATTTCGATCACTCTAAAAATCCTTAAAATTCCCTATGTGTAAAATTAGTACATTTTGTAACAGTTGTCAAGAAATTTATATTATTTCGTAAAATCTACTGGATTTTTCCCTATCCACATTGGTAGCTATGTATTTGTTAGATTAGCAAACTTTAAAATTAAAGATACGTGTTTTGAAAGTTTATAAAAGTATATGTGTAACTTGTTTTTAAATTCATTTTAAAATATTAAGTGCTTTTCTGACGTCTGTTGAAGAAATTGATGACAATTAAATAATAGGCATTCTACAACTTTTCTCTATTCATAAATAGTTATATTTTCGATTCTTTAGCACTCTTAGTCTTATAATTTTTCTTTTTGTTAATAGGGGTACGCTAAATTTTTATTAGATTTTGAAACTAAGAGAAAAATTATATTAATTAGACAAGAGAGTTTTGAATTATTTTAAGCATAAGCTCTATAAAGTTTAAATTTATAAAACGACAATCAGGATCCGTGTTTTGATATTGTAATATAGCATATTTGATTTCTTGAAAAAAAAGAAAGGTTTTATAATTCAGCGATTTTATTGGTGTTATTATGTAGTTAGCTATGTTTTTTTGGATTTATTCTTACTACTCCTGTTAACCCTAGATTAATAAATATTTTATGGGTGAAAGAGGTAGAAAAATAAACTTCTAAGTAACATTCTTAGATCATTAGATAAATGTTTCTGAAGAGTGCCTCTCCCACGTAATTTGATGATCTCAAAATGGCTCAAACTGGAAAGGTCTAGTATGTATCCAGTTTTTATCTATGGAATTACAAAAAAATGTTAACGTAGATGTATAAAAAAGTTTTCATTATTCATTTTTTGTTATTTAAATGTTTAGAATATATATATTTATATATATACATACACACATGTATATGTATACACACATATATATATATTAGGAGGCAACCAATAATCCCCTTGAACATACATTAAAACTACGTCACTGCTTGTGAGGCTATATTTGTCTTTGCATTTTGACTACCCAGAACGTTTTCGTCATTTGTCCGTTTCTCTTAAACAAGCCAATGAATACATAGCACTTCATCCTGGAATTTTCTATCTTTTATCGCAGTTAAGCCTTCTTATGATAAAATTTGTAATTTTCAATGCAATTCTGGGGAATATTCTTATCTTTTCATTTTATAAATATTTAGTTACCTTAAATGAATTAATAAACAAAAATATTAAGTAATATACTATTATAAATTCAAAATATCAATTAGTTTTATGTATACATAAAATATGATATATTCTTTCATAAACTTACCAAAGTTCAATTTTAAATATTAGTAAATAAAAGTTGAAACAGGCAATAATCATAAAAATGGTCATCACACTCACCAAGACGTTTGTTTACGTTACTTAATAATAGAAGCCCGGCAAATTAAAATTTTAGATAATACGTGTTTATAAAATTCCAAAATTAAATAACCGAGATCTATTTGAATTTTATAATGTAAATTCATACGTACGTTTTTGTATACGTATAAATACATACATATAAGTACGTTTTTGTGTCTGATTTCGTAACAAGTACTGAGATTAGGGGGTGTTTATTAACTGGATTACAGAACGATGAAAAACCAATGTATAAACAAGTGTTCCTTTACTGGGATTTTTTCAAGTTAATGAAAATAAAAGAAAAATTTTAATTTTCTTGTACCTTTTGTCATATTATAAATCAAAATTATGTTAAAAATAAAAAA
>NC_092207.1:8210479-8289503 GCF_043381705.1 Parasteatoda tepidariorum | reverse complement strand
TTTTTAAAATGCCACTAAACATTCAGCAATTCCTTGAGTTATAGAAAAAAGAAATATCGTAAATTACAGAAAACCTTGTGAATGTGCATTAGAATTACTATACAATCTAAATTTTATTTTTCAAGCACTTTTTTTTTTCTTCGAACTTTCTAGAAGACTCGATTAACCCCTTCGCGCCGACTGTCACAAATACGTGACAGCATAAAACAGTATCAACCAGGGTAAAAAGATAAAACTGGTAATCAAAGTAATTCTTTAGCTGTTTATTTGTGGGCGGGGTTATAATTGTTTGATTTATTTATTTCGCCATTACTTAGTTCAAAATAAAATTATTTAGTTATACTTTGAAGAAACATTGATTATATATATGATTAAACTAACAATAATTAATTTCAAGGCAAAGTAAGTCTGTGAAATTAGCAACGCCTGCATTTAAGCTACCGTTTTTTATTTATTTACATCCTGATTCTGATTTTGTACGAATGCTTTCATGAATCACCCGTCCCCAAGGGGTTAAAGCTGTAAAAATGATCATCCCTAAAATTTTGTATATAGCTGTAATAAGTTATGTTAATTTGATTTTAGTATGAAATCCTCGAATAAATTTAGCAAAAACAGCATAATCTAAACAATATCAGATAAAAAATTCATGTATTTAAATTCTAAAAACTTCGAAAATCATAAATAATTTATAAATCGATTCAAATTTTCTTTTCAAAGGACATTAAAATAAATTTTTTTTCGCTTTTTAGACAGAAATCTGTTTGAAAATTGATTTGATTGAAACTTCGAGATATTTTCTATTAACAATGAATTAAATCTCTCTGAGCAATCACAAAACATTAATTCAATTTTTTTTATAGTTGGTTGCCTTGCAACCTAGTAAAATTAAGCATTCCTCTTTTGAACTAGTCAATGGGTTATCTTAAAATATTCATTTGCGCAAGCGACTTTTTTTTGGCGCTTTTCTAGACTATCGCCAAATATATAAACCTTTATTGCGACCCAATTTTTTTAAAATTTTGTCTAATTCAAGTGTCTAGATTCCAAATATGTAAAAAAAATTATATGTTTATTCCGAGAAAGTACGTTTTTGTGTCTGATTTCGTATATTAATTAATAGTTAGCACTAATTAATTAGCTTATTTGAGGTCACCCCCAGGAACCATTAAGATTGACACTTAGTTCGTGAAAATCCGATCATTAGAACGAAAGTTATTCAGAGATTCATTTTTTTTTCTTGCGGACTGTACACTGGGAATAAAGCCTACTAAGCTTGATGTGTTTGATGAAATATTTAGTATTATGTTTAGATGTTATCTATTTGTATAATAATGTGTTAAAAGCAATTACTCCCATGAAAATCAAAAACATGTACACTGAGCTTATTTCTTCTAGCTATCTTTTCAGTATTCTGTTATTTTTCTGTACCGTTAATTTATACCTTCTTGTTCAATAAAATTACTTTTTTATGGAATATAAAAATGCCTGAAAGATCTTCAGTACAGCCTAAAGCCAATGCATATGAATCACTGTTTAGAACTATATTTTTATTTATTCTATTAGACGTTTTGCTTAACTACCCATCAAACACATAATTTTCTAAAATATTTTTTGTTGTTGGTAGAATTAGTTTTCGATATCAGAATAAGTTTGCCTTGACAACAGAACATATCGGGTTGAGTAAAAAGTTTTCCGCCAAGGGGAGATACCTCCGTGCCAGCAGCAGCCATCCCCGCTGTAGTTAACCTTTTCTGAAATGGGCTTTTGCATTTTAAAGCTGAAAGTTGGAACTACACAACTCTGTAATTTGTTTGTCAAAACTTTATCATCTTGTGCTCCAGAAAAGTGTTTGAAATGGAGCTATCACGTAAGCAGATCAGAACGATTATGTACTATGAGTTCCGAAATAAACTCAGTGTAACTGAATGCCACAAGAAAATGTGTGAAAGTTTAGGTTTCAATACTGCTTCTTATGATACAGTAAAAGGTTGGTTTCGAAAGTTTAATAGTGGAAATTTCAGCATTGAAGATGAACCACGTTCTGGCCGCACTATTGAGATTGATTGTGACCAATTAAAGCAAATTATTGATCAAGACATAAATGTTTCAACACGAACCATTGCGTTTGAGCTTGACGTTCGCCAAAAAACAATAGTAAATGCCCTCAAACGCATAAATTTAACATTTAAGTTTAACCGCTGGGTGCCTCACGAATTGACTGCTGAAGACAGGAGCAAAAGAAAAGCGGCCTGTTTGGTTCTGCTCAGAGATCAAAGGAAAGAGAACATTCTGGGCAGAATTGTGACCTGTGATGAAAAATGGGTATACTACAACAATACTAGACGTAAAGGAGGGTGGTCAGCACCCGGGGAATCAGCAGGTTCGTTTGTATCAGCAGGTTCGTTTGTAAGACGAACGCTAACTAACAAGAAGGTCCTTCGCTGTATCTGGTGGAATTATCTACAAGGAGAACCTGAAAAGCGGGCAGGCTATCAACAGTACAATATACAGCAATATGCTAATCAATGTTAGCGATGCCATTCGCGAAAAACGAAAAAACGAGTTCAGATGGAAGGTGGTTCTCTTTCATCAAGATCACGCCCGGCCACAGGTCAATGCAATGACCGGCTGGACCCTCTACACACTGGAGTTGGATTTGATGCAACATCCACCATATAGTCCAGACATGGCACCTTCGGATTACTATCTGTTTTCACATCTGCAGCTGCATCTTGATGGCACAATCTTCCGTTCAAATGACGAGGTCATAAATGAGGTTGATCGCTTTCTGGACTCGCGCACCCCCCAGTTCTTCGCAGAAGGGATTGAAAAGTTGCCAAAACGTTGACAGACTATTGTTGATTTGAATGGAGATTACTATCCTCATTAACTTTGCTGATTTTCTATCTATTTATCATTTTACAGGATTGTTTTTTTTTGGCGGAAAACTTTTTACTCAACCTGATATTTGAAAGAGAATGTTATAGTACGAATGAAGAAGGTTGTCCGAAGAAATGCAGTCAAACTCCGCTATAGTGAACCTTCTAGGGTCCGAAATTTCGGTTCACTATAACCGGGACTTAACTATATCTGTTTCCCAAACAATTTTAGTTAATGGTTCCAAACACCCCCCTTTTATTACACATTATTTAAATAAATGACCCATAAAATGAAATACAAAAATGGCTAAAAAATAATACGTAGTAACAAAAATGTGTTAATTTTTATTACTCTTCGTCTTGCGTACAAAAAGAATTAGTAATCTTTAGCCGATGAGCAATCCTCCAACATCAGATAAAGAAACACTTCCCTACCCTCCGATAATTTTTCCAGAATTTATGTTATTCCGCTTTATAAACCTGTCTAACCAGCCATTCGAGCACATAAAAGTAGCCTTATCAAATTCATCGGCTTTGCCTTGAAACATCTGTCCATATACTGGATGATTCTTTGAATACTGACCCAATTCAATAATGAAACAAACAAGAAAAAATGCCTATTGTACCTTTTCATACATGAAGGTTGATATTGTCAACATGATTTTCCCCACATTGGTGACCTTCGGACGTGATGTGAACATGCCTACCTAGACAGAAACTCCCATTAACATGCCTATCTTAACAGCAATGCCCACTTCGATTTGAACACGCCTACCGCGATGGATGGTCCACATTGAACAGTTGACTTACCACTTGTGACTGTGACATTGTCCTCCTCACGCTGTTGTTTCTAGGTCTTGATCACACACTTGACTGCTAAAGGCAACACAGGAACGGCCGTGAACTTAATACAGCTCTCCCAGCTTCTCACAAAACAGCATTGAATCAACTAGTGGTAACAATGTATCGAATTCTATGAGATATAATTCTGGTGGGGGAGTACTGTAGTGTTTCTACCACAACAAAAATATCATTCCAATTCACTAGTATATAAGACAGGTTAACTCGATTCTATGGTGGGGTACCTTTTTGTAGCCCCCCCCACAGATGGAAATAAAATTATACTCTTGCACAATATCACCCTTGCCGGCCAGGTGGCCGAGCGGAAAGCGTGCCTGACTGCGAAGCCAAAGGCTGCGGGTTCGAATCCCGCTCTGGGCATGGATGTTTCTCTCTCTCTCTTTGTGCTGTCCTCTGTTGTGTGTGTATGAGGCCCACCCTATAAACGGGTTTGTGGCAGTGTGGCGTGGGTAATGTTGCTCGCCTCCGTGACTTTGGTTCACAGGTGCCCACTGAGTAACGCGAAATGAGCAACAATTCTGGCATAATATAGGCAAAGATTCAAATTCAGTGCCTGCCATTGGGGGAAAAAAAACCAATATCACCCTTAGTTTTTTAATGCACCAACCATTAAAAATGTCTCATTGCACTATGCCCCTTATTTTTCTGGTCACGTGGCACGTTAATAACATATATTTCAGAGGTGCAAGTGGCAAAACATGGTTTTGGAGCAACAAAAAAGCAATTTTGGAGCAGCGAAACGAAGATTTGGAGCATATTTAATAACAAGAATTTTTAATTTTATTCATTAATAACATATCTTATTTTTTAACACTTTCTTGAAGGTCCCTGCATCAACAAATTAAATTTCTTTTTGCTATCCTCGACTTAGCCTCAGATAAGAGGATCTGTCCGCTTTTTATAATCGACATGTCTTTATTATTTAACCCATCTTTCATGTTTTTTTCAGCTGTGGCTAAGAGATTATGAGATGCCTTCAATTTTTTTTACAAATCAATTTCAGTGTTTTCACATTCTTTTTTCTCAACCTCTAATTGAGCAGAATAATTTTTAAATGCTGCAAGCGCCACTTTAATCATATCGTTGTCAACTTTAAAGTTATTTTAACTCCCTACTTTGTTAATATGTGACACAACTTGTCCCAAACCATTAACACGCGAATTTAAACTTGTCCTATTGTCAAGTCACTTTTTGTTCACACTAAAACCTCTTTCAACACGTGGTATTAACAAAAGAGCTTAAAAAAGCTTTGTTAAAAGAGGATATTTGATATTTCCTAAATTATCTTTCTTCACAAAATAGTTTTTCCAAAACACATCAATCTGTGCATATTCATTTGAGTCAGAAGAATAACCTTCTGGTTCACCACGTAACAGCAACATAGATGTCTTTTCAGGTTTTATAATGGATGGGGTTACTGTTGCCAGATATCTTATTGGCTTATTAGAAGTGTCTTCCATTCTCATTACAGAATGCAACACTTTAAGATGCTGCAGTAACCAATTTTCAAGCCGCAATGCTTTTAATAACTTTTTTGTGCATGCCAAGTAAAAAGACCTGGAACCTAAATATAGAATTTTTTTTAGAATAAATATAAATATAGAATTTTTTTTAAAAGAAGATAAGGACCTTTGTGGTATCTAGTCAAACATCTATTAAATTTGAATTTTGCCAAATATCTGCGTTTTCTACATCCAATGATTTTAAGTCCTTTCCTGACAAACTAAGAAAAGCAGGCATAAGGCAAATAAAAATATATTGCCTTAAAAAATAATAGCTCGCATAATTTCTACAAAATTTTTTATTTTTGCCATTTTGTCTGAGCTCAAGGGGGGTGTTTAAACCCCTCCCTTGCGTACGCCACTGTTTAAGTTTATCGAGTGCATTTTTCTTAAAATTTAAATAAATGTTATTTGCAATAGTGTATTCAACAAAACATTAACAGGATTAATATTGACCATATCGAATTTATAAATATATGTAAAGAATTAAGCAAATTAAGAAAACTTTAATAAATTTATATTACAAATGTAAATTAGTGAATGGCCCCTAATAAATTTCTATTAAACTTGGTTACTAAGCACAGTATTTTAATAATGAAATGATTAAAAAAATTTAAATGCGAATACAATGAAGCTAAAAGTTTTTTGTCAGAAGTAAATTATTATATTGTCCCTACGCTCATAATATTTAGCAAATCTGTGATAATAAATTTTTTTTAGATCAATCGTTTTAAATCAAATCATTAAGAGATGAATTAAAGTATTTTTGAATGACAAATCTGAAAAACATAAGATTTTTTGCTGCATTTAAAATATTGAAAGCCCCTCTCTTCATACAATATTAGTAAAAAAAAGTAATAAATTAAAATAAATGTTTAAAAACAATATGCAATCAGTGGATGGTCCCTCAGATAAAAAATTTACGTTTAGGAAACTCAATTAATTCTTATTTTTATTAAAATGAATAAAAGGGAGATGGAAATTTTGAGGTNAATAAAAATTTATATTCTTCTTGGTGTTTTAATTTGAAACGAATTAATTGTAAGATATAAGTAATCCCCATTATCTTGTAAACACCTATTTACATACAAATAAATAGTTAGAATGTCTATTCTGGATATTTCACAACGAAACTAAGAATGGGTTTAAAAATAAAAGACCGCGTACCCAGAATCACTTTTCGAAACTAATGCTTATATTGTTCAGTTTTGCTAAGGAAGGATGGGATAGTTTAACTGACCCTCTATCATATATCACTGTACCAATTCACTCCTTCCTCAAAGCGACGCCCCCAAAGTGTGACTATTACAACTCTGATTTTGCCAATTCCGGTTTTTTATCTGGGTATGGCGTCCTCTTAAGAAGCTTTGTGGTTCTTGACTGCTCCGAGGATCAACATGAAAATATGTACTTAGTAAATGATCCCTCAAGTTAATTCAAAGATCATGATACTAATCTATAAATAGAAGAGATAGAGCAAGAAGGCCACTAGCTTGCCATTGACGAAGACGATAGCACTTCAATAACGATGAAATTAACAAGAGAAATAATATTTTTTTTTTTGCGATTAAAATTTGGCAATGTTTAGTTGGTCCCCGAAGATTCAAGAGAAGTTTCGGTTCCATTTCAGAGTGGAAAATGAAGCCCTGAAATTGAGAATATCTTGCAAAATGAAGTAGAGTTGCACACGAGAGTGCAAGAATCCTTCCCACTGAATCCAGAGCAACCCTCCACATGGCAATAGCTTGGTTGCCGCAAAATTGAGACTTGGCGATACCCTGGGGAAAATATCCTTTTTGGCGCAATTTAAGTCAGCTACTTCAATTTGGAGCATCTAGGCGCAGTTTCCACAATTGGCGCAGCACTTGCACCACTGATATTTGCACGTCAAGCTTTATTTTTAGACTTGTCAATGTCATTTGTGATCATAACAATGATAATTATTATGCGTACGTATTTTTATGAAACAATCTGCTGTGGGATGTTATACTTTTGGTTATCTCTTTCTTTCCCTTGTCACCCCACAGCCACTCCATTCTTCTTTTCATATTGGAGATCTTTTATCTTACCCGACCAGACTTTTTAAATTATTCACATGCAAATTCATTTAAATTTTACGTCGGTTCAGGTTAAGAAGCTAAAATAATTAAAATGAAAAATATTAGTTTACTTTTTTTACTATAACATATTTTTTTCCCAGTCAATAAATTTCAAGTTATTTTGTTTTTAATAAGTTGTACAGGCTTTATACCTTAATTTTCTTGAAGATTTATTATTTTTTTTTCATGTTGTAGGTTAGGGAGCATCAAATGTCCCAGGTTTTTCAAAATTTGTTAAAAGTTGTTAGTCTTTGGTTATTTTTATGCAAAATGCTAAAAAAATATTGTACACCAAGTTTAATAAAATTAAAATGACAATCATGTGGTTCACTAGATATGCCATTTTGTAACGAAAATGGAAATTTTGAGGGGAAAAAAATAACAACGTGTGAACTAAATAAAAATATTTTCTGATTAAATTTAGAAACATTTGTGTGACATAATAAAATGATATAGAGTTAGTTTCAATCTTGCTCGACAATCTGTATATTTTGAAAATGAATTCTAGATTTTGCCGATTCTATGTAATCGGTGCTTGACTTCTTGCAACTTTACTAGTCGTTATGTAAGATTAGGAATTTATAAATTCTGAAACATTTGCTGCAAATTGAGTCAAGTTCTAGTATATAAAATAAAAACCAAGAATCTGCTCTAGATAAATCAGAAAAAAGCATACTTGTTGTGAAATTTTTCTCTCTCCTTTTTTCATTTAAATTCTGGTTTTCCAAAATCAATTCCGAATCTACCTCGCAATTCAGAGTGATAACACCAAACATATCATAACCGGTCAAATGACCGTTTAAGAAATTTTGCATCGAAAATGCACATAAGTAACGCGTAGATCGTTCCATCAAAGTAGTGCGAAACAGCACTAAACGAGGCTATCTTAACATGTAAATAATGGGGTTAGGGGAAGATGAATAGAAAATTGGTTAGGTATTAAATTTAATAATTATGTTTTTTTTTAATAAAAATAAAACCAAACATTTATTTCTTACTAAAATATAAACGAATATACGTAGGTATAAAAACAAATAAAATTCTAAGTCAGTCAGATCATTTAGTCTATTTTGTGCTTTCAATATTCTGCCTTTTTGTCAAGAGGGCATCTAATGTAGTTTGTGTTTTCTTCTTGCGATCTGTTAGAAGTTGTTGATAAGTGGATAAAGCATCTATAACACTCCGTCTTGCTTTTGAACTCCTGTCCAAATTTGGATAATTTTCAACAAATTGGTCCATAATTTCAGTTATAATGGTCAAACTCCTTTTTACAAACGCCATCGAAAGTTCTTTTTGCTCNTTTCTATATATTGAATTATTTTTTATCTCTCACAGGACCTTCTATGGGCCGAAACGAATGTTGCCCCCGAAAATTATTCCTCATAAGGCATACATCCCACTAGCTTATTTCAAAATTGGCGAGTCACACTTCCCTAGTTTCCCTTGTCAGTCTATTTTGTCAAACATCTGCTTTAATGTTCGCCGCAAGTAATAAGCCTTAAAACTGGATATAATGCCTTGGTCCATTTGTTGGATTAGGGAGTTGTGCTAGGCGAAACCACTTCGACTTCAATGCATGTTGTTAAGTCTGATAAATTTGTTGGGTGGCTTGGAGCATTATCAATTAATAGTAGTGTTCTTTGTTCAAGTTTTTTAATTTCGCAATAACGTTTAACAGACGGTCAGAAATGTTCAGTGAACCAATCCTGGAAAATTTTCATAGTTATCCATGATTTTTTATTAGACTCCCAAATTACAGGTAGAGTTGATTTAGATACGCCTTTCATCGCTCTTGGGGTTTTGGAGTGGTAAACTAGTAGTGGTTTTAATTTGATATCTCCGCTTGCATTGCCACCCAGTAGAAGTGTTAAGCGATCTTTTGCGGCTTTAAATCCTGGTGCTCGTTTCTCTTCACGGGATAGAAATGTTCGTTTTTACATTCTTTACCAAAACAGGCCTGTTTAATTAACATTAAAAACCAATTCTGGAGGATAGTTTCCTTGTTCAATTATTGTTTTTAATGTCGCTGGGAATTCAGCCGTCACTTTCGTATCACCACTTGCTGCTTTTCCTGTAATCTTTATGTTGTGAAGATTATTTCGATGTTTAAATCTATTAAACCATCATCGACTAGCAAGCAAAAGTTTCACTTATGTCACTTGTCTCAACCTGAATGTAAGAATGTAATTAAAAATTCTTCTAGCTTTTTCCATTATGATAGATTGGCTTAATGGCATATTGCGTTCAATTTCGTGGTCAATCCATATAGACAGTCGTTTTTGCATTTCCTCTATAATGTTACTTCTAGAATGGGTAATTCTAGTTGCAGAGCTCGACGTAGTTGCCGATGACAGTATTTTTTCTTCATTCTTAAGAATTGTCCTCATTGTTGAAGTTGCCAAATTCAATGCAGCACTAATTTGAGATTGACGTTCACCAGAATCTAATCTTCTAATCCCTTGCATTTTAGTTTCCAGTGAAATGCTTTTTATGGTTGCTTTCTTTTCTTGTTTTTCATTATCACCCGTGATAAAAACTAAAGATTATAATGTTTGTCACTGCATTAATCGTCATAGTATTATTTAAATTTATATGTACTTACAATAATGTCAACAAATGTTTCAAATGATAAAAATGCCCCCGCACAGCACCGCACCAAACAAGAAACACAACTACACTGTTTCGAATATGTTATATACATATTTGGGGAGTCCCCGCTCACAATTTCGGGGAATCCCCGGGTTGAAATAAAAGAGCGCTAAACCGAAACAGCGCTAAACGAAACAGCATTAAGCGGGGTCTTACTGTATCATATTGCTTGTGCACTTGCCAGTGGTAATAGTGTCTCAAACAAGATATGCCACCATAATCTTCCGTCATGGGGAGAAATAAAACATTACTTGAATAATGAACTGTTGTAAGCAATGCAAAAAAGTAGGATGCAAAAAAGTTTTCATTATTCATTTTTTGTAACTTAAACATTTAGAATATATATATCTAGGCAGGTAGGTATTTTATNCACAGCACCGCACCAAACAAGAAACACAACTACACTGTTTCGGATATGTTATGTACATATTTGGGGAGTCCCGGCTCACAATTTCGGGGAATCCCCAGGTTGAAATAAAAGAGCGCTAAACCGAAACAGCGCTAAACGAAACAGAATTAAGCGGGGTCTTACTGTATCTTATTGCTTGTGCACTTGCCAGTGGTAATAGTGTCTCAAACAAGATATGCCATCATTATCTTCCGTCATGGGGAGAAATAAAACATTACTTGAATAATGAACTGTTGTAAGCAATGCAAAAAAGTAGGATGCATTTTTTGTAACTTAAACATTTAGAATATATATATCTAGGCAGGTAGGTATTTTATTTACGGCATACTAGAGCTGAACAATGGGCTATTGGAGACTGTCTGGAAAACATCCCCGAGGATGATATACGAAGACATGCCATCGCAATTTCGATCCTCTGCAGAGGGGATGGCTCCCCTGCTTCGGCAACCCGACGACCTGCATGCGAAGGCAATCACTTTACGGTAGAACAGCTTAACGAGGACCAATACCGCGCAGCATCGGTCCCTACGCAGGCTGATTAAAGTGGTTACCCACCCGCTTACTGACTGCAGTTAGTGATGCTTGACTTCGGCGTTATACTGGGAACCGTGTGATTACGATCCGTCCACTACGGGACAGAATATATATATTAGAAGAAGATGACCGATAACCCCCTTGAACATATATTAAAACTACGCCACTGTATTGCCCTAATAAGTTTAGAGGATAAAACATTATCCAGCAAGTGTTTATCAATCAGATTTCTATCAAGACAAATGTAAGCTCTAAGCAGTGGTTGCTTTTTCCCTTCTTTCTTTTTTGCAATTAAATAAATACAGGCAACCGTTTCATTTTGAATTTTTAACAATTGGAAAAGAAAGTTTCTTAAAAGATTGTTTTTAATTGATTCAATATGTACAACACACATGAGTATCACTGTGTCTCGACATCATTGTATTTACAGAAGAGAAATTTCTTGGCTACACCTATTTTTTAGATTTGTTGGCAGCAGCTTTTTTAGCTTTTACCATTTCCACCAGTTCCTGAAAAAGAAATATTTGTGTTTAGGACATAGTTGTGATAATAACAGGAGTATATATATTGTGATATAAAACATTCTCCAAAAATATGTCATAGTTTATAACATAACTGACTTGCAAAACTAAATATATATATATTCTATTAATTTGTATAACACGTGAAGCCAAATTTAATGCAATATTATTCATATAAAAACATACGAATATTATTCATATAAAAACAAATGGTCTGCATAGCTTTATAAAATTGGGATGGATTCAAATTTGATCTTGTAATAATTTTAAACAAAAAACTATTGTTTGCGATTAAATTTCAAATAAACAATTTACATTTAAAGTTATAATAAAAAGGCAGGAGCATTATTTAATTTTCAGTCACTTTTTTTGAAGACAGTTATTTTTTATTTTAAATTTTGCGCAATTTTAGATTAGTGGTTACGAATTGGCGGCCCGCAAAGCCTTTTTTTGTGGCCCGCAGGCTAAAATAAAGTAGTTGTCATTTTTTTGCGGAAAATTTTCGTAAAAAAAGCTATATGGGTTTTAAATACTTTTAAGTTTTATATCTTAACGATTTGATATCTGTTGCACATTAATTGTTTAATACATAGATGCACAATTAAAGTTATTGTAGACAGAATTTTTTAATATGCAATTAAATATTTTTAAAAATCTACTTCTTATTTTAATTTGTAATTCAATACTTTTGTTTTGAACAACTTGATAAAAATCTGACAGTAATATTTCCTTCAAACATAAAAGAGTCCTAAATAAAATTTTGATAAAGTTGTAGCCCGCCATTTGACTGGTGTTTTTAATTGCAGCCCCCGGCCTCATGTAAGTTGGAAACCTCTGTTTTAGATAATGTGTTTAAAATAAGTAGTTCTCCCTCAAAATCAATAAACTCACATTTTTACATATAATTCAGATAGATTTTTATGAATAGTAACAAAAAATTTATTGCTTTAGCTTATTCTTAACACTGTCAATGTAATTATTTGGAAAATTTATAGAATAAGCAATTCTAGTGATTGCATTCACACTTTTTGAACTATCATTTTTCTTCTTTTCCCTAAGCTGTGTCCATGAAAAAATAGTCAGAAAAAAGCAAATTAAATTTTAAATTCAGAGTTTTAAATGGTACTGATTAAACACTCATAAAAAAATATTTTTGTTGGTGTTTTGCATTAATTTAACTCAACCTTAGGCTGACACATCAATTTCAAAGAAATATACTTTTTCCAATTGTTAACCATCGTCAACTTCAGTATTCCTTGGCTGCAGCAAAATACTCTTGCATAAACTGCACCATTTTATTTATTTTACTGAACGGCAGGTGTATAAGCAATGATAGATTATGAAGAACAATGATGATGGCTCTTATCAAAAGTACATTTATATCACTGCGTTTGAACTCGTGTAGACAGAACTAAGATATTTATTCAACTTATCAGTTTGCGATTAGTTGAATAAAAGTTATGTAAAAAAACTAATTATATATTAAGAAAAGATATGTAATATTAAAATTATGTAAAAAAACTAACTATATATTAAGATATATAAATAAATTATATATTAAGAAAAGATATGTAATATTAAAATGATATAAGATATTATTTAAAAACAGTGACTCATCCTCCTCTATAAGTTGACCATGTTGCACCAATGCACAACTTAACATTTCACTTAGTTCATAGTACAATTAAAAACCTCCATAAGTGTTTTTTACTCATTATTTAAAAAAAAAATTATTGAACTCACTCAGCATTGCCACTCAAATCTGGAAAAAAAATTCCCTGAGTTTTCCATGTATATATTATACACAATATATTAAGAGGAAACACAACAATTAGTGTGCTCTTGTGTGAGCTATATAGGGCTAACTATTTTTATTAGTTTTAATTGCTGGAAAAACAGCTGAACATACTTAAATAATGCTATAGTAAATGGAATAGTTCAGTATAACTGAAATATCATCCTTAAATATCCACTTTGAGTGGTCGCCATTTTTTTATAAGACAAAAATAAGAAACAAAATTCCCCATATTTTCCCAGTTTGTGAAGAAAAAAATCAAAATCCCTGCATTATCCCTGTTATTTCAGGTGATTTTTAAAATTCCCTGTATTTTCCAGGTTTTCCCTGTGGTGTGGCAATCCTGTCACTAAACAACGCTAGTTATGATTACTTATTTTTAAAATCAGTAGTAATATTTAATAGGTAATGCAAGATTTTTGATAGAAACTGCAAGATAATTAAAATTCAGAATAGCCACATGAGAGAAATAATGAGTTAAAAAAAAAAAGTGTGGCTCTTAGTTTCTTTCCTTCTTTTTTGTGAGTTAAAAAGGCCTAACTTTCACCAACAGGAAAAGTACTTAATATTGCTGAGTTTAAAACAAGAATGTAAAGTAAAGAAAATTACCATATTAACTCTAAGTTGCTTTTTAATGGCATGGATGCCCAAACAAAAACATTGTATTAGAAAGAGGGGCGGATTTTCTTTTTTTTTAAAAAAAAAGAAGAAAAAAAAGCATAATTTATGTGATTTTTTGAATAAGATAAAATAAAACATTCAAAATAGAAATATATACACAAAGGATATTGTTTGGGTCATTACATAAAAAGAGAAAAAATTATTAAACAACAAAAATTGTTAGATTGAATCATTCAAATTCAATAATCAATGATTTATTGAAGAATAAAATAAAAAGAACCTTGTATCGTTTCATGCAATCTTTTTTGTCTCTGTGAGGTATACATGCAGCTATCTTTTCCCATCTTTCTTCTGTCGAAGCAGGGTAAGTTTTTAACGCCTGTTCCAATAGTTGCTGCTCCTCTGATGTCCAAATTCCTGCCATATCGGCTGGAGCTGGAAATATCAATTCTCTTTTAACAATAATAACAGACTACCTCATAGAAAAATGTAAAATTAATTTTTATTTATTAACATAAATTTACTTTTTTGTTTTTCACATAAAATGATTTTTTTGGTTGCATAATTGATAGCACCATAAAATTGTTTGAAGAATGACACAATAGTAATTGTTCACATTATTTTTCGGATCTAGAAGAAGCATAGCTGCCAAAATGGATAGGGAAAAATCCATTAGATTTCACTAAATAATTTAAATTTCGTGGTAATTGTTGAATAATGTACTAAATATTTTAAACATAGGTGATTTGTATAGTAATCATAACAGAAAAACTGCAATATTTTCCAGTTATCATTGGCGTCAAACATGCTTGAAATGTTATGCATTATTTTTACTCACAATTTCGAATATTATTGGCACTTAATAATTCATAAAAGATAGTTAGAAAATGTTTTTAATTAATTTAAAAAGAGAGTTTTGAACAAAAATAAATTGAACATTTTAGATCAAAAAAAGTTTTGAACTGATTTTTATAAACGAGGTTCGCTTCATTATTAGTACTTATCTAAATATTCAAGCAAGCAATCCATACAAAAATTTTATTTCAATAGGGAATTTTTTAGGAAACTTACTCAATTTTAGAAAATTTTCTAAAATGCATATCTGCCTAGTCCTTTTTTTTAAACACAGACTCCAGTAATTTACCAATATCTCCTGTTTACAAAATTTTTCTGAATTTGTTGAAAAAAAAATTAAAAATTTTTGCTGATGGCAAAATACCTCAACAGATGGTGCTATTGCCAGTACTGCAGTATGTTGAGTGTTTATAGTTTAAGTAATTTTAAAGTAATTTTGTTAAGTAACGGTTTAAAAACTCTTCTTTAGATTAAGATTTATATACATAATTGTTACTTAGGTAAATATAAGTGGTTACATTATTTTCAATTTTGAAATTCTCTTTTCGACCTACATAATTATGCATGATGAATCAAAACAATACTCATAGCCTAAAAAATTTTGCTAGTAAAATCTCCCGTTATTTAATTTCTCCAATGTTGGCAAGTATGAAAATATACAAAAACCAGGAGAATTCTAATTAAACTAGCAGAGCAGGAGAAACTGGAAAAATCCAGTAGAGTTGGCAGCCATGAAGATGTTTTTAGATAGCCTTTTCATAAAAACAAAGAAGCTGTTCTGCCATTCCATAACATGCCAGCTTCTAAAAATTGGTTATAGTTCCCTGCATCTGAGCTTAAGTTATCATTAAAATTAACATAATAAAATACAGTCAAAAATAGTGAATCTTCAAGGGACCGTAATTTCGGTTTACGATAACCAAGAGTTCACTATATCCGTACTACAAACAATTTTAAATAATTTTTCAGAACTGCCCCCTTTTATTACACATTATTTAAATAAATGACCCATAAAAAGAAATACAAAAATGATTGAAAAACAATCTGTAGTAATAAAAATGTGCTAACCTTTAGTTATTATTACTCTTTGTTTTGAGTACAAAAAATTTAGGGATGAGAAACTGAGAAGAAATGCTTACGGCTACAATCCACTCAATAGAAGGTTTTAAAAATCGGTATATGTATTTTATGTAGAAATTTCATAATTACCAAAAATTAAGGAAATAAATCACTCGAAGCCAGAAAAAAGTTCATAATATCCAATTTCCTATCTTGTTTTGGTTCACTATATCCACAAAATATATTATATGTGTATAGCAAGGCACGGAAGCGAACATTTCGTTCACTAAAAAACCATGTTATTTGTAATGGGGTTTGACTGTAATTTAAAAGAAACTTACTATCAAATCTCTCTGTTGGTGCTGACTGATCTTTCACAGCTATAGGCACTTGTTTTTGGTTTTTCTCCAGGTTTTCATAAGCACTTTTATTAACCTGCTCTCTCAAACCTCCACCTGTGAGAAAACAATGTTGAAAATTAAATACCATTTTTCTTTTAATGTAGCAAAATCTTTCGACTGAAAAGATCACCTTTTAAGTACTTTTTAAGCACTATATACATTAATAAAACGCGAAATAATTTTCAAAGACTTTCCATGATCATGATAAAATAACTAGTTTTTGACAAAGAACTCTTTTTTTTCAGTGGTGTAGTTTTGTAGAGGATTTGGAGGAGAAAACCCCCTCTGAAATTATACATTATTTGATTAATGAACTATTCGGTTCCGTAAGTAACATGTAGACATAAAATTTTTTCTTCATCGATTTTTTTTATCGTAATTTAAACATGTAGAATATATATATGCATAGCTGCAAACTTGTACAGCCGTTGCGCAAATAAACTTCTCAGTAGAAGCAACAGTATAGCAGTTTGACGAATTAAATTTTCAATTTTAAGCTTCAAAATTTTTTTTTTCAACCTATCACGAAAATCAATAATTAAAAAATATGTAAATAGCTATTTTTAGCTTACTTAGCTCTTCAATGTTCAATTAGTTTAACTAAAACTTTACATGTTCATTTACTACCATTTTGTCAAATCTTTTTCAGCCACCGTACAAGTTGGCAGGTGTGTATATACACATACGTCAGAAGGCGTAATACAATATAACTACGCCACTGTCTCTTGAACATATTGGCCATTATAAAAAGTTCAAGATATTTTTCAGTTCGATATAAGAGGGTGGAACAAGAAGCCTGAAATTGAGAATGCAGCAGAGTTGCACATGAGAGTGCAACTCAGTAAACACAGCTCAGTGGATGTACATGCGGACTTCCAAGTATCTCACCAAACTTGTAAAATGATTGGCGCTTTCATACGCTATGAACTGACGGTAAGCCAAAGTGAATTTTGAAAACATTGAATAGACAAATGTGAAAAGCACGCTTTCGTATAATAGGTGGCGAAAATCAAAATGGCAAAGAAAAAAAAACTCATTTTGGAAAAGGGAAAACTGAGCACTTTGTAGCACCCAATGAATAAAGTACCTTCAAGAGCTTTTAAATAAACGAAAATCAAAAATAAGCACCTTTAAGCACTTTTTAAAAATGCTATGCACCATATTACACCACTGCAATTATTTAAGTTTTTATCCTTTCTCACTTGAACAGTTAAAAATTAAGAAGAGGATATTTTGAACTCCTCACTCATGAATGCCACTCTTCAAAAATCACAAGACTGGACAATTTTTTATGAATTTATTTAATGTGACCATGGTAGAAACATTTATGAAAAATACTATTTATTATTTACTATATAGAATTGAGAAAAGTATGTTATGAGTTGAGGCAAAAATGAAAACATAAAGGGGGAAAAAATAAGAAAAAAGAAAAGAAAAAATGGTTCTGCACTTTGCTTCGAAATATCATTATTTCTTGAATTGTTAAATTAAGTAAATTCTTTCCAATAACCTTTCTTAAAATTGATTATTCTGTTAAAAGTTGCACTCAGAATTTAAAGTTCTTATTAATGAAATGTTTCAATACTTTTGAATGCAGATGAAAATTTAAAAATATATAGATATATATCTGCTTGATCCATCAGTTTACTAAGTTACTGAAAATTAGTACTAACCATACGTTTGTCATTGAATTATTAACTGTCATAAAATCAGAGTCAGACTAAGGCAGGGGCATACAGGTAAGTTGCCCTGGGCCCACACCTTAGAAGGGACCCCCAAATCGAACAGAAAGTTTATTTTTCGTTCCCCTCTTTAAACTTTTTTAGAAACAAAATATCCCTACAGTGTAAAATTTGTCAGTTTTATGTTGGCTTCTTCATTAATCTATCGTATGAACACAATCTACCTTTCGTAAATCCACAGATTTTTAGGGCGGAATTCAGCTAAATTTTCGAAATCAATGTGGACAAATTTGGCCATTAAAAAACCTGTATTTGTACATATCGCAAAAATATGGGTTTCTGATTGGCTTAATTGAGCCATCATAATTTAGAAAATTCAGCTGAATTCCGCTCTATTGTCAGCAAGGATATGAATATTTCTGCTAGATAGTCAATGCTATTTTTCGCTGCTACAAATTTAATAATCACAAAACTGCATTCGGCATGATGGACATAAAATTGATAGAAAATCAATAAAATGGACAGAACAATATTTTGTTTGACTATTGATTGGAGGTGGGGGNAACCACTGGAAGATGTGGGGGGGGGACTTTATAGCTCTTTTAGGTTTTAGTCAATTTTCTTGTTATCTATAATTAGATTAAAAATTTAAATACCTTCACAATGTTCGGTTCTTCATTACTGAAGCAGCCCCCAAATTTTTTTTTTTGCCCGGGCTTCAATTAGGCTACGTCGGGCCCTGCATAAAATAGTGAATATACTTTATAAAAGTATTAATCAAAAATTTTGAAATACTATCATACAGTGTAAAGTCGCGTATCCGGAATCGGTGGGACTTCCAGAAGTCCGTATAATAGATTTTTCTGTATAATTGACCCCCAAGGTAAACAAAGCTTAAAATGATCTAATAAACAATCTGAATCTAAGAAGCAAAATATAAATAAACATTATTTTTAAGGGGAATAATCAGGGATGAGAGTAGTCAAAAAGTNAACCCATTAATATATATATATATAAGCAAAAATTTGACAAAAAAGTGCAGAAGGTATTTTATTAGTGCAGAAGATATTTTAAGTTACAATATCAGACACAAACGTTATTAGAAGTTTTAAAAAAAATTCTCGAACATGCTCATCAAAAGAACACAAAGCTTAACATCGTACATTTGTGATCTTATCAAGAACATACATTAGTAAAATTATAAAGATATCTTTTTACATAAATAATATATAACACAAGAAAATATTAAGAAGCCATACAATAATTTTAGATATAATTATTCTTAGTGTTTGAAATCTACTCGACAATGATCAAGAGCTACAAAACGCTTCAAGTAGTAAATATTGATAAATGGAAATATTACTCAGCAAACTAAAATCACAGAGACTCTTACTTCGCTTTTGAAGTTCTTTAGCCTTGGCCAATACTTCTTTAGCTGTGCACTTTATTTTAGTTGTTGAATGTTGAGTCATAAAAGAAGCAATTACTTCCCATCTATAACATAGTTAAAGTATCACATTTTTAAACAATGAAAATAATTAAAAATTGATGTATAATTTTTCAAAATAAGTTGCACTCTCTAATAGGGCTGGGCAATGTCAGAATTTCGATATTGTGGTATATTGTGAGCTTCATATCACGATATTATGATATACCGCGGTAATTAAATTGTTATGTATATTATAAATGCTAAGACTATTTTGCAATTAAAAATTAATGTGTTTAAAGAGCATCATTTAAAAAAAATGGGGTACTTATCCTATATTAGCTCGCAGCATAATTATCCCATGGAATCAACTAATTATAAAGCATCATTATTTTAAAACAGAAAAATTTTATTAATGTAAACATCAATTACTAATATAAACATCAACACTTCGAAGAATATACTTCCGAATATCATTACCGCGGTATCAAAGAAATACCGGTAAATGACGGTATTACGGTATATTGCCCAGGCCTACTCTCTAATCAAATTGAAAAATTTAGTTTTTCATCTGACACAAAATAGAATTAAGTCACAGAGATGCAAACTTAGCAAACTAGCAATTAATAATCAGAAGTACAATACAGAAATATATACAGATAGTAATTACAAATATTAAATTAGAGTAATTTCAAAGTATATATACAGCTTATTTCTACATTGGTATATGACATCTAGAAAATTATGCAGGAATTTACAATGGTGACTAAAATAAAAGTGTAAATAAAAGTCTAAAGTAAAAATACTCTCTAACAAATCCAAAACTGCAAATCTACAAACACATAAACACCCAATAAGTATTTCATTATTTTCTCATCGAGTTAAAATACCCAAAATCAAATAATAAGTAAACTCAAAACAGAAAGTGAATATTGAACGCTAACACTCTGCTAAACTTTTGGAATTAGAGCAGAGCAAACTTCCACCCACATCTAGTGTGATTTCAAAATTTAGATAAAATGGGTTTAAATTGATAATGGGCCACTGGAGTCAGAAAGACTAGTTTAATACAATACACCGCAAGAAGGAAAAATATAAGTTCACATATTCTCATGTGATCATAGTTCTGAATGCCCTTCGTCTTTACCCCTCTGGCTGTTGAGTTCATTTAGAACTCTCTAAACAATTTATTTTAAGAAATTAAGACATTCATACCTACTTTAACGGTTAAGCTATTGGACAAAATTGGGACACTATTTCCCTATTTCAAAACATGGGGAAAAAAAAAACAGTTTTGCTATACAAAAGACAGCATGTTAAAATACAACTTTTTACATGTAGAGCTGTCAATTCAAAGACTGTGTGATGCACTCACCTTCGAAGAAATTCTCCTTTTATGTACAAAGAGAAAAAACATACTGAAGTAAACAATGCAAGTTTAATTTATTTACAGACAGCCATTAAGAAATGGGAGAGTAGGACATGGCGTGTGAATAATGAGGTAAGACTCTTTTTAATGATGTATTCTTAAACTAGAGACGAACTAATTCCCTCCCCCCCTGTTTAAATCTCCATGAAAAACTAAATCTGTAAACCACCTCATGATCCCTAACTACGCTTGACTTTATTTTATAACCAGCATTGACCACTTTCTTATTTTATGATTATTATTAACTTTGTAGCACATAATGAAAAAACAAACCCCAACAAGTGAACATACATGGAAATTTAAAAAAAAAGGAAAAAAAATGCCAAAATGAATATTTCATTTTATGTTTTATAACCTGCGTTGAACAGTCAACCTATTTCAGGGTTTACAAATATCAATGTTTATCTCCATAGCCTGGTAATTTTGAACACAACCCATCAAACCCTCTTAGATCAAGCAAAAGGACAAACTAGCTTTTACTCTGGTCTTTGGTTGGTGGAAAACCACAACAATTTCCCATAGTTAGCCCAACAACAAGGGGATTCGAACCCATGATCCGTCTATTATTGACAGGGAATCTGCTACAGTTTAGATTTTCAAATCTATGATTTTCCATGACTAATTTCAAGAATATTTAATGACTTAACGAAGCTACTATTTTCTCCGACAAAAACCCAACAATAAATTTAATAAAAGCATTATAATAATGTTAATTGAAATGATAAGTATAACCAAAACTGTTATACTCTGCATCATCATATTTATAGGTTTTAAATTTAAAAAACAGAGTAAAGAAAGAGTTGATGCAATAAAATAGCTGAAAAAAATACAAAAGCATAGATTATTTTTTTCTTTTTTCTGCAAAATTATATTCTAAAGATACTTTTCTTGTTCATAAGAAAGGAAAGAAATACTACTGATTTTCCTATTCTCATTTTAGAATAAATAAAAAAATTTGCAGTTGGCTGGCTTGCTTCAGCTAAAATTTCAAATTGATTAAAAAAAAAAAAATAATAACAAAAATTCTGAAATCGCATAAGCTTATAAGATAATTCTTTCTAGAAATGATGTTTTTTTCTTTCATTTTTTGAAAGATCTCCTTTCAGATATGATTCTGAAAGGAGATTTTGTTACAAATTTAGATATTTGGAACACCATGAAATTGGGAGGGTGGGGGAAATTCCATTTTTAAAATTAGATTGTTCAGTGACCTAAATCCATGGACTTTCCATGATTTAAAAATATATACAGTGAAACCTGTGTATAACGATACTGTCTATAACGATAAACCTGTCTATAGCGATATTTCCTTGAGGTCCCGGTGAAATTCCTATTCACTCAATGTATCTGTTTATAGCGATAACCACTTTTCAGTTAAACATGTCTACAACGATAATTTTTCCTCTTTTCATAGTTGATAGTTCCATTCCGATTTTTCTACCGTTGGAAAACGATTCCCCATCGAGCTTAAATGTGAGATAACAAAATGTTTTTTTTCTTCTTCCCCCATCTCCTTTGTATGTAATATTCTTTCGTTGTTTCTGAGATAAAATGCCACTTTTAGGGGAAATTAGAGCAGTAGAAATGGGTGAAGGGGTATAGTAGGAGGGAGAGAGCTTCGTCAGAAATGCTGATGAAACTTTCTAATTTTATCAGCTCATGCCAGATAAAACAATGGCATTTAAGGGAGAAAATTGTAAAGGCGGTAAAAAATCAAAACAGAGGTTAACTGTTCTACTTTGTGCAAACAGTACTGGAACCGATAAACTGAAGCCGTTCGTTATAGGCAAATACGCTAAACCTAGATGTTTTAAGAATGTGAAAAGTTTACCAGTTGACTACAAGGCAAACAAAAGAGCCTGGATGACAGAAGAAATATTTAACAACTGGCTGCTTGATGTGGATAAGGAGATGAAAAGAAAGAAGAAAAAAATAGCTCTCTTAGTTGACAACTGCACTCCTCACAACAATCCTCCAAGTTTGAAAAATATAAAATTGTTTTATTTTCCCCCAAATTGCACGTCGATTCTACAGCCATTAGATTTGGGAATAATAAAATGTTTCAAAGGATACTATCGAAAAAGATTAGTTCAGAACGTTGTTTATAATCTGGATAATAAACTCCCAAATCCTTATGCAGTTGATGTAAAAAATGCATGTGATTGGATTTCCGGAGGGTGGAATTCATTGACACAATCCACCATCCAAAATTGTTGGAAGAAAGCTTCTTTCTTTGAGGATAAAAGCAACGGAAACGCAGAAACTGAGCTTACTGAAATCACTGATGAAGAAGAAAAATGTGTGGCAGGCTTAAATTCGATTGTCAGTGATTTCCAAAGATCATCTAATACATCATTTCTATTTAACGCAGATGAATTTTTAAATTTAGATAATGATGTGTTGGTTTTCAGTGGTGCAAGTGATGAAGAGATTTTAGCAGAAGTTATCCCGGGTGATCAAAGTGATGAGGAAGAAGCAGCTGACTGTTCTCAAAACAGGACTCAAATTTCACCCGAGAATGCCATATTGCTAATTAACACTTTGCAAGATTTTGTTGCAACATTACCAAATGTAACTGATGTTCATTTGAATTCATTAGATGGACTGAAATCTATGTGCATGGAAATGGCAATTGCTTCCAAAAATAAGCAAACAAAACTAACCGATTATTTTTCTAAATAATTTCTGTTTTGATTCATAAAATTGTAAGTAAATTTTTCTTGTGTGCTGTTTCATAATTCTAAGTAAAATTTTCATTTGGAGCCTATAAAAGAAGTTTAATTTATCATTAGTTTTAAACGTATACTTTTAAATTTCAAACCTGTCTATAACGATAACCTACCTATAACAATATTTTATTTAGGTCCCTACAGTATCGTTATAGACAGGTCTTACTGTATATATATTTTTAAATCGTGGAAAGTCGCAGCAAGGTGCTTCTAACACATGATTAGCCAATTATTGAGGATATATTACGTCAGCATTGAGGTCGAGACTAGTGGGGGCTTAGAATTTGTATCTAAGGTCATTACTGAAATTTAAACCTGGATAGCCACATTAGGAGGCAAATGACATTACATTTAATTGAGAGATTGCTAATATTGAAGATCAGCTTACCTGTTGTTTGTCCCAGCAGGAAAAAGATTAACACCTTTCACTAAAAGCTGAAGATCTGCAGGTGACCATGGCTTTTGGTTGCCTTTCTCCTCATTATTCGCACAAGACCTTTGAGAAGAGGCCAACAGCTGCTCTTTCTCCTCTTCCAACTGCTTGTTTAAAGATTGAACCTGAAACATACGCTTAGTTTAAACTCTAAAACATAGTTTTTATATTTGTGCCAGTTTTTAAGCTGGTAGATTAAACGGGACATATCTTTAAGTAAAGTAAAATTGTTTGAAAACTGTCACGACAGAACAAAATTATCATTTCAGAAATTTTTCTTCTTTTTTCTTTTCTTTCTTTTCTACTAACCAAAAAAATTAATTGGAAGATCGATATAATGAGTACAACACGAGAAGTCTATTATTAAGACAGATTTACAATTCACTGTTAAAATGCTAATATTAAAGAAACGAAAATTGTAAGCTTATAACGAGTTACAAACGAAATTTTTTTTCAGTGAGATGCATTTTGCTACTGTTAAAGCAAGCAATTTACACAAAAAATTTCATAGGTTAAAAAAAAAATGTTTTTTTTTTGGCTACCAACAAAATTATTTTTATCACGTATTATTCCCTTCGTAGCAGCTTGCTATTAAAATCAATACTCACATTTAAGTCAAAAGGTATTTATCATACATTTATTTTAAATCAACATAGTTTTTTTAAATTAAAAGAGGTAAATATGCTTTTCTTTTTTATTGCTATTTTAACAACAAATATGTGCATTGTACATACTAGCATATAAGTCAAAAAATTTAGTAAAAAAACAACAACAACAAGACATTAAATGAGGGAGTAGATTTATCAGTGGGTCAAAAAGTTGGACGAACGCATGTCGCTTGACCTCTCTCGAAATAGGACATTAAACCAAAATGGGGGTGGGAAACTATCATTGTAAATACAACTGGACTTGAAAAGATAAATTTCACAGTAGTTTATTCATGTTTGGTTAACAGCAGTAAGCTTCCTTGATTGATCATTTTTAAACCTTAAATTTCGTATTAGGTGCCCCTATTAAGGAATAAATCTCTTTTGATGCGGTGTATCAGGGTGGGCACTCAAATCAGGTTTCAAATTTCCCCGATTTTTCTAGGCTTTCCCGGTAAAAATCCCAAAAGTCTCAGGTCAATGTGCTTTTTCCCCTATAAAGTTTAGGATGGGTACAAGAAGTGTCAATATTATAAAGTATTTTATTTAAAACATTATTTTTTTTAAATGTTATTTTATCATCTTTGACTAAGGGGATAGAGTGCTAGACAGCTATTCTTTAAGACGAGTTTGACAGGGTTTTAATGGACCAAATTTGATGCAAGCGAAGTATTGCTAAGTTGATGGTATTTCAACTGTTTTGGCAATCAATTTTGTCTAAAAGTGGGTATAACAGTTGGTAAAAAATAATTTTAATGAAGAAAATTAGTAAAATTAAGAAAAAAATTCCAGGTTTTCTTTCAAAATCCCTGATTTTTCCAAGTTTCTGTCCAAATTTCCCTTATTTTCCCGGTTTTATTCAGTATAAAAAAATTCCCTGATAATTCCAGGTGGGTGGTCACACTGTATATGTTTGTTGTGAAGGAAAAAGAGGCTATGAATTTAAAAACTATACTTGCAGTCATCTATGCAGGGTTGACATTCTTCAACCACTAGATTTATGTCTAATAAGCCTTTCAAGGACAATGTGAGAAAATAAAGGACAGATATTCTAAACTCTGGTTTGCAATGACAAAATACTTTGAAATACTTTGGAAGCAATACCCAAAGGCATGGTAGCACTTAAAAAGAGTTGCATGCAATTGCATTTAATCAACAGCACGCAAGATGATGATTCAGATGAAAGTCTGATTATGAAGATAGGTCAGGCACCAATGTTTATGATGATGCTCCAATGACAGAAAATGATTTTATTGACTATGACAGAAGCGACAAGAAAATATTATTCAATGAATTTGACTCAGATATGATCTTTGATGTATTTCGACATTTTTGTTAAATTAATATATATTTTTTTAAAACACAAATCTTCTTAGTTTTTAAACGCCTGAAAAAATGTATGCAAAAGAAAAGTATGGATTTATACACCAGTAGTAGTAGTAGACTGGTAGTAAACAATGGGTGTTCTGTGTTCTGCTGATCACCTAACCGGAACATGTGCTCCTGCACCCCAGAGCCCAGGGTCAAGAAAACTGAGATGGACACAGTAGGCCTTGGCCGTCTGTGGGCTGTCGCGCCACTGAGTTTAGTTTAGTAGTAGACTTATACACCATTGTTTACATATACAGTATTTGCTTATGAGAACAAGCTCTCTATAGTGACAATTTCATCTGCTTTTGTGAATTGCTGTTATACAAACTTATATACTGTATTTTGCAAAAAAAAAAAAAAAAAAAAAAAAAAAAAAAAAAAAAAAAAAAAAAAAAAAAAAAAAANAAAAAAAAAAAAAAAAAAAATAAATAAATAAAATAAAAAATTTTCATTTCCTTTTGAGAAAAATATTTAAATAAAATATCATGTACTGAAATGAAAGTTATATACATTTGTTATGACATAGAAAATTCCTAAACTTTAGGTTCTGACAATCATAAATGCAGCACTTTACTCATCTCAACATTTTGTGATTAGAAGTTATCAATAGTTCATAATTTTTTTCTCTTATCAAAATTGATTACAAGTAAAGAAAATACTCAAATGAATGATGAAGGGTTCTGTGTATTTTAATTAACAAAAGAGATAATTTCAGATGTGATAAGACTTGGAAGTTCAATGGCAGATCGTAAACACACGTCTAAGGAAACAGAACACTATTTATAGAACAATATCAACTATTTTTATTTCGCTAATTATTCGCATTATTTGTTTCCAAACAAAACTTTACAAAATCACTATTGAGTACTATCTAGGGGCAAGTTTCAACAACGTTTTATTAAAAACATTTGCACACATTGCATCCTTAGGGATCACCTTACTAAACGCCTTAAATTTTCCTGATTGCTTAACAATCCTGAAAAATGGTAATTAAATTAATAAACAATTTGACAAGAACAGATTATTAAATTAAGAGGCCATTAAATTAATCAGTAATATGTCAAGAACAGGCAAAGCAAATCAATAAAAAGATACATTATAGGCACCTCTTTAAGAAAAACATTTTTTTGATTATCAACTCCTCCTTCCTTTTGTAAGGCAATATTCAAATCTTGTAACCTATAAAAAATAATTATAACTATAATAAGAATTGAATGTTAAAATTTTAATGTAGTAAAAAAAATTTAATGATTAGAAATATTAAAAGACTTCTACATCTATCTTACAATTATCACATTTAGCTTCCTTGAAATTTATTATGATAAAAACATCTAACAAGGAAAACTTTTTTGGGCAATGTTAGTTTTTCCAATAAACAAATTTTAAAATTGTCAAAATAAATTATTAAATCTTCATAAATATCACCATTGAAAACAATTACAAACTGGAACAAAATGAGAAAAATAGACCTTAAGCAATTACACCTTGATATATTTCCTCCCAATATATTTCTTAGCTTCCAAACAATCCTCACAAGGAAATTGAGAGTATTGCTAAGGAAAAGCTTTCAATGTATTAATAGAAAATTTATTGCATAGTAATATAGATACAAAACGAGATACTGAATTATGGGCAAGAACTGAAATCGATTTGATTTCAAATGGACTGCAGACTGTTCAAAGGAAAAGATATTATACCATATAAAGCTTCCCATTTTTAAAAAACATAAACTATACATTTTACACATAAAAGTCATGCAACGGAAAACAAAGTTTTAAATAAAAAAATGTGTAACATATTTGACATCACATTTAGAAAGTTAAAAAAAAAAAAAAAAAAAANAAAAAAAAAAAAAAAAAAAAAAAAAAAAAAAAAAAAAAAAAAAAAAAAAACTATTTCATAGGGTTGACAAGGTAGGTTCCAAATTACATTGGATAAATAAAAATATATGGTACTGAAATATTATGTGATATGTATAATCAACTTTTTCAATTTAAAATTAAAAAAAAAACAAAACAGTCAAACGTTAAACAAATAGTGTGTAGTCAAAATAATGAGGAAATGCATTGTGAAATGGACAATTCATTCCCAAATAGACAATTCATAACACATCTAAACATGACTACAAAGATTTTAATCTAGCAATAAATTTTAAACATAAAAAATAAATAAATAAAAAACAGATATTTAAAAATTTTTAATAATCATAAATACACTAAATAATTTAGACAAATGATAAAGAATTATAATGTTTAGAAAAAAAAACAAACACTAACTTTTGCAATGATAGTAAATTGCATAATTTGTCAACTTCTTTCAAATGAGATATTTTAGTTTCTTCATCTGAAGCATAATAATTGTTTTTTTCGCATAGCTGTTGAAACAATTTTCTTTCTCGCTTTTGCTGCTTCTTAAGTGCTTCTTTTTCCTTCTTCTCTTTTTCTTTCTAAAAATACACATAAAGTGACAGCTCAAAAAAAAATATTTTATAACCGATACATTGTTTTGCAGCATAAAGTGTTCGGCAACAAAGAGTAAAGAAAGAAAATAGATAAATAATTCAAGTCTCATCAGGGCTGCAACATCAATAATAAAATTGTCCAAGATAAAAAGACATTTAATATTAAATGAAATTGTAGATTGTGCCATACGTGGATATTCATTTTATGATTTGTTAATTAAATTAGAAAGAGTTTAAGTAACATAATTTACATATATTTGATTTCTTCAGGAAAAAATGAATAATAGTTTCTATGTAGAAAATTAGAGACCTAAAAAATATCATTTACAACAAACCACAAAAATGTAATAAATATAAAGAGAAAAAAAAAAGTTTAATCCAAAGTCAGAGAAATTTTATAAGGTAAATCGAAATTGCAAATAAAACCTTTCACATGAGTTCCATTCTAAAAATACTTCAAGGCAGTATTTTTCCTCTCCATCAATTAACACAATCTAGAGTTGTTTACTAGAATTTTCAGAAATTTATAGTTGACCAATTCTAAAATGCACCATTCTATGATAAGTACTTAATATATAGGGTATCTGCTACATTTTAGATTCTCCTGACATTTAGAACTTTTCCTGACTTAACGAAGTTACTATTTTCTCAGACAAAAAAACAATAAATTCAAAAATGCATTAAATATTAATTGAAATGATAGGCATAACGAAAACTGTTATACTCTGCATCTTCATATGTATAGATTTTTAATTTAAAAAACAGAGTAAAGAAAGAGTTGAAGCAATAAAATAGCTGAAAAAAATACAAAAGCAAATCGTTTTGTTTTTTCTTTTTTACTGCAGAATTATATTCTAAAGATACTTTTCCAGAACAGAAAGGAAAGAAACACTCCTAATTCTTCTGTTCTCACTTCAGAATTAAAAATAAATAAATAAGAATAACAACAAAACTTCTGAAATCACAGAAGTTTAAAAGATAATTCGCTCTAGAAATGATGTTTTTTCTTAAATTTTTTAAAAGAACATCATAATTTTATACATATTTTAGTTGTATATAAAATATCTATGCATTGTATTGTTTAATAGTCAGTTGGAATATTTATTCTTAACAGTATTTCTTTATGAAAATTAGAATGCTATTCTGAATTGGAAATGAATTAGTGAATTACAATTATAAATAGTATACTAATTTTCATAAGCAAATACGGTCAAGAATAAACACTCAAACTGACTATTAAACAATACGATCCATAGATATTTTATAATTCTATATACAACTAAAATAAGTATAAATTTTTATTATTATTTTTTTAAAACAAAAATAAATGTAATTTCCTTTTAAACTTTTAGTACTATATTAACTCTTTAAAGTCCGAACTTCTTAACGACCTTCTTGGACCTCTGAAGGTGAATGGGTAGTAGTGATTGATGAGCTGCTTGACAGTGATGTATAGGAACTCATAAAAAGTCAAAAGGAAAGAGGTGTGTGAACTTCACGCTTTATTTAGAAACATTTCCCCCTGTGGTTTTAGGGGAGCGGTTTATCAAATTAACATTCACCCAAATGTTGTTCCTGTGTAAAATTCCGTCTCGAATCTGCCGAGTAGGGCAGTTTGAATACACGAATTTCCCGGAGCAGTAGTGATCAGGAGAGGAGAAGTGCAGCAAAAAATCAGTGACTGGATAAAAGCAGCAGCAGAGACTTTAGAACACTCCTAAATCAGCAATAATTGAATCTGTCGCGAAGGACAGAATTGATCCAGAAACTTTCGAATCATCCTGAAAGATCCTGAAATTATTGGATTATTTTGTGCAAATCCGAAAGGCAGTCAACTTTTCCGGGAAGTGCAATCGTGAAATCCTCGGATTCACAGAAAAGGGATGTGAAGTCTGAATAATCTGGTTTGAATCAACGAAACATTGAATTACCATTGGACACTGAGAGTCTCTTCAATCAAGGTAACTGTGTCTGGTAGCTATTCTGATGAAAAAATGAGGACATTTTACTGCAGGATGGCCGAATATTGTAGGATTTCAGCGACATGGTGTAATATCTCAGCCGATTGCATCATTCTTTATCATATAATACTGAGAAGAAATCATGTGATACTACTTCCTAGTAGAGAGGCGCCATCCAGTCCGAAGGGAAACTCCCGAATTTATAATTAACTCTTACTTTATACCATATAACAATCTATTTCTTATACACATGCATTCCGGAGACCACTGTGCGAAGGCAGCTCTCACAAGTCATGTCAATAATGTTAAACTTATCCTTCTATCCTTTTTATTTCCATTAAATTGTCATGTTCGTTAAATTATCGTCGTTATTTACTCCTATGCTGCACTAACTCCCACATATATATATTATATATATAGGGGAAAATGACAAAATGAATAGATTTATTAGAGAAAAGGTTCATAGTGAACCTTTTAAATCATTTGCTGCTAAAAACGAGTTTAAATGCAACAAATTGAAAATTTCTAATAGAAAAAATCATCAATCAGGAGAATTGCTGAAGGCGATTTTCCTTGATCACGGAACAGGGAAAGGATAGTAAATCCAGTTCTTTTGTGACTAAGCCGAAAAGGGAAGCTAATAGGTAGGCATTGACAATAGCAATTTATCTTGTTTGAAAAATACTTGGAATCTATTTCTATTCACTAAACGCCGCAATTATTTGCTGTACCATTTGGTAGTACTCTCATATGATTAGTAGGTAAAGTCTGTAAATGAGTGCAGGTGGTTAAATAGAATTGACAATACGCTCATTTGTAATGCTAAATCTAACCCAATCAATAGTTTACTCAATTAAATAAATTATTTAATTTAGTAGCAATTTTAAAAGTTAACCTCTAATTAAAAAAATAAAAATAAACCCACCAGCTAAAATGCATTCCAGTATACAGTAAAAGGATTATGCGTCATCTCTTAATTTAAACTTATGTTAGTCATTTGTTAAATAGTAAAATGGGCATAACTATCATTGTGTAATCATGTTCCTTTTCTTTCGATATTTTGGAGCTAACAGAAAAAATGGGGAGAAGTAACCAGCTGATAGTCGGCTAAAGAAAAAATATGCTAATTTGTATTAAGGATAAAAAGAAACCTAAGAGTGTGATACCCTTTCAAATCATTAGGCAGGTAAAAAGGAGTCTGAATATAATAAATTAAAGATTTCTAAGGAATATTCATTCAAAGGTGAGAATAGATTATCCCCTGTCAAAAATTGTGAAAAAAATGCCTCTCCCTTTTGTGACTAAACTGAGAGGTTGAACTGAGATTGCCAATTGAATAATCGGATAAAACTATCTTGTTTGCGCTAAATTGCTTGTAATTTATTTATTATTTAACTTCAAATCCAATGTTAACCATTTGGTAATATATTTATGCGGGTAGAATCAATGACACGTCACACTTGTAATTTAAATTAATTCAACCACATTTAATTTGCACCCAGTTGCTAACATCCAATTTGGAAATGTAATCGTAATTTATTTTAACTGTTAAATTGCAATTCAAACTAAAAATAATTTTTTCTCCACGTCATTTTGATGCATTATTGTTCTTTAAGTTATAGTTCAAAACAGTTTCATTGCATTTAAAATTAATTTGTATAATAAGGAATAACTTTTTTATGTATATTATAAATATTCATCATAATTAATTGTTTTCATGCTGCAATAGATTTTTAAAACTAAACGAAAAATAAAAAAAGGCATCAAATGCGGTTGTGATATTTCTGCACATTGAACTGGGCATCATCCGAAATAAATATGAAAATAAAGTTTCACTGCAACTGAGAAACTTTTTATTCATTTATAAATTTAGTTAAGTAGAGTTTCAATAAATAAAAATGTGCTTGTATGAATTTAAAAAGAAGGGATTTTTAAAGTGTTTAAAATTATGCTTAGAAGATGTATACTTTACTTTTAAGATGATTATCTGCATCTTTAAATTAGAAAAAAAAATTTATAATAATGAAAAAAAATCTTTATTAATAAAGATTTTTTTTCATTATTATAAATTTTTTTACTTATGACTTTGAAGATTTAAAAATATTTAATTATGCTTTCTTTTTATCCAACGAAATTAATTAAATTATGTTATAATTAAAAAAAATATATCACAGCAATTGCAGCCTTTATTAATTTTAATAATAAAATAATTTCCTTTTAAAAAATGCATAGTTAAAAGGGAAAAAGATAATTTTCCACATTTTTTTTGATAGAAAAGATTTTACAAATGAAATATTTTTTTGTCCATCTGAACCAAACTGATCTCATTTTACTTACAAAGCTAAAGTACACCTACAAGACCACTAAAGTGTACGTTCAAATGAAAATAAATACTGAATGAAGATGGGTATAGATAAATTGTAGAAACTTGTATCATAAACAAACGACTTGATGTTGGAGAAAACAGATGAAGTTAATAAATAAATAAATAATTTAAAAAAAAATGATATCCGATAAGTCAGACATAAGATGTAATTTCAAATTTTTTCTTTACAATAAATTGAAAAGAAATGAGTTAATTTTTTACCATATCCCATAAGCATCTGCTTTTTTTTTCAAAATTTACTTAAAAAAAAAAAAAAAAATTTTTCTTCAAACTCAAATTCTTCAATTTGCAAGTTTTTAACGGTATTTTAAGAATCAGTTTCCAGTTTCAGCTTCTCTTCTTTCAGTTACACCCAAACAACGTTTTGAAAGCAGCATTTGAAAGTCATTTCTGTTATTTTTTCAAGCACTCAATTAAATCAGAAATATAGCTCAAGGAAATATTTCTCTAATAATTAATACAGAAACATTTCCTTTATCAAACTTCAATATTATTAGAACTTTATGTGACCCATAAAGCTTTAAAAAAAAACACATGATTTTAGTTAATATTAACTTAAACAAAAAATAACTAAAAAAATATGTTTCTGTTACTTTGAGAAAGCTGAATTTTCGACACATTTTTGAGATAATTTTTTTCTACTTTTTTGCATGATGTAGGCATTTGAAAATAATCTGTTTTAAGAAAAAATAACCACAAATTTAAAAAATAAATAAAATTACAAAAAACTAATGTATAAATAAAAGGAAAATATGGAAAAAAAAAATCTCATTATTTACTTAATTCCTGCTTTTGAATATTTAACCCGAAAAACGTTCCATGGGGATGAAATAAGCAATGTTCACAAGCGGATTGTCAGTTTGAATGCCATGAAGTTTCACTGACAAGTAGAGCACGCCTTTGATTTATTAGTGAAGTGGGGGAGCAAATGACCTGCTGTGAAGCAAATGACTAAAGAGAAACCCCCAACAAAGAGGGTGAGTTCATTTGTGATTTTTCCCTTCTGAAAAACTGAGAATGTTAACGGTGGTAAAATTTCCACTGCTTGGGTCGTTAAAGAGTTAAATTAAATCTGTTTAAATATAACAAAGCACAGAAAAAAAAATTGCTAAACAATAATATTGATAATTTTTAGTATTTCCTAGCTTGGTCTTCCAGCGTTTTCACTGAGCTGGGCTTTTATCAAACAAAGACTAACGTGCATTATCAGAAAGTAATGTATTTGAAGTGTATGAATAATTTTAAGGAATGTATTTTTATACCTTTTTCCCCCTACATCAGGGGATTGGCGTTATAAGTCATATCTTTTCATACAGACAGATGGCAGTCTGCACTGTTTAATTATGCTGGGTATGATATTCTATAGGTACACCAGAGACTGTACGGAATCCGATTAATAGCAGTCGGTCATTCGGTCTCAGTCTCAATTTGTTTGAGATGTTATTTTTAATAAAAGTATCTGTGTTTTGAATGGATAACACAATTAATTGACATAAAACTGCAATCCTCATAAAAGAAGCAAAACAAGAAATGATGAATGCAACATTTACTAATAGAAATTGAAGCACGGGTCTGCCAAAAATAAATCCTCCATTTGGAGTTTATCGAAGACGACAAAGGTAGGAGAAGTATTTCCTATCTTAATTCCAAATGAAAAATTTAGGTGAAGAATTAATTTAACAAAAGGAACATCTTAGGCTTCAAATGAAAAAACTTGAACAAGAAATGAAAAATTTTTGTATCAGGGTGCTTAGCACATGCACCCTAATCATTCCCCCCCCCTCTATTGTTGAAAGTTCATATGTATAAAAACGATTTCAAAAACTTTACATGAACATGGTAAAATAACTAGTTTCTGACAAAGAACTATTTTCTTGGTTATATTAATCGCCAAAAAAAAACAATTTAATCAGAAATTTAAATACAGTACCACAACAATATTTTGGGAATCAAATAAATATATTGTTGTAGAGGGATATATTGTTCTACATACTTTGGGGACACAATAAGATATTTTAATGTTATATATGTATTAACTATAAATATATTATGCAAAACATTATTTTCAGATTGCTAATTATGGTTAAATATTCAAAACAATTGAAATAAATTCAGAAAATAAGACTGTAAGCCTACCCGAAAACCGTTTTTATTGAAAATCTGATATTTTTGTCTGTTTATTTATCTTTTTGACTGTCAAGCCAACCAACAATGGTGCTCCACCCACCCTCCATAGAAAAAATTATCTTTCAGGTGCTAATATGATGACTGTGGCCATTCTTTTAACATGAAGGTAATGAAATTAGATAGGAATGTCACATCTCTGATTTTTTAAGAGATACAAGAGGCAGTTCTAAGGATGGAAGCTCTTGGTGTGGTCAGCAGTGAGTCTTCTCTTGTGAGAAAAGATGGAAAAAATGGCAAAATATGATAAATTAAGATTTTTACATTATTGGAAAACCAATTATAAATGGAGAAAATAACGTTGAAATTTGGAAAAAAATCGTTTTACGGGGGTTTATTGCTTCAGAGAATATCGTAATATTGAGAGGAGCATGCAAGTTTGTCAGGACCATGAAACACTATTGTAATAAAAGGAGTTATTGTTGTATTGGATATCATACTAGCGAGAATTCACCGTATATTCAACATTGAGTCCTTCATTCCATTTTTGAAATAAATAATTAGTTAAAATATAATTCAAAAAAGTTATCATATACTTAGATTTTTTAGACATAAATAAATATATCTATTTATAAATGCATATTCAACAAAACATTAACAAGATTAATATCATTGACCATACTGAATTTATAAAGATATGTAAAGTAAAGAATTAAGTTAACAAAGAAAACTTAATAAATTCCTATTACTAATGTAAATTAGTGAAAAGCCCCCCTTTTTTAAAAATTTTTTTTTTAATGAAATGATTACAAAATATTTAAATAATTTTTAATAGTAAATACAATGAGTATTGAAGTCAAACATTTTTGTCAGAAGTAAATTATATGGTTCTTACAATCATAGCATTTAACAAATCTCAGATAATAGAATATTTATTTAAATTGTTTTTAATTCAAATTATTTAGAGACGAACTAAAGTTCCTTGGAATGAGTGCATTTGCTAAATGTTAAAGTAGCAAAAGCTACTCACTTTATACTTTCATTAAAATCTTGACTCTAAATATTATTGAATTCTTTTTTCTCCATAAATAATTTAAGAGCACTGAAAATTTTAAAAACAATAAAGTACAATAAAAAGTTTAAAATTTTTTTATGCAGTAAGTGGATGGTCCATCAGGTAAAAAAAATCATACTATTAAAAATTTCAATTAATTTTTATCTTTGTTACATTTAGTGGAGATGGGAATTTTGAGGTGATGAAAGCTTTGTGATTGTTGACTGCATAGGATCCATACGTAATTAAAGAGTGATCTCCAAGTTAAATTCAAGGATTGCGGTACAGAGAGAATAGCAGAAGTAGGTCATTAGTTTGCCAGTGAGGGAGATGATGGCGCTTTACCAGCGATAAAATAAACGAGAGAAATAAAATTTTCATTTGCTATTAGGTAAAAGTTTGATGATATTTAGCATGTCTCCATGATCAACAAAATTCAGAGAAATTTTTCAGTTAAATTTCAAAGAGCAGAAAGTGAATCCTGGAATCGAGAATCTCTTGTGAAATACAGCAGAGTTGCACATGAGAGTGTAAAATTCTTCCCACCATACACATGGGGCCCAGCAAGTAATTCATCAAACATGCAAAATGATTGGCACTGTCATGTTCAAAATCGACATGGTAAAAAAACAATATTTCATTTTGGAAAAGAGAAAATATTGGAAATGAAAAAAAGCATCTTTAAGATATTTCAAAAAACAAAAATAATCACATTTAAGCACATTTTAAAAAGGGCATGCACCCTGTGTAGGTATGCCAGAGACCGTATGGAAGATAATTGATAACAGTCGACCACATTCCTAATTTGTCTGATGTGTTATTTGTAATAAAAGTGTCTGTGTTATAAAATCTGGATAACACAACTAATTGAAATAAACCCGTAACTCCATAAAAGAAGTAAGATCCCACAGTATTAAATTACATTTCGAATAGTGAGTCATAAAACAATTTTTATACTAATTAAAAAAAGTTTCAGACATCTTATAAAAAATTTTAGGAAACCAAACCTTTAGTTTATTTTCTTCTTCCTCCTTTTCTCGCTGCCTTTGTTCAGCTTCAAGAGCTTCCTGTTCCTTCTAAAATGAAATTAAACTATATATATATATATAGATAGATAGATATATATATTTTCATTAAATTAGATGTTCTTAAAATACTAAGTGCTGTATAAACATTTACCAGTGCACCACAAAAAGGCAGGACAAGTTAAAAATTTTTGTTACAGAAATGCACAAAGCATGCATAAAAGTTTAAAGTTATGGAATATAATTTCTTACAAATGTAAATAGTGAAAAAACATTGTATTATAAAGCTATTTTGTTATCCATTTTACTAAATACTTCTCCTGCAGCCCAGACCAGGCCATCGCAACAAGTTTCTTCCAATGGACTTTATCAGATATTAATACTTAGTTATCTAAATAACTCACTTTTTTCTTTTCTTCCATTTTTAACCTTGCTGCTTCTTCTTTTGCTTTCTTTTGAGCAATTTTACGATTTTTTTCTTCCTCTTTAAACTTCAAAATTCTAGGGTCACAAGCGTAAGCATTGTCTTGTAAGAGGAAAAGAAATCTTATTTATATTAAACAATATTTTTTTGAAAAACAAAATAAAGATAGTAGAATAATTTATTTACACTCAATTCATATCAATACTAACTTACTAATTTATGTATAAATAAATTCAACAAAAATCTTTCACAACCACAATAGCGATAATATAATAAACCAATATTATAAACAAAATTATGAAAATCTATCTGAAGTGGAATTAAGACTTTCAAAAAATAAACCTAGATTAAAACTTACTTTTATCCTACATTGAAAAATTTACTAAGTTATATTTAAAAAACACAAAGCTAAGAATTCACTGTTAAACATTACTTATTTAGAAACAAATACACAATCCTTTATCTATATCTGTTACAAGTGTAGTAAAAACTTGAATAATTTCAAAGATTGAGAGGATAGGCAAATTTCAGATCTATGAAATTTCCTGATACTTGAGTACAGAAAACCTAAATTTTTAACAATACCTTACTTTCTGGGAAAATGTTGTCCTCTAATAAAAACAAAAATTACGGCAATCGATAATAAAAAAATTACTATAGAGGACGAAAAACCAAAATTCGGTTTCCATAGAAATTGTAAAAGATAAACAAATAATGTCAAAAAACTTACATAGCAAAGTGGGAAAAGCGTGCAAGAGAGCATGTAATCACTATTTGTTTTTATTATTCAATACTGAAATTCTTGATATTTTGTATTGCTAAATTTAGAGGGGAAAATAAGCCACCATCAATAAAAAATAAAAGTATTTTTTATTTTTAAAAAAAAAATCTGATCTTTGAAAAATAAAATTATAATAGTTACTCACAAAATTGAAAATGAAACAGCAAAGTTGCAAAAAGTGCATAAGAGAAACAGAAAAAAAAATATCCACCTTGATTTCTACTATTATCCACTTTGATTTCTACTATCAGGAAAGATATAACGAAATTAAAATTGTTTTACTAGAAACACTCATAAAACTTTCTGTATTATCATGTTCAGATTTCTCAAGAGTAAATCTAGGTTGAGTCGGAAATTCTTAGTTGTACTATGTCATAATTTTGATGAATAATTATCAATTAATTTTTTCTTAACACAGTTATTGGACTTAATGCGACGGATTTGCTGAGTTTTTGGCTAACAATCACCAATAATACTAACTACCTAATTTATGCTCTATCATTTTATTCATGTTCCTTTTCTAATTATTTTAAATTGCTACCCATAATTATCAATTTTNGATTGTGTATTAGTATTATTTGTTTGCTTCTAAGTTCTCAGTGCAATAAAGTTTCTGTGAATGTAACGTAAGTTACCATGGAATAGCCCTTCTTCTAATTTTTAACATATTTCACTCTGAATTAGCACCATTTAAAACATAATACTGAACTCGTAACAAAGAATACTTTCTTTTTATGACAAAGGCACTAACTCGTCCAGGAAGGTCATAAAAAATCATTACACTATTATTGACGCCAATAGTGCTTAATTAATTTTGGTAATAGGCACTTTTGCAATTTTAATTAATACCAAATGTACTAATGCAGGTAATATTCAGTAGCTACTAAAACTGCATTAATATTGTGCAGTTTTACTATAGATAATATGGAAAGAGGTGTTTTATAGGTCTTAGAAAGGGATAAGTCTGAATCTGAGTACATATCATGAGTTAGCCTTGAGCAACAACATCATTCCAAAAGATATTGAATAATTAATCATTACTTTGATGGTATGAACTACTAAAAGCCAGTTTAGCTCCAATAAGGCTGTCGTGAACCGGACTCGAATGCCAACAATGGCTGATTAATATGAATTCCGCATCCGGCTTGCACCGACCACAGTGGTGACATAAAATATCTTCAGCGGTAGACAGATCATGGGTTCTCCTAGCCGATAGGCGAATCGTGGGAGGTTTCCTACTCAATGTAATGTAAATATGTGAGTTCCACTAAAAAGTCTTCCCCGAAGGCAGATTTCTTCCAATACTTGATTTAGGAGTTCCCTTGTCTTCTGGATTGGGTTCACAATTACAAACTACAGAGTTGAACATTAGTCGTAAACCCGAAAAATTGGGTTGGTTGTTCAACGACAGTTATAAAATAAAATAAAATTCAATAATGTAAAGCCATTGGCAAGGCAAAAAAATAAATAATAAAAATTATTTTAGCCTTAATGATTGTGTTGGTACAAGATTTTCAATTTTGTACATTTCGTAGAGTTAAGAACTGATTTATTCATTTTTTCACAATTATGGAAAACAGGTCTTCAACTAGAATTCTATGAAGAATATGTAACTTCTAAGGTTTATTCTAGAAGTAAAGAGTTGCAATGCAACAAAATTATATTGTAATTAAAATATCAACCTACACAGGGCTTTTATTTGAAATTAAATAAATTATATTCACCAACTAGTTGTCTTATCCTTGCCATTTCCTCCTTTTTTAACCTCTGACGAGCAGCTTTATTTTGTTTTTCAATCCATTTTCTTTCTTCCCGACTATAAAAAATTCACAATCAAAATTCAAGTAAAGTTTTGATAATAAAAAAACATTTGCCAAACAATATTCATTAGTCTTGAATCATTTTTCTCTCTCTTTGTTATGAAACTTATTAAATGCATAAAATAAATTTTACATTAAAAATTAACAACAAAAAAAAATTAGAAGTGTCTGAGAGGTATCTGGATTTTTATTTAAAACTTTTCATTAGGTTAATAATTTCGAGAATCTATTTATGTGGCTGTGTATGTGCAAAGCTATTAAGTGTCTGAGAATTCTCACTGTATTTTCCTCAGAAATCTAGAAATTTAAAAATATTGAATACTAACATTATCACACCCTGATCTGGAAAGGAAACACTTTTACTACGTAATAGTCAGAAATAGGGAAGTTCTCCAAATGTGGGAACATAATTTTAAGTTCTGGCAAAACAATTAAGTTTAAATTTAATTAACAGTAAAAATGTTTGTGCCAAATTATAATTCTGAACAGTGACTTGAATAAACATAAATTATTGTAAAAATTTTTGATGACTATACAAAATTATTTTTCTAACCAAGAGTAAATTTTGGACATTACTAATGTTAACTGAGACAAGGCAACACTAAAAAAAAAAAAAAAATTTTTAAATAGTTTCTATATGCCTAAAAATAAAGTAAAAATAAGAGCAAATAGGAAAGTAAATTAACAAAATCATTCATGAAAGACAACAATAAATAAGTCATACTGCTTTGTGATTACAGAGTAAGGCACTTTTTTATCCAATCATTTTTCAAGTTTTTTCTTATGTTTCTGTCACAAAATGCCATTCTCTCACACAAGAATTTTAGAAATAGTTAAAATATGCTACATATGCACTGCAGATAGTTTTTCTCATAAATGCACAAAGATAGTCCAAAAATTCAATGTAAAAAATTTGTATTATTTAAGTAGAAAATATGATATAGTTCCTTCACCAGGAGTCGGCACTTAGCTCCGCCTTCATCATGTGATATCCGCTATCTTTGGGAGAAGGATGTGAACAGTCCTGAACAAGGTTGCTATTTAGCGACCGCATAAAAAAAAAAAAAAATTATTTTGCAATCTTCATGGGCATTTTTTTTTAACATTAAATTTTTCATAAATTTGATGACATTTCTCTCTTTTGAGTGAATAGTCTGTCCTTTATGAGAAATTTATTTACTGTTTGCATTTGTTGCGCATTAAGGGTTGTTTCAATTTGAGGCGCGGAGATGTTTCTCCTCTTACTCTTGAGCTGAAAAGAACTCTTCGTTCGATGAGGTGGAGCCAAGTGCGAACTCCTGTTGAACGAACTATATGTACAAAGAGAAATGACTACTTGGACTTAACACAGTTATCAATGGACTTCAGAATTAGCGACTGTTAATGTCATTTTTTTTTACATAATTTGAAAAGTGCCCAGTGCTGCCAGTGTGTATGGAATAAGCATTAATATTAAATAAAAATTAATATTTTAGTCAAAAATTATTATTATTCACTTTTCTCCTTTTTCTTTCTCCTCTTCATCCAAGTAAGAATATTCTCTCCAGGACTCAAAGTCATACCTTCAGATATACATGAAACAGAAAATATATATCTATGAAATATAGGACAATATTCTCAAGAACATTATTTCTGATAGCATACATGTATACACTTTAACATAAGGAATAAGGAATAACATTGGGGAAATAAAATAACAGAGATTTAACAATTTCTATTCTTCAAGTAAAGTTTTGAAACATTAAGCATAATCATTAACTCAAAAAGAGAAATTCGAAATCTAAGCACTTACATTTAGTGAAACAAAATATATATATATATAAATCTTAATCCATAGAAGACTTATTTAAACCATTATTTATAATTACTTAAACTATAAACACTCAACATACTCCAGTACTGGAAATAGCACCATCTGTTAAAGAATAAGAGATGTATTTTTTGCCATCAATGGATATCTTATCACCAATTTTTTTATTATATTTTTAAAATTTCTTCAACAAATACGGAGAAATTTGAGAACATATGGGTAAACAGGAGATAGTCGTAAAACACATGAGTCTTTGCTAAAAAACAGGAGACTTGGCAGGTAAGTGATAGGAAAAAAAGTAAGGAAAAATGTATAACAGCATTATGTTTTTCCAAAAATCTTTTCTTGTACAGGTAACGTTCAAATAATATTTTTTAGTGTTTTCAGAAAAGATGAAGGCACATATTTATTCAATCAGGCCTTTGAGTACAGATAAAATTTTTTAGCGAAAGGATAGAGTAACATATTACCGTCATACCTTGGGACATTGACAGCTTTTGAAAAACCAAACTGCAACATTGGCATCATTATTGTTTCTCGTTATGATACTTAGCCAATTTATATAACATCACAGCAAAATATTCAAAGCACGATTTGGTCAGAAAAGAAAACTTCATGACCTAAAATTAGTTTTTGCTTTAATTTTCTTAATATAAACTTAAAAGTCAATTGAACTAAGTTTATTTGGTTATGCAGAGTGGGGCAATGAATCAGAAAATTTGAAAACAGTGGTTTGGTTAGAGCAAGGAGAACTTTGCCTATGTTTTAAAATTTTTTTGCCATTTTAAATTCACGACTACAACTAGCATATTTTTCTGCGAGATTTAAATTGACCATATTTTGATTTCATAAGGTGATTTTACTTTGATACAGAAAAGCACCAAGAGACAAGTCCCAAGGAATAACATAATATAATTTGTCCAAATATAAAACTTTCACCCAAAGCATAAAGAAAGTTTCAAGATGTTGACGCTATAAAAAGAAGTCACATAATAGTTTAATTTCTACTTGAAAGACTGACAAGTCTTTATATATGAATCCTTAGAAAAAACATGTAACAGCATGAAAAGTATTTTGTATTTAAATGCTGTCTTTAGATTATGAATCAAAATATTATCATTCAAGTTAAAAATTACGATGCAAAAAGTACCACAGTCTGCCCTGTACAGGATGTATCACTACCACACTGAAAAACTTCTAGGTAAGGCACATAATGATTCAGAATTGTCTAACAACCCACGGCTAGAAATGTTATTGTATGTCGTTAGGAGTGCTTCCCTATTATGAACTAGTTCCATACATATCTTTGATATTCATTTATCTAAATTATCTTAGTTTCATGTTTTCTAATAATTATTGTCGAAAATGGCATTTAAATTGGTCCACGTCCAGTATTGGGTTTTAAATTCTAATTTAAAGATTTGGCAAGTTTGTAAAATTAGGCGCCATATCTTTAAATCAAGATCTAATACTGAATTAATTGGAAAGCCATTTTCAATAATAATTTTTAGAAAGCATATAACTAACATAATAAATAAAAATACTCCTTTGCAGGCGCACGTAAAAACAGCACAGTTATAGGAAAGCTCTCCTAGCGTTGTGCAAGGATTCCAGTCTGGTTCTTATGCAATTCTTAATTAAATGCCCTTAGAAGTTTGTTGGTGTGGTAGTGAATCACTTTGTTTAAAGGATCCAAAACTCTAACGATGGAGCATCCACATTGAACAGTTGACTTGCTACTTGTGATATGACAATATAAATAAGAAAGTTAAATAAAAGTTTCTAAAAGTAAATACATACCAAAAGCTGTAAAATGTATCAACTTCCTCAAATGTAGATTTTTTATTTCCAATTGCTGGAACAGGTTGTTTTATTGACCATCTGCAAAGATTTATAATAAAATACTAAACGTTATATAATGACAAAATACATAAGATTGAGTCATAAAAAGTTGTGTGTCTAGTCAATAAGAAAACTTTTTAAACTAAGAATTCTACAGACTAAATAAATTAAAATTGTATATAATTATAATCTAAATTTCTTTTTTTATAATGTTCATTTGTTTAAAATACGAGGGTTGCTATTTATATTTCCGGCCTAATAATGAAAAAACAAATATGTAGGATCGAAATTGGTTTTATTGCTTTTCAAAATATTCTCCATGATGATCAATACACTTTTGCATGCGTTTGAACCAATTTTCAAAGCACTTTTTCCAGTCCGATTGAGGTAACCGTTGATGTTCATTTACAAATGCATCAACCGCTTCTTCGGGGGTCGAAAATCGTTGTCCACGTAATTTATTTTTGATGTATGGGAATAATAAGAAGTCATTGGGTGCCAAATCAGGGCTGTACGGCGGATGACCCATCAGTTCGATCTTTCGATCCCTTAGAAATGCCTTTGTTTGAGTTGATGTGTGAGAGCTCGCATTGTCATGCTGAAGAATGATTCGCCTGTTCTTCTGCTTTTTTCGAATTTCTTTGATGACTTCTGGCAAACAAATGGTCGTGTACCATTCAGAATTGACCGTCCTGCGTTGCTCTAACGCCACTGTTGCCACATGACCGTTAATGCCGAAGAAACAGGCAATCATTTGTTTCGATGTGCTTCTTCCTCGAACAACTTTTGTTGGTTTTGCCTCGTCTTGGAAGACCCATACAGTTGATTGCTGTTTTGTTTCCGGCTCATATGCATAGATCCATGATTCGTCACCTGTGTAGATGTTATACACAGCCTTTGATGTACCTTGAACGTATTTTTCCAACATTTCCTTGCACCAATCGACACGAGCCTTTTTTTGAGCGTTTGTCAGATTATGCGGGATCCAACGCGAACAAATTTTTTTTACGCTCAAATGTTCATGCAATATTTTATTGATGCTAGTCATACTAATGTCCAAAGACGCCTCTATCTCACGGTATGTCACGTGACGATCTTGCTTTATCAGTTCACGCACAGCATCGATCTTTTCTGGCACAGCAACGGATTTTGGACGACCTGCACGGGATTCGTCCTGGATCGAACACGATTAAATTCGTTATACCAATTTTTCGTTATACCAATTTCCATATTCTAAAGAAAAAAACTAGATAAAATTCTTAAATTTTTTTTTTCTTATTCGAAATTAAAATATTTAAAGAATTCCAATCTAATCACATTTTTTAAAAGTTTAGATTAGTTAATTGTTTCTGTTTTTACAATTGGATAGTTTCATGGTGTTGCACGAACATAAACCAAAGTTAAGTTTATAATCATAAAATTTTTATATAAAATATTTAGTACATCATAACCTATCAAAAAAACATTTCCCCCCATAAAAACTGATTATAATAAGTTCAAATTAAATGGATAAAACTGTTGGCGTCGGGCAAAAATTGCACGAAAGTAAAAAATGATTACTCATTTACAAATTGTCTTAACTCTATGAATTTGTTTGTACTTTAAATGAAAATTTGACTGATTTTTAAGCTGGGATTTGAATAAAGAATTCTATGCAGTCATTTACTTGTAAAATATGATACATAATTAATTTACTTTGATATCACATGTAAAATTTTTAGTGTTGGACACAAGTTGAATAAAAATATAAGTTAACGATAACCATTATAACGAATGAAAATTACCTTAATTTCAATCTTAATATTATATTCGATAAATAGCTTCTTTAATTTAAATTGTCCTCTATTTCCTGTTGAAATAGATGGATCAATGTGTTTTATAACATTTTCTGTCATCTAAAAACTAGTCGAAAAATCATTTATTTTAATTATGGTACAGTACGTACATTAACAACAATGTAAAAAGAACTCTTATTTAGGCAATATTTCCTTAAATCTAATAATTTTTAAAATCCTGAAATTAAAAAAAACTGCCGTTAATTTTCTTCCTCTATTTTTTCTTTAAATAACTTGAAAAAAAAAAAAAAACGCAGAAAAATATCTTTTTATAAATGATAGAAAAATTTTAAAATATGCTATTGTGCATTAAAAGGGGAAAAAAAAATAAAAAACTACCTTGTCTTATTAGTCTAATAATTCTTTATGGAAAAAAAAGATTTTTTTGAACAGAAAAAATGCTAATAATCGCAAGAGTCATTAATTAAATAATTGTTTTGTACAGTTCTTTCAATCTATTGTATTTGAAGTTTCAAAACAGATGATATAAATCGATATACCTTTGACTTGTAGTCAGTGGCACAGTCAGCAGGCAACAAGAAAGAACATATGTCCCCGGTTGTAGCATTAGAAATGCGTCAAATTTATGAAAAATTTAAAATTGATTCAAGAATAAATTTTTATTTCTTTTTCATACGATTATCTCTTTATTATATGTAACCTTTGTTTCTTATATCCTTTTAACATAATATAATTAGCTGAATGCCTTCCAGATTGATTTGTCAATTACAGAACCAATAACTACTAAAAGTTGAATAGGGCATGTATTATTGTTTGCTAATGCGTGTAGGCTTATTATTTTATAAATTATTTTTTCGCGAATTGGAAAAGCAAACACTTATCCTTCCATCAAAAACAATAAATATCTAAGTGTAATAGATGTAATTGTAATAAAAACTACATACTTTAGTAGCATATACTGTTCAATTTTAAACCAAATCAAATTCATGTTCTTACAATAATGAGTTACTTGACTTAAAGTTGTAAATTCTTATTCAACATAAAATCTAACTAATGAATTTAATTATACAGTTGAAAAAAAAATTACTTGTTAGAGATTAACTGACCACAGATAAAAATTTCAAATGATGTAACAGTTCATTTTACAGCCTTGTCTATAAATTATGGAAAACTGATATTAAGTTAAAAGTCATTATTTCTAAGTCTCCAGTTTTTAACCTTGAAAATGATACCTTGTTGTTTAAAAAATATTAAGTTTAAAATTTTTGTCATCTGGTTGATCTAACCATGGGATTGCCCAACTAGAAACCTGTACAGTGCAGAACAAAAAAAAAAAAAAAAAATTTAAGTTTAATTTTCTTTCTTATTAATAAACACATTTGAATAAAATTCTATTATATTTTATGTTTATATATCATTTAACATGTTTCCCATACATTTCTTAGATTTTGCCAACTTTTAAGGATAAAGGAAGAAACAGTTTCTGAAATATCATAGCTAGAATGCAAGCAACATTTACAAACTTTGGACATAGTGATTACTACAAAATTCAAATTTTGAGTAGAAAATCAAATATTTACAAAAAAAAAAAAAAAAAAAAAAAAAAAAAAAANAAAAAAAAAAAAAAAAAAAAAAAAAAAAAAAAAAAAAAAAACAGTAAAATTAAATGTTAACATATAATCAGTTTGTAAAAGAACTGTTCTTTTAATAAAATATGTTATAAAAGGTTAAAATTGAAAAAATAAGCATCCATGGAACAACTGTAAAAATTTGTCCACAAACATTACTGCTAGCGATTTTAAGAAACTGATGGTTGCTGAGAAAAAATAATTCACCGATTTAATTGGATGGGGTACAAAAGCTTTCAGAAAGAGTGCAATAAAAAATCTATTGTAACCAACTAATTTTTGGAGAATTTTATAAAGTAGAAAAAATTAAAACATCTTGAATAATTTTGTCAAAAGGAAAAAAATACCCCCAAAGCATCAGAACATACTTGACTGATAAATAGATTCAGCTGACAGAACAGAATAAAAAAATTTAAAAAAAAAAATGCTTTTATCTCATACTTATACTTAACTCATGCTTTATAAAAAATGCTTAAACTTAAACTCATGCTTATATATATATATATATANCTCCCCAACAATCTTTGCCTTTCCTAAACAGCAGTCTCCAAATAGATCAAAGGTTTTTCCATTCAACCATGATAGGTCAAAGGTCTAGAATAGGTAAAAGGTTTTTAGCAACCATGAGAGAGTTATAAGTGGCATTCAAGTTTAACAGGGTTATAATGGAGCAAATTTTAATGCAAGCAAAGTATTGCTTAGTTGATTATATTTCATCTGTTTGGTGATAAATTTCCATCTAAAAAAGTGAATGTAATGGATGGTAAAATAATTTAAAGAAAAAAGTTCTCGCTTTTCTTTAAAATTCCCTGACTTTTCCGGGTTTTTATCCAAATTTCCCTGACTTTTCCAGAATAAAAAGATTCCCTGATAATTCCAGGTGGGTGGCCACCCTGTTATTTGCTGATCCCATTAGTCACTGAAGACTGTATAGTGGTCCTAAACAGACCACCAATGGAATGTGATTTTGAATGCTGAACTTAATTATAAAACATAAATAATTGAGACAGTTAATACAGCAAGTGTCAGTTAGAGTAATAAATCATTAAGTATGCAAACAAGTAAGGAAGGACTCCATTATACTTCCAGCATGCAGATTCTCATAATATAGTTTAAAATAGTTCCACTATTTTCAAATACCTGGAGTTTGCTTCAAAAATTGGTCGAAACACTTCAAAAAAGTTTTCTTTTGAAAAGTTATTGACAGAAGGTACTGAGTCATCAAATTCAGGGTCTACACTGTCGTAAGACTGTCGCTTTATTGGATTGCCTAAGATTTCATAAGCTGAAATACAAGACAGAATTATACTACTTGATGCAACTAATTTATAAAAGGGTGTAAAAAAATGCCAATATAAGATAACAAGAACTAAGAGTAATGGTCGTTTATACAATTGCATACAAAAAAAGATTCCAAGCTGCATTATTATTAGAAAACAAACAAATGATAATAAACAAAAGACTAAACTTTATGTGTCAAAACTAGTTAAGAAAAAGCGCTACTAAAATTAAACAGGTCACTTTTTAATATTGAGTAAAGTTATGTGAATAAATAAAGTAAATTATTTGTCTATATAACAATATAGACAAATCATTTACAATATTTGCATGGCGTACAGATGATAAATATCTGTGCATGTTTGTATGCTATGATCAGATTTTGTCCAAAAATCTAGAATAAGTTTTTTTTTTCTTTTCATTTAGCCCCACAATACAATAATTTATATTTTCAAAGGAAAGAAAATTTATGTCTTTTAAACTACAATGAAATGAATTTTATGAGTCATTTACACAAAAAAATTTACCTCACTGTATAATGGGTGGCAATTGATGGCCAACTTGCAGCTCTTCGAAGGATTATTTGTGACTCTCGATGAATGTACCAGAGTTCCCTTTTCATTTTTGTACTATTATATTTTAAAAAATTATCATCGTTCCGTGCGCGTTTCAAAATGTCTTTTAAATTACTGACAACAAATATGAAAGACTAAGTGCCACGTTTTAACAAATTTAATTTTCTTCCAAGTTAAGAATGATATGACTCATCGAAAACTACATGAACGAACATAAACAGTGGCGCAATCGTCCGACTGCAGACCGATTAACACGATCTACCAATAATTTGTTCCTTTTTTCTTAGAAAAAGTAAAATCCATAATGACATTTCGCATCATAAACAACTAATATTGACAACACTTCATTTAGAAGCACTTCAAGAGTCAACTTGCTGTGTTGATATTAAAAATACATTAGATTCCATAACGAAAACTTTTGATGTGCCTCTTAATAAACTTGTAAGCAATGAAACTGATGGAGCTCCGGCAATGCTGGGTAAAAAAAATCGGTCTTATTGGGGCTTTAAGAGATGATTCTCAACTTCCACAATTCATACTGATTCACTGCATAATTCCTCGAGAACATCTCGTTACAAAATGTTTAAAATATCCAGATGTTATGAAAACAGTGCTACACTTTGCAAACTACATTCGCACCAATGTAAAAAATCATTGACAATTCAAAAATTTCCTTAAAGAATTAAAGGACGAAGAACTTCCAAATGACATAAATTTCTTTTGCATTGTTAAATGGTTATCTAGCTACAACTTATAAAATCGCTTTGTAAATTTTTTTGATCCAATAACTGCATTTCTAAGAGAAAAGAAAATAACCTATACAGAATTAGAAGATGATGAGTGGTTAAAAGACTTAATGTTTTTAAATGTCACAGAATATTTGCAAGCACTGAATTTACAATTGCAGGGGATCTGAGCTCTCACAGTGTATATTTAGTTTTCAAACTAAATTACAACTTTTTCAAAAGAACATTAAAAATTAAACATTTTGTCATTTTTCTCGAATTAAAAAAATTTGTTCCAATATTAAACAAGAAAAACTCAACAAGTATACAAAAGAGCTAGAAGGAATATTGACGGAATTCCAAAATAGATTTCACTTGCATCCATTTGTAATTAACATAATTCAAGGTGAGTTTTCCATTTCCAATATATTTATGACCCAAAAAGCATCTGGAGAATTAGAATTAATAGAGATGCAAGAAGATCAAGCTCTACAACTAAAATATAAGTTCACGTCGATTACTGAATTTTGGAAATTTGTACCAGAATTGAAATATCCTGAATTAAAAAAGGCTGCGTGTCGAATTATTTAAATATTCGGAACGTAAGTATGTGAATCATTTTATTCCACTTTAAAATTCGTGAAAGCCAAACACCGATCAGTATTAACTAACCAGCATTTCAAAGAATTACTGAGAAGTGCTGTCACCAATTATTCACCAAATTTTAAAGAACTATCAAGAGAAGTAAAATAAATGTGCTTAATTTTTAATATTTAAATTCAATGCACATATTTTGTACTTTTATTTATATGCTCTCAATGTAATTTCTGTACATAATATAATATCTGTAACTTTTTTTTAATACCTTTAAAATACGTATTTAATTGTGGCTCACGAAAAACTTCAAAATTTGAAGGAGCTTGGCCACCCCTGATATATACAACATTGAGCCGCAATGGCTCAGGGGATAGAGCCTTCGCCTTTCAATGTGGCGAAACAGGTTCGAACCCCAGTTGATACGAATTCTGCATCAGGCTTGCCCCGACCACAGTGCTGCCGTGAAATATCTTCAGTGGTAGACGGATCATGGGTCAGAGTCCCCTTGCCGTCAGGCTAACCGTGGGAGGTTGTCGCCGTCTTCCTTCATCCGGGAATTCACTTGTCTCCTGGATTGGGTTCAAAATAACAAGGCTACGGAGTTGAACATTAGTAGTCGTAAACCCATAAAATTGGATCAGCTGTTCAACTACGGTTATAAAATAAAATACAAATACACTGGTGTACATATAAAAATAATATGCACTGGTATTTGGGTGGCAATTGATATTTTGTCTCTTCTGTAGGTAAGGAAAAATGTGTGATAGGTTTACCTATGATTTAGTTGTATTTATTATCAAAGAAACCATTAGATATTACTGTCTCATTTTATTTTGTTAAAGACATTGATTTCAACCATTTTATTCCAGTTTCTATGAAACAATTTGTAAAAGGCATCACAAGTGATACACAAACAAAATCAACAAGTTCTCTTTATAGTTGCTATGTGGACCAGCAAATTGGACTTTTTTGGGTGAATCAATTTTGATGTATTCCCCTCATTTATTCTTTTTAGATCTATGATGACCTAACAACATGAAGGAAAAAAATTATTCTCCTATAGATTAAACAAGCCTTTGTTTTATTTCATGCAAAAAAAAAAAAAAAAAAAAACTAATTCTATCCTCGATAATTAAAAATATATATATAGTTTACAAATAGAAATTCAAAAATATACTCCAAGACAATAGCTAAATAAAGTCTTTGTTTCGAAAGATATGCATGACCAGGGGTCTGTCCAGACATTTTGTGAAAGGTCCTGTTTTTGTAAAATTGTGTAAAAACTATTCATAATTTGTGAATATAAAATAAGCGTTAAGTTACATTCTTTCAACCAGGGTCCTGCTTTTGTGAATTTGCGAAAACAGGGTCCTATTATTACAAAAACCTTTCAAGAAGTTTTTAAATTGTAAATAGATACAAGACTCAGCTCAACAATTGCTGCTACTAAATTAGAGATGCAACATACAAATATTTGGTATCTAGCCTATACTGCTCAACACAGAATTTTCATTTCGGAGGAATAATGGAAACAACTTAGTAATGTATCACTTTTAATGTGAAACAATTCTTAAATTTATAATATTTTATTTAAAAAATTGCCAGAAATTAATTTTTATTTACATAATATTCCATTAATTAAGTTCATGAATAAATATAAATTGATCAATTATTTATTCACAAAAAAAAATTATGATTTAATATTAATAAGAATGCGAACACAATGTTTGTAAAAGTAGAAATATTTTCTTAGAATACTATGTTTGGAATTTAAATGTAGGGAAACTTAGTTTGCCTCGAACCGTCTTTCTCACCCCCTGGAAGGGTTTATTCGATTAACAAAACAATAATGAAGCTAAACAAATTTGTGAAGGGTCCGATTAAAAGATAAATTATTTTGTGACGGGTCTGTTTTTATGAAAAGATATTTTGTGAAGGGTCTGTTAACGAACTCAAATTTCTTCTAAACAGACCCCTGACGACAAAGAATGATTTCAACACTATGCACCGATTTCTCTTCCATAGCACAACAAATACTCCAAAAATTATAGAGAGGACATGTAATTTTCTTGTGAGGGAAAAAAATGTAACATCAGCAGATTTAAATAGACAGAATAGAATCAAACTTAAAAATCTTTTTTACCCATGTAATTACAGTGCAAGGAAAATAAACTAATTCTGAGTACCAAATTGGATAGTTTTTTTTCTTCTTATTGCAAGTGTTATATCACTCTTAATTAAAAGCCCTGATAGCTCAAATATAACTCTTTCCTTGCTTTAAAATCATTTGTTTAGTCTATCAATTCAGAGAATCTTGATAAATATGCACATTAATAGATACTTAAAGAGGTAGAGAATTTATCGGCTTATCATCTTCATTTTTTTTTCAAACTTGATTTTTTTCTATAATTTTTTAAAATTAATTTTATAATTAAAAATGATTTTATTTCACATATAATTTTTCAGTTTTTGAAAATTTGAATGTTTTAAATAATCAATATAATTTTAAATAGGTATAGGTATTCTTATAGGCTCATAGTAAAAAAGGAAATTTGGAAGTTCTGTGTTTTAAGGACCAGTAGTTTCCCAAGACAAACAGAATCACTGAGGATACTTACTAAGCAATAATTATAACACAAATATTTCAACATAATATCAAAATTTAGAGCTACAGTTTGTGAAATCGGGTTGGAAAGATATTCAAACTGAAAGCACAAAAAATAAGCACCTTATAAGTACTCAAAAATACTTTTAAGCACTTTCTTATGATAAAAAAAATCAATAAAATTTTTATAATAAAAATTGCCTTCCCCATGTTGAAAGAACATGAGTGAATGTACAGTCCGCAAAAAAAAAAAAAAAATATCACTCCGAATAACTTTTGTTCTAATGATCAGATTTTCATGAACTAAGTGTCAATCTTAATGGTTCCTGGGGGTGACCTCAAATATGCTATTTAATAAGTGTTAACTATTAATTAAGTTACAGTTACGAAATCAGACACAAAAACGTACTTTCTCTGAATAAACATATATATATATTTTTTACATATTTGGAATCTAGACACTTGAATTAGGGGGGGGGGTAGACAAAATTTAAAAAAAATTGTATCATAAATTGGGTCGCAATAAAGCTTTAGATATTTGGCGATAGTCCGGAAAACCGCCAAAAAAAGTCGCCTGCGCAAATAAATATTTTAAGATAACCCATTGACTAATTCAAAAGAGGAAAGCTCAATTTTACTAGGTTGCTAGGCAACCAATGACTGTAAAAAAATTGAAATAATGTCCTGTGATTGCTCGGAGAGGTTCAATTAATTGTTAATAGAAAATATCTCAAAGTTTCTAGGCAATCGACAATTTTTGAGCTGATTTCTGTCTAAAAGCAAAATTTTTTATTTTAATCTCCTTTTAAAAGAAAATTTGAATCGATTTATAAATTATTTATAATTTTATAAGTTTTCAGGATTTAAATACATGAACTGTTTGTCTGATATTATTTAGATTATGTTGTTTTTGCTATTCGAGGATTTCATACTAGAATCAAACTAACATAACTTATTATAGCTATATACAAAATTTTAGGGATAATCATTTTTACAGCTTTAATCGAGTCTTCTAGGCAAAAAAGTTTGAAGAAAAAAGAAGTGCTTCAAAAATTAAATGTAGATTGTATAGTTATTCTAATGCACATTCACAAGGTTTTCTATAATTTACGATATATCTTTTTTCTATAACTTAAGGAATTGCTGAATGTTTAGTGGCATTTTAAAAACATTGAAATATGTTATGTTTAAGAATAAGATATTGAAATAAAATGTTGCATATTGTATGATTCATTGTTTAAAGAATCGCTTCATTATGCTAGATATTTAGGTTACATGGTTTTCTTTGGATAAGGATGATTAGCAAATAGCATTCTCATGTTTTGATACATTCTGAAACTTACGTTCGCAAATTCACCATAAAATGTCGCACAGCATATTCTTCAATTACGATAAGCTATTTATTACAGATTTACCACCAAATACTGCTACTATGATTACTTTTGTTTTCTTATATATATACCTGATACTCTCTTTCTAAACAGAGCTCGTATGATCCTTAAGATAATGAAATGGGGGCACAAAAACTTAAAAGATAAAATATTTAATTTCATTAATTCAAAATATCTGGTCTCAAAATTGTAATTTTTAAGTTAAATATAACTTTTACAATATTGATGCTTTTACATTTTTAAAGACCACATGAATTCTGTTAAAATATTAAAATGCATATGTTTACTTTAACGAGTGTAAAATCCTTATCAAAATAATGATCAAGACCCATATGTAAAACAGTATAATTGACGATAAAAACTCAACTGGCTTCAAAATATATGAAGAGGGAAGTAAAAGTCGACATGTTTCGAGCGTTCAAATACAATTGCCCATTCTCAAGACTTGTCAGGCTCGAATAACTTGATTTTCATTAATGGATGCTCAAAACATGTCTATTTTTATTATTATCTATTAGTTTTTTAAATCAATAAAGTTTTTATATTTTCGATTCAGTTACTTGGGATTATCCATTTAGTTACACAACATATTAAATTATTTCACTCGATATTAAAATAAGTTTTACATCAGATATCGGCACAGGTTCTTATATTGAAAAAAATAATAATTCACTACTTTGTAAAAAAATCAATGCAGTACAATTTTTTTTCTTTGCTGAAAGCCTAAACATTTTAATTTAAGGACATGCAGTTATAGTATAATAGTAAACGGGGCTTCCATCGCATATCCTTAACCTTAATACCGCTATCATTAAATAAATGGAATAAGCTTAGATAAATAATAAAAGTTAATTTTTTCCTCACTTTAATTTTCAAGGAATAAAGTTGTTTCGATCAGATTTCATTCTGGAAATAGTGAAAATATTGAGTAGGTCCTTTGGAGCAACATCATCCTCTTTTGACGAAATATAGGAAAAATTAGTTTTCACAGTTTCTGAAAAAAGTATGTTAGCCTTCTTGCAATGTTTTTTTCTTTCTTTTAATTTATTAAAATAAGTTCGGAAATTGCGTATTTTTTATAGCATTTTTTTAAAAATCAAATGACTAAAATTGGCACGGCTTCGGTATCTTTTTACAAATTTCAATTTTTAGCTTTCCTGCTAAACAAAATAAGGCATTTTCCTGATAACAAATTATACTACAATAATATCTTGGGAATCGTGTTAAAGAAAAAAACTAAACAAAATAGCTTAGTATATTATCAGGAAAAAAATCTACTTGGTATCATAAAGAAAGAGTAAAAGATATAATGAAATAATTAGTGAATCATACGTGGTCAGATAATTAAAAATTTAATTTTACAACTAAATTTAATTTTAGGAGGACATTTAAGATACCGAGATATTTTAAGATGCTTAAAAATTTTGGCTACGTATTCGACAGCTTTTTATGTTCGGTATCTTTATACTCTTTGTAGTGACTTATAAAACATCAACACTATTTTAAATAATCTATGTGGAAGTCACAAGAAACAAAAAAAAAAAAAAAAAAAAAAAAAAAAAAAAAAAAGACAATCAATTATTTATATTCCTTTTTCGAAAAAATAGCATGCTTAGTAAAATAATCAGCTGTTTTGCATTAAATAATTTTAAACAGCGGAATGTTTTTAATTTCTTAACAAGGTTTTATTCTTAGCTAGGAGAAAATAATTCTTTTAAAAAAAACTTGACTATAATTTAAAAAGGAACTTTACTTTAAAGAAAACCTAAATTAAAGTATTAAAAAAATTGATTAGTATATTAATAAAGAAATAATAAATGTAAAAGGGTAAAGAATAGGATTTTTAAAAATGTTAAAATTTAATTAAATAGCTGGTAAAATAATTCTGCAAAACACTTCCGGAAATTTCTTTTAAGATTAGAAGATATAGGGTAAACCAACCAGTGAAGGAACCTTTCATAGATATTTTTTAAAAATAAGATTTTAAGCGTTTTAATTTAGATTGATTGCTAACAGTAGCTTACTACCTAACAATAGGAAGTCATCTAACAATGCATTGAGCTACCTGGTCTTAGAGTCTTCTCTGAAAAAAGCTTTGAAATTGTTAGTATCTGTTCAACGCCTTGTTACATTGACAAAATTATAAAGTCAGTGTTCGTAGTTATTCGTTTAAAGTACAATTAATTGCATATAATAATGCTTTTTTTTTCTCATTGTGAAAAAGAGAATTCAAAATATGGTTATTGAAGTTAAATTTTATTTGCTTTAAGCATCATAACATAAGCAAGTACTGAGATTAGGGGGTGTTTATTAACTGGATTACCAAACGATGAAACACCAATGAATAAACAAGTGCTCCTTTACTGGGATTTTTTCAAGTTAATGAAAATAAAAGAAAATTTTTAATTTTCTTGTACCTTTAGTCATATTATCTAATATATATAATTCTCTTAAGTGGCTCCCAAATTTTGGCTGTCTTTCTTTTCCGCTGGTGGCAACAGTTTTCATATTTAAAGAAGTACTTTGTACAACTAAATAAGATTCTTTTCACAACACTTAAATATTTACTTTATTTTTTTCATACATACAGAGAACAGTCTGCAAAGAATTCTGTTACGTTAAAAAACATTTCGCTAAAAAAATAACGAATTCTAAAATAAATACAAATAAACAACTTAAAAAATAAAAATGCTGTTGCCAGCCATAGGATTTCTCGAAAGTTAACTTAGCAACATAAATCAAAATGACATAGAAGCGCAACTAGATCAAAATTATGATACCTGAGCGCTTGACGTAACAAATCCTTCAATTCTAAAAGTGTTGTATCGCCAAATGCCCAAATTAACAATTGTGTTCTTAAAGAAATTCTATAAAAAGTTTTAAATAAACAACCTACTTCTACAACTGCTTCTTGAAGAACTTGGCTCATTGATTAAAAATATTGTTTTAATTTTACAGTACTAACTTTACTTCTACTTTCATTATTGCTATGACCCTCTTTCATTACATTTTACAACTTCATGCTAAATTTGAGGACTTTAAGTTGTTTTGTGGTTGAATACTGACATTTAGAAATGTGTACATAAAAAAAATAATATTTAGAGGTTAAGAGTTGCCTCAGAAAAATTTGAATTGTTGACATTGAACTTAACAATGGAAACAATCGTTTTTGTGAAAAATTGAATTGTATTGTTGACATCAAAACTAAAAATATTGTGTTTCAACTTAACAATACTACCTTAATTTATACTTTAGAATTGCCTCGGAGAAATTTGAATTGTTAGCAATGACTTAAACAAAAAGTTTTATTTTAACTGACAAATACTATATTATAATTTTAACTTTTTCTATGACTATACTCATTTTCTTACTCTTTTCTTTGTTTTTTATACATTTTATATTTTTGTGATAAAATAAAAAACTTATAGTTGTTCTGCTTCTGAACACTGATGAAAACACAAAATGATGGGCTTCATCAACAATCAAAAATATATACATTTATTTTACAAATATCATATTATTAGGGTGGCGCCCTTCAGAGAATTAAAAATACAAAATTATCTTCATCGAAGCCGATGCTTTACATCCGGCGTTCAGTGGCAAACTACTATTTCATATTGTTTTACAGCACATGGCTTTAGCCCTCTGGAGGGAAAGACTTTAAAACAAAACCTACAACAGTTACTTTTCTCAACAACTGAAATTTAGAATAGCGTGATTAAGCAAAATATGCGAACTGTTTGCAATTTCAAATTAATATTGAAATGGACAGGTTTAGAATTTTCTACAGTGAAAAGTTTTTGGAACTTCAGTATTCAAAAAAGTATACGAAAGCTAGAGGTTAAAAACGTATCCAATGAGCGAGCATTGGATTGCAAAGCAATCCGAAATGAACTGCGAAAGCAGTTCGGGGGTTGGCGAGCGCCAGCGAGCAGGGGGCGAAGCCTCCTAGTACATCCAAATTATGTTAAAAATACAAAAAACAACTTCTAACCAGTGAAGGAACAGGCATGTTCCTTCACTGGGAATAGATTTCCCAGAGAATGAACAGTATGTGTGAAATATGATTTCACATGGATAATTAGTAGTTCTGCGATATAGAGGACACCTAAAATTCAGTTAAATGTTGTATGAATAGTTCCTATAACAATTTCATTTCAAAGTGCAAATTTAATTGCTAAATTTATTTAAAGAATTATAATAATAATTTATTTATTACTTATCTTTATAAATGTTGTGATTAGTTATTATATCATACCTTAGACACCTTAATAAACTATGTTTACTGACTAAATATAACAGCTAAATATAATAATAAAAGCTTGAATAGAAAATTTCTTTGCAGGCTTTTGTGCCAATAATTAGCTAAATTATTATCTTATTACGGTCTTTAACGTTCTTGCGGGAACTGGTAGGAAAAATCCATTTAAAGACAATCATCCAGGTGAAGTTTTTTTTAAGGCGACATCCACCGATAACTCAGTGCAATGCGAAGATAATTTCAAAAGGCAAAACTTCCCTTAGAGAATAATATTCGAAATACTGGTTTTAAGAACTTAAGAAGAATCTTTAGGAGGGAAATAGCCCTGGCATCCTTTAAAAAAGTGATTGCACTTACAATGCGAACGTTGCCATGTGTTGAATACTGCCCTTAAACGGGAAAAATCTTTGACCCTAAAAATTATGAGGATTTATATTCTAAAGTACCTAGGAAAGGAAAAGTACCTCCATTGGTAATTTTTCCTTACTGAAGAATTCTTTGAGATATTACAGAATCAGTTCCTGCTGCATATTTCATTGGAAAAAGCGATTCACGAAATTAAATGATGAGGGCAGCAACATTTTACTAATATATTGCAAATGTTTATACCCATGGCCAATTAAAAAATGCTATCAAATTTTCTATTTTGCTTCTTCTGGATAAGTATAAATCTCATATCAATTTGAAACTGAGCAAGTTTTGATCATCAAAACAAATTTTCTGGTTTAGTTTTCTACCTAACTCATGGAAATCTCCCGTTAGATATTGAAAACAAAAGAATTGTAAAACAATACGTCGAGAAAATTTTACATCCATTTTTAAATAAGATTTTGAGGCATCTACTGAATGAAGTTAAAATGCTTTTAAGAAATGTGATATTTTTCAATTCGATGTAGAAAACGTTGACTTTAACAAATTCATGCAAAACAGACACCAAGAGTCAATGAGCAAGACAGCTTACCAACAAAACACATGCTTCGAGAGTAACAATGCACTATTTCTTCAGAAGCTTGAGAAGGAAATCTCACAAATTATGTTGCAAATTTTTAAAGGAACATTGACAGAAAAGTTTAATCTACCAAATATCCAATAGCCTGTGCTTTTCTCAATATGGAAAAATTTATTTCACAAAGAATATTTGATAAATCAAATTTTGGCGATGAAGCGGATACAACTAACATTGATAATGAAAGTATGAAAACTGATTTTGAGATAAGTCCTTTTGAGGCATTGTTAGTAGCAAAAACAATTGGTTCCATAAGTAAATGGTAAGTACTGCTGAAGACCCACTAGATAATAAGTCAATGACAGATGGATTTTACTCAAACTTCGAAACTCCTTCTTCTCATTTATTATCCAGTGAGGAATTCTAGAAATGGTACTGGAAAATCAAAAGAAATTTCGAAGATACATTTACATTTGCCAAAAATTTGGAAAAAAGAGGAAGGTTAAATCAAAAGAAAAGGAAACAAATACTTTTTTGCATTAACTTCAGAAAAAGAGCGAAAATTTAAAGAAATTGAAAGAGCTGAAAAAAAAAGAAGTCAAAGCAGAAAGTAAAGTATGACGAAGGGAAAAAAATACTTAAAAAGATTAAAAAAAAAGATTAAAAAATATGGGGAAAAGAGTAAACAAAAAAGTGATCTAATTATAATAATAATAAAAACATCATCGGATTACGCAATGATAAACATTCATAATTTAGAACAGACTATTAAACTGTGAGAAAAAAAAGGAAATTTTTTTTTTTTTAAATCATGTAATCAAACATATTTTACTTTCCATTCCATGACTGAAAAAAAGTAACATTTTCCAGATTAACTGTGGTTATATATCGTAATTCCAAGAAAAATCTTGTTTTTAGACATTTGTGTAGCCTATGGATTCCTAACGAGCATCAAACATTCTCAAAATTAAGTGTTCATTCACTGGAAAATTTAGTGTTAATTCACTGGTAAGAACTGTTCCTACACTTGGTTATCTTACTGCTTATCTTATTGAGAAAAAAAAATTAAAAAATAAAAAATAATCACATTAAATAAGCACAATCTGTTGTATAATCATATTCTATCAGAAGCACGCTTTTATAAAACTCGACATTCGTTGAATAAAATGTTTTTATTCAATAAAATGTTTCATTCAAATTTCTTTACTAAATTGCAAATAGAATTTTAGACGACTAAAAAAGAAACATTGTATTTTATAGCTTAAAAAAAAATAAAAAGATTAGCAAATGATCATTAGCGAAAAAATTATGAATGAAATTTTACGCTGCGGGCGAAGTCAAGTTCCTAAGTTTAACACATTTTAATATTAATCGCCCCATTTAATCATTTCTTCATTGTCGCCAAATTATTTTTTTTAAAAATAATTAATTTCAATTTTTCTCATCTTCTAATAAATAAAAACAGTTGAAACTTTAGATTTTTCAATTGAAAAATATGTAGATTAATATGGTATAAAAATATATAATTCAACGTTTTTTTTATCCTCAATTTAATTAAAAAATAAAAAATAATAAATTATTAAAAATTGTTTTTTTCATGAAATTATTTTTGGGTAAATGAGTTTTATGAATGGGTGCAATTTTTTTTAATTGCTTCATTAGTTTTTAAAATATGACTGAAAACGCAAAAAGTGAAATTAACATTAAGGGGTCCAAATCTTGAATCACTCTCCCGACCAAACTATGGGGACCACATTTCCCAGATTGCGGCTACCCCCTATATTTTGAAGATAAGGAATCCAAATATGCAAAAAAAAATGTTCATTCAGAGAAAGTACGTTTTTGTGTCTGATTTCGTAACTTAATTGACAGTGAGCACTAATTAATTATAGCATATTTGAGGTCACCCCCAGGAGCCATTAAGATTAACACTTAGTTCTTGAAAATCCGATCATTAGAACGAAAGTTATTCAGGGTGATATCTTTTTTTTTTTTGCTGACTGTACATAATATTAAGAAAATACAAAAACACTTTCAAAGACTTTACATAATCATGTTGAAATAATTCATTTCTGGCAAAGAACACTATTTTTGATTTTATTAGCCATCAAAAATATTTTATGTATATATGTATATAAAATATTTTAAATATATTCTTTACTGAGTTGTTTTTAAATTAATAACTATTTTATTTAACTGCCTAAAAAAGTTGAGTTTGAATTTTTAAATAAAATTACAATTAGTTATCAGGTGTAATTTTTCATGTTTTAATAAAAACTCATAACACAACAAAAACAAGATTATAATATTATTCATTATACTGAAGATAATGATGCGTATAGAATTAAGGAAACTAAGAGAACTTTAATAAATTCTTATTACAAATGTAAATTAGTGAATGGCCTTTTTAAATTTTTAATATTTACTAGTAATTTTGTTCAGTACAGGGGTGCTACTCGCAAAATATCAAATTGTCTCACCAGAAATTGCATTTCGTCTCATTTAAAATCTCTTTTTGGCTCAGTTTGTCTCAGCTAAAATTATTTTTTGACTCAGTTTATCTCAGCTAAAATGACTATTAATCAGTTTGATAACAATATAAAGATAATTTTCAGGATCCATAAAACCATTAATAGCATACTAGGAGTACTACAATTATACATACATTCACTATTGCTATGATTTTAAAAAACCTACATATGATAGATTATATGAGTCCACAAAATTGTTTTGTGGACTATTTATCATTTATGCCAATGAATAGTATCTGTTCCAGAATTTTACAACATAAATTTTAACTTTCTTATTTTTTTAAATATAATGGTGTAACCTTTCTATAAAGAAATATCTATTTAGTTTTGGTAATTCAAAAGGGAAAATACCCATTTTATTTTGAGCTCAAATTTCAATTAAAAATATATAACTATTCAGTTACAATGGAAGGTCTACAGATTTCAATAATTAAAAGAGAAATTCAGTAATTAAATAATGAGAGTTTAAGAAAATGTGAATAACACGTATGGTATTTTACATTGCAATTGTATTTTATACACGGTTTTTAGATTGTTATACACCCCTTATTTAGCTCTTACCTTTTGGTATCTATTGGTATTCTATCCTCTGTATTATTTTTTTTTTTTTGTACTTTAATTGAATTTACTGTGCTTTACTTGTTGTTCTTCATTTTAACTACTTGTTACTACTTCACCCTCACTATTTTGGTTCTACCAGCATGATTCAAGCTGGCTTGATTGGCTGGATCCTTTCAATACCCTATTGGCAAGTGCATACATCTGTGATTTTGTCTCAGTTTTAACCTATCAATTTTAGCACTATATTCATTTATGTTATTTTATCCTTTCACCTTTTGGTGGATTTATGAGTTGTATTTACGGCTGTTTTTGGTGCAATTGTTGGATTTTTTGTCTTGTATAGAGGGGTTCACCAGCTCTGGCTCACAGCTCACTCAGTTTTTACTGGTTGTCTCAGGGTTAATAATTTTTGCATTTTTATATAAATAAATTTTGTATTTTATTTATATAAGGGTTAATAATTTTTGTATTATATATATATATAATTTTTGTATTTTATTTATATAAGGGTCTGTTGACCTATTTTAATGATCCATTGTATTTGGCGCATGGGCCTATTGGCCTAGGCCGCTGTAAAATTTAAAATTACAACTGCGTGATAACGAATCGCAATATTGGATTTAAAAATGTGTGAATGCGAATCGCGACGTTGGATTTTAAATTCGCGATATTGAATTTTTAAATTGAGTGAATAGGAATTGCTAGTACGATTTTTAAATTGCGTAAAAAAAATCGTAACACGTAAGTTTTAAATCAGTTAAATACGAAAATCAATGATTGATATTAAAATAGTCTGATTAAAAATCGCGATTTTAGCATATTCCAGTGCAGTTCCTAACATTTAAAATTCCGAAAATCAGCCAAACAAACAAAAAAAGAAAATCAAACATCGGCGGTCGAAACGAAACGCTTAGACTCCTTTCCACTTTATAGCGGAAGTCGCCGTAATCCGACTATCGTTCGGGCGGCTATGGTTTCTCTAATTGAACTCCGTAAAAATTTCAGTTATTGGAACATGGTCGGAAATTTTAAAAGTTGGGAGAAAAAAAGCGGATTTCCGCTTTTTCGCGGAAATCTTTCATCCCTGAATAATTATGTGCACTGTACAGTTTCCTAAGAAAAAAAAGCAAGACAATAACCAATAGTATAAGGGAAGAATACCCTCTTTTCTTACAAGATCACGTGCATACAATACTGATTGCTACTCACTGCTGTACATAATCCAATTGTAGACACGGCATATTCCATATGCATTCCAATAGCTGATTTGCCAAACGGAATTTTTGACATTTAAATGACGCATTTAGGAGACGTGAACGGCAAAAGGCTCTCCAATGATTCACGCCGATACGGATTAATATTTGAAACTGAATTCAGGTTTGTCAAATTTTGGACGTTTTGTCTCAGAATGGCGCTGCTTTGGCAAAAACTGCGGTGAATGTCGCAGTTATGCCGTTTTGACTCAGTTTGTCGCAAATGGCGCAGGCGTAGTATTTCTTTAAGGAAATACTAAAAAAAAAATTATTCAATAATTTTGAAAATACAATTTGTGGACAGACCCTTGGCACAAAATCCTGCATTAAAAAAATCTCATCAAATTCAAACGAATAAAAGAGTATGAAGATCTTGAAGTTCAGTGATAGTTGATTGCTCTGAACGCACATAAAAAAAACCCAACTTAAATAGTGAATGAAGCCCAAGTTAAGTTATGGTACTGATCTATAACTGCTCAGCTTGCCATGATGAAGAAATTAACAAGAAAGAAAAAGAACTTTTTATAGAAAAACAAAACATAATATTACCCTTTTATATCCTTTGAAATAAAAAAAACATTAACGCAACAATACAGTAATAAAAAAAAAACTAAAAAGTGAATGCGAAATATAAAAACTAAAATAAAACTATTTCATTAATTGCCACCTAATATCTTTGTAAAGAAAGAGATCAATATCCATATTCAGATATTTTTAATTGTTTTAACTTATTGGTAAAAATAAGAACTAGTTGTAAAAAATATGTATTTAAAAAAAAAAAAATGTTTCTGTACCTCTGGTAATGCAAGAAAAATAGTCATGATCAAAGTCTTTCACATTTTCTCCTGCTCCACGTCGTTTGTCAGGATGATGTTTAAGAACTATTGCTCTATCTAAAATAAAAATTCTCAATTATTATGTACATAAACAATTTATCATTTATAAAAATAAAATAAGTTTTATATATAAATAGTAAGATTGAAAATAAAATAAAAATCTGATAAAAGTTACCATTCTTTAAAAGAAAAAAAAAGAAGAATTGTCATTGTACTTTTCAGTGCTGATTGTGAGAGCTGTATTAAGTTCTCGATCATGGTCGCTCTTGTGTAGCCTTTAGCAGTCGAGTGATTATGTTGTGTGTGATCGAGACTGAGTAGCAACAGTGCAAAGAGGTGGATAATGTCGCAGTCACATGTAGCAAGTCAACTGTTGAATGTGGATCATCCATCGAAGTAGGCGTGTCCACATCGTAGTGGGCGTTTCAACCAAGGTAGGCGTGATCCCATAACGTCTGTAGGTCACCAATGTGGGGATGGTAGCTATCGACAATGTCAATCTTCATTTATGAAAAGGCACCCCCAAATACAACCGAGTTAAAATGTCTCCCTGAGGGAGAACTTTCTTGGAATTTCTGCGACAAACCTCTCTAGCACTAATATCTTTCTGCAAGATGCTTTTAATAATAACAAGTATGCATGTGACTAATTGAATTTGAAGTAACGAAACGTTGCGTTCACAATAAAAATAAAAAAACTTTTGAATAAAATAAAAATCTTATTTAAATTTTAAATTAATATGCAATGTTTGTTTTTTTAAATATATTATTCTAATACAATGGCGAGATTCTCCCATTTTGTATGAAGAAAACACACTAATTATTTCCTTTTGCGCATTTCGTAAAACATCATCTCATAAAAAAAAAAATCTTGTAATCCATAGCAGTGACTGCTGAAAACAAGGTCGCCGGCGAAATCACACTGATCGGACTCTTCAAGGAAGGGGGGGGGGGGCTAAATGCTTGTTTCGAGATTTGGTTGTTGTAATAAATAATATCGTATTTAAAATATAGGATTTTAAAGACTCTGTGAAATAAATGAACCCCTCCCCAAAAAAAAGAAAAACAATAGAATCATTGTTTTAAAAATTAAATATTCATAAGCACGATTCGAATTCCCCATATTGTCAGAAATATATTGGGATACTTAAAAATCGCGGGAAAATCAATATTAATAATCTGCCGAAAATACAATACAAACACTATCGGATTTGTGGTAGTATCGGCATAAAGTGAGAGCGTGAAAAAGAGATTATTTAATAGCGCAATTTAAATTTTACGTGTAGAAATAATATTGACTAAAAAATACCAGGAATTTTAAAAATCCCATAGAATTCAGTAGCATAGCAATAAGCCAAAAAACGGTGAAATCGTCACAGTAAAAGTAAATAATTATTAAATTGTATAAAAAACATCGGGATTTGTTTCTTTTAAAAATATGAAAATAGAGCGTGGATTAACAAGAATATTGGTGCAAAATAAGCGTGTCAAAAGAATGATTTCTGGAGGGGGAAAAAATCGTTCAACATTTCTGCAGAAAAGAAATTTTTTTCTTTATTATTCTATATTTTTCATTCTTAAATTAGAATAGAAAAATCAGGAACATTTCTTTCCTCTCTAATGTGCGAAAAAGGCATCTTTTAAATGTAATTTTAGAGAAAAAAAATTTCTGCAGAAAAGAAAACCAAAATTCCTTACTTCCTAACAGAAAATTCTTTCTTCAGCAACATTCTGCGACAATGTCGCTGTGTCACCGCGATTCTGCCACGGGAAAATGTCTTATATACTAGTGAATTTAATTGTAATTTTTCTAGTGGTAGACACGCTACAGTCTGTTTTGATAAAAATAAAGCTTCATTTATTGGAATCATATAATGTGAATAATAAGATAATTAAGCACAAATGCATTTTCAATAACATAATTATACTCATGTAGGAGTGGTGATAAGGAATATGGGAGCAATTTGAATTTCAACCATTAGTTGGAAAATATCTGTGGTTTGACTGACATTGACTTTATGAAGAAACTCCAAATTAAAACTTAACTTTTTATTTAAATAAAAAAATAATATAATCTCAGGTCAGACGCACCTCTCTTGTTGCCAATCAAAAAAAATTAAGACTTCTTTTAGAAATTAGGTAATTTCCAAAAACTCCATCTCTGAATTAACACAAATCGTAAACAAATAAATGCTGACAGAAAACCCCATTTATATATATAAAAAAAAGGATTGATGCATTACTACAATCACTGAACGCCATAGAGAGGACTTACAAGCCTTTTTAATTTCCTCATCTTTAGCCGAAATACGCTTCTTTTTTAAGCCTAAAACTGCATAATGATCTTGATCCTGAAAGAAAGTAATACAAATAATAAGAACAAAATTTACAAACAACATTTAATAATATATAATCTCATTATTTCTGAGGCATTCTAAAAACAAAATTTTATCCCTGCTTTTTTTCCGGCATACATTATATATGTAACGGAAGTTTAGTTTAGTTTATGTTATTTCACATAGTAAATATAATCTCTAATAATATCTAACTTCTTCAGAATTGAAGTATAAAGGAATTTAGAAAGGAAAAAAAAAGGTATTCTACAGTTCTGAATTTCTATTTTAATGCCATAAATCTTAATGAGACAAATACTGAATTCTAATGAGAGGGGGCTAACAATTTTAGGTACACATACGTGGCCCACAAGTTTTGACTAGGTAAAAGAATAAAAATATTTCAAATGTTAAATTGCCAACGTAGGCACAAACATGCCAATTGTTTATGGTCAATTTAAATACAATGGTGAATAGATTTATTTCAATTACCTAAAACAAATAATTGAAAAAAAGAAATAAAGTCAAAGTCATTAAATGTATGTGTGTACCTTAACAATTAATTATAAATTCGTTTACTATTGTACTCCCTTAACTTTATATATATATATGTAACATAAAAAGCTTCAATTGATCTTTTTATGTTATCCTAATTAATTATTCTAATCGAAATACTTTCTCACACTTTTAAAAGCCACATCCTGTTCTTAAATCTATTTTTGGCTCAAGTATGCATTTAATTAAAAGCAGGACATTTTTCCCTTTGCTCTGTGTGGGAAACGCTTGATCTATTTCATAAACCAATAGCAACTACTAAGATTTCCCTCTTTCCCTAAATTAAGACATTTTATGGATTTTACTTTGCAAGATATTCCCTAACATATAACCAAGGAGCACAACTTTTCGTGTTCACTTTTTACACCTTCTCATGACTGCTCTGTCTAATAATTAATAAATAAATTTTGTACCCTTCTTCCCGACCTAAGACCTGTTTTAATCCTTCCACTCGGCAATGACGCTATAAGTCGCCAGGATTGAACTGTCGGGAAGGGGGTACGGTACGTACGGTACATTAAAGATATTTAATATCTCATTTGAAATTAAATAAATCAACTCCGGAAGAGGGTACATCAAAAATATGGAATAACTTCAAATCATTTTTTCAAATAAACAGTTGGTAAATAAGCAGTCAAATTCTTCTTCAACTAATGGCAATTAATAATTTATCCAGTATCTTCAACAAAAAATAAACTCTTCAATCATCAAACTCTTTGTTTATTATAAATGATACCTAAGCCGAGCGGAACTCAACAATCATGATACAACTAGAAAGCTGTGCTTTAATTTCTTTCCTTGGACTAAAAAGAAAAACTGAATCGAACTCCTATTGATGTTAAAAAGTTTTTGATTTGAAACCCCTTTGAGAAAGCGTTGATTTTGCCACTCTAAGTGCTGAGCTGGATTTAATCGTCGATGAATTGTTTTCACACCCCGGAATGGTTTACAATGGTCTCCTTAGATGTTCGACATTCCCTCCCACCTACTCAGAACTCAAAGTAAAATCCGTAAAATGCCTTAATTTAGGGAAAGAGGGAAATCTTAGTAGTTGCTATTGGTTTATGAAATAGATCAAGCGTTTCCCACACAGAGCAAAGGGAAAAATGTCCTGCTTTTAATTAAATGCATACTTGAGCCAATTTAATCCTTCCACTCGGCAATGACGTTATATATATATATAATCCAGTCAAAAAGCATTAAACCCTCCTGTATTTTTTATTTAAATTCCTGTATTTAAATTATTAATATCATCCAGAATATGATTATTTAAATAAAATTAGAATGAATTAAACATTAAATGAACGCTAACTTACTTTCCAATCATTAGGATTTAATTTTCTTAAATACTCTGAATCTTCTTCAAATTCAAAATCATCAGATGAATCATCATCGTCAGCACTAATTTCCAACTTATCTAATCGAGACAGGTGTATTTTATGCTCATTTTGTTTCCGTTCTTGGAATAGAGAGAACCACTTTCCAACAGGTTCAACTTTAACCTTCGTGAATTCTGCAAAAAAAAAACATTTTTTTCTTACTAACTGCTGCATTCAAATGTTAACCAGCTTCTTACCGAGTAAAACATAAATTTAGCTAAAACAATGAATAAATTGCCCAATCAAGCACGTGATTATTGAAAATATTTTAAGTACAAAATTAATGATGCTATGAAAACCAGAGTTGCAGAAACTGTCCTTTAACCCCCGTGTCAGAACCGTGGCTACACAGTGACATTGTCGCAGGACATAACAGAGTTCTTGCAGAATGATTTTTTCACTGGGAAGTTTCACTGGAAGTCTTTTCAGCAGAAATTTTCAAAAAATTTTACCTTTTCTTCAGAATTATATTCAAACCATGCCTTTCCCACGCATAGGAGTGGAAAAAATTGCTTATGATTTTTCTATTCTCATTTGAGAACAATGAGAAATAAAGAATAATTAAGTAAATAAATTTGGTTCTCTTTTCTGTAGAAATTTTCGTTGTTTTTGCACGCAGTTATTACAACTAATTTCCACATAGCTTTCAAAATCCGACATTTTTAATAAGATATTATTTATTTTAGTAACTGAATCTCGAAATGAAAGCATGCATTTAGTAACCCTTTAGTCCTTTTTTCGGGAGTTACTGAAACATATTTCATGATTCTTTAAAATTTTATTATTAAAATATAATATATTAATAAAATAATTTATTAAAATAAATAGCGTGTTATCTTCCTAGAAAATGTGAGAAGCTCATAATATCAGAATAAAAAAAGACATATTCAATTAAAAAAATCATTTTGTTTGATCCGATTTTTTATAGTTTACGTTTCTCTTATTTTAAATTAGTAACACACATATTTGTTATTGTTAAGTATCTTGCCGAAAGATATTAGTGCTTGAGAGTTTTGTCGAAGAAAAAATTCTGACACAGGGCTTTTAATCAGAGCTTATTCTAGGCAGAAAAAAGGTGCAAAAGTTTAAAAAAAAGGGCATTATCGTTCTCATCATCATATCTGGCTAGACAGCCCAGGGTGGGCCTTCCTTTGAACTCGAATCCACTTCTCTCTACTTTTGACACTTGTTCGCCAGTTTTTCTCCTTTAGAGTAAGGAAATCAGTCTCAACTAAATCCAGCCATCTCAGCCTGGGTCTACCTCTTTACCTGCTCGTTAGGGGTTTGTGTAATAGGATTTTCTTTAAATTTGAGTCATCATTCCTTCTGAAAATGTGAGCTGCCCAGTTCATTCGATTTATTTTAATGAATTTCACAATATCTGGCTCTCTGTAGATTTTATACAATTCAGTATTATATCGTCTTCTCCAGGAATTATTTATTTTTATCCCACCAAGGATGGCCCTCAAAACTTTTCTCTCAAAAAAGGCAATTTTATTTTCACCAGCTTGAGTTAGGTTCCAGGTCTCAGAGCCATAGGTAAGTATTGGCCTAATTAATGTTTTATAGAGTAAAAGTTTTGTATTTTTTGATAAAAGAGAGGATTTGAAAAAACGTTTTAAACCATAAAAAAGCTTTATTTGAACAAATTAGACTACTCCGAATCTCATTGTCTATGTTATTGTCGGCAGTAACTATTGAACCAAGGTAAGTAAAATTCTGAGCAGTCTGAAACCTGTGGGAACCAATCTCCAGATAGGATTCACTAGAATTTAATTTAGCAAGTACAGGCATGTATTTGGTCTTATCAGTATTGATGATTAGTCCCATATCCCTAGCAGCAAGCTCCAAAGAAAGGAAAGCTTCTTTTAATGCAGGAACAGTTCTTGCCATGATGTCTAAATCATCCGCATATATTTGAACAGATTTTGAAAATATGTTGCCTCTGATATTGATTTCAGCATCTCTTATAACTTTCTCTAGAACAACATTAAAAAGAAGACAGGATAAGGAGCCATTATTTACTTTAATTTCTTCAGATAAAGATCCCAAAAGTTTGACTCTGCATATGGTGTTTGACATGCTTGCTTCTACAAGTCTAATTAGTTTTGGTGGTACTTGAAACTCAACCAGGGCTTCATACAAGCGATTTCTATTAATACTGTCAAAGGTTTCTTTGAAATCAATAAAGAGATGATGTGTGGTAATACCAAATTCCCTGGCCTTCTCTAAAATTTGTCTAAGTGCAAATATTTGATCTTTAGTAGATTTTCCCTTGCGAAAACCACATTGGTAGTTTCCAATTTGAGGGTCCATATATTGTATAAGTCTCTCAAATAAAATGTTTGACAAGATTTTGTAGGTAGTAGATAGCAAAATTATACCTCTGTAGTTAGAACAAACCATGGTATCACCTTTTTTATATATTGGGCAAATAATGGCAGTGTTCCAGTCAGAAGGTAAAATTTCAGCATTCCAAATATCAGTAATAAGATTATAAAGTAGTTTTAGAAATACTGGACCATGACATTTTAACAGCTCCGCTGCTATCTTGTCGTGCCCAGTTGCTTTGTTGTTTTTTAACTTTTTTATAGCACTATCAACCTTGCTCAGTTCAGGTGGAGGCATATCTTCATTATTTTGATTTTCAAAAACTCTCCCAGAGCAATAGGATTGATCATGTTTACTGAACATTTCTTGGAAATGTTCACTCCATCTGCTGAATACAGCCTGTTTGTCTGTCAGAATCAAACCATCTTTACTTTTGCAGAGGTTAGATGTTTGTTTAAAGTCCATTCGACGTCTATTAATTCGTCTGTAGAAAGCTCGGCTTTCATTTATTGTCTTCAGGGACTCAACAAAAAAGGGCAAGGTGCAAAAGTTTAAAAAAAGGGCATTATTGTTCTAAAAAGGCAATAATTTCTTCCTATGGGCTTTACACGTTCTATTAAAAAAACATTGTCATTTTTTTTTCCTTTACTAAAAGTACCAAAGCAATCATATTAATTACTAATTTTTATTAATAAATTAACATATATATATATATATATCGAGCAGGGTTGGCAGGTTTTTGACATGTGACAGTTTTTGACGGTTTAAACTGTCACGTCAAAAACCTATACTCATATGTGAAATTTAATTAATACATAAAATTTATATATTTTTTATAAATGATAGTGTTTCTAAATATGTTTTAGAAAAAATAATTTTAAAATTTTGAAGAAACACTTATATTTTGAATAGTAACTAAAATCTTGTACTTTTGAAAGCTCACATCTTTTGTAATATTATGTATTCATTTTCATGTGTTATTGAAAATCTGCAGTGATATTATTAAGAAATTTATTTATAACCAAATTTAGTGTATAGTATAGATTATACTAAAAATTAGACATTTTTAAAGATAAACATTAGCAGTTTTGTACATTAGACATCTTTTAAAGAAAAATCTTTTTAATATTCTTTTAAATCTTCTTAATAATCTTTTTAACATAAGACAATACAAATTTAAGTGCTTTCTGTTAAATACACAGAGTAGTTAGTGTCGATTTACAGTATATTCAGCCTATTCATTTACTATGCTGAAAATTTAGTTTATCCAAATACTTGTGAATTTCATTTTGCTGAATACTATATAGTTTTGTTGAATATCTAAATATTCAGCTGTTGAATAATTACTTCTTGCTTTCAAGATATGCATTATTTGTATTCTTAATACAAGTGGAGAAAAAAAAATTAAGAGATAAAAATTGTTTTAAAATGATAAGTGTAATAATTATAAATAAATATAATAAACAATATGAATTATATTTATCATTATTCATAAATATAACTACTTTTAAATTCAAATTAACATACTGGATAATAAAGATATTCGGTATAACATTAAAAAAAAATTTTTATACACTTGTATCAAGTTTGTATTTATACAACATAACTTGTAAGTTCCTTATAAATATTAGTTATATGTTCCTTATATGTCAAAAATGCATAGTAATAAACTTTTAATTTTCTTAAGTATCAAAAAAAATTTTTTTTTTTCAAAATAAAAATATTTAAACAATTTTTGCGCAAAATTTTTCTGCACATGCATTTGAATATAAATTACTGAGATTTTAAATCTGTAATTTTACCTTAATTTTAATTAAAAAATATTTTAAAACCTGCTGATTACCTATAGTTACCTATAGTATAATTAAATTTCAATATAATGCATCGCAACTGTTGTTAGTTTTGACGTTTATATATTTTCTTGGCAAACTTCAGTTTTTGACGGTTTAAACCAGTATTAGTATTATACCCTTGTCATGTCAAAAACCCAACCCTGATATGAGTTAATGAGCTAATTAGCTTAGTAATTTATTCAAAATGCATGCATATATTAATAAAATAATAAATGTATGTTATTAAGCGTCTGTAGTCATGATTTAGTAATTAAAATGATTAATAATAATTATGATTTAATGATAGTGAAGTAAACTGCAAACTTTCAAAGACAAGTGCAACAAGGGGGTGTGATGGCTATTTTTCCTTTCCCTTATAAATCTATGTATTGACAGCGATGACAAACTAAATGAAAAAAGTTGAAAATAAAGAAGGGTTGAGGAAAGAAAGGTCAAAAAGGGTACTATTACATCAGGGTACTAATTTACTTAAGGGGCAACAGGATGGATTCTTTTGACTAAAAGGGCAGCAGGGTGCTGCGCCCTGTTTACCCTGCCTAGAATGAGCTCTGATTAAATTAAAAATATCACAAAAACACTTCAACAATTATTTAAAAAAATGTGTAGCAGTTAATTTGGGGAAAAAATATAAGTTAAAATTATTTTACATTAACTGATGTTACCCTCTTTTGAAAATTAAGCAACAGTTTTTCTTTTAAAGAAATGCCTTCAGGCAAGTTTACCTGTAGTGGAATTAGATTTTGCTAGACAATGCAATTGGACAAACTCTACTTGTTACCAGGTTTTGAAATAAGCAGTCAATGGTTGCAATTTGCACCTAAAAATTTAAATTTGACTCTTAGAACTTTACACACAGTTGTAATTTTTAATGCCTAACTTTCAGATATCTTTGCTCCTGCCCTTGTGGCAGAATCTTTTAGAGCCACCTGCAACAAACCTCTCTAGCACCAATATCTTTCTGCAAGATACTTTTAATAATAACAAACATATATATTTTTAATTTAGAATAACAAAAGTGCTGTGTTAACAAAAAAAAAAAACTATTATAATTTTTTTTATTGGAGATGTAATAATTTTTCGTTCTTATATTCTGAGTTATCTTCACACATTTTGTGGGGAGAAAAACTCTTTATTTATTTTGTTTTCGCATTTTGTAAATAATCATCACAATAAAAATCATGAAATCTGTCGCCGAAAAAAGGATCAACGACGAAAACACATGAATCGGATCTTCTCAAAGAGGGATTGCTCAAATGCATGTTTCATTTCAAAATTAGGTTGTTGTAATAAATGATATTTAAAAAATATCTGATTTAAAAACTATGGAGAAATGAATAGCAATAACTGCCATGCTTTAAAAAGTAAATACTCAAATGCACGATTCGAATTTTCCCCATTGCCTGAAACATATCGAGATATGTTTCAGGCAAACTATGTGAAAATTAATATCAGTAACTGCCAAAAATTAAATCGAAACATTATATCGATTTACAATACTATCGACGTAAATTGAACGTGTCAAAAAATGATTATCTAAAAGCATGATTTAGTAGAATGTCTGTTTAGAATGTCTGTGTAAATTTCTATAGAAAAGAAATCTTAAAAGTTTATACTTTTCAAAAGAAAAACCTCTCTGCAGGAACTCTGTAGCAATATTGCATTTAGAATAGAAAACAAATTCATAGATAAGGAACAACAATCATTCATGGCAAACATTCATGTTCACACTTAATCAAGTAATAGGTCACTACATATAAACATTACAGCTTCAAGAAAGTAAAAAAGAGCATTGAAAAGGTGTAAATGGGAAGGGATTCATAAAGATAACATGAGTAATGATTTACAGCTCTGGTACTACAAATGCAGAATGAAGTTCAAATTTCAATGAAGAAATTGAGCATAGTTTCTTGTCCTGGATGCTATTTTTATTATTCAAAGAAATGAGTAAAGAAATTTAGTTTTTCTGTCTCGCCTTTGTATGTTGAATTATCCACAGTCATTTATTTAATCAACACATTCTTGGAACAGTTATAAAATCTATAACTAACAAATGCTGCCCAGTGACAGAATTTTTTTAAACTATCTGTGACAAAACTGTCTAGCACTAAAATCTTTCTGCGAGATACTTTTAATAATAACAAACATACATGTTACTAATTTAAATAATAACTACTAATTAGCTATTAATAATAACTCATTTAATTTATTAAATAATTAACAAAAGTGGTGTGCGTAACAAAAAAAAACTATACTTTTTTTTAATTGAACATGTAATAATTTTTTATTCTAATATCATGCGTGATATTTTCAAATTTTGCTGAGGGAGATGGGTGGTAACACACAAATTATTTCCTTCGCATTTTGTAAAAATTACCATCACAATAATAAATTAGCTAAAAATCATGAAATCTGTTTTTGAAAGAAAAAAAAAATTGATGACGAAATCATGCGAATTGGACTCTACAAAAAGGGGTTAGTTAAATGCATAATAAATAATTACAATATCACAAAAATATCGGATTTAGACTTAGACTTAGAGGTTGGGCAGCTCTGACGAGCAGGGCACATCGACCAGAGGTCTATTGTACCCAAACCCTAAAATCATGATTAGCATGAAAGCCCTATGGCTGAAATAAAATTCAGCAAGCACCTTACAGGAACATCTTGCAGTTCCCAGGCATTGACGATATGCTGCCCTAAATGCTCAAATCTTTGAGCAGAATAGACCTCACAATCACAGAGTATGTGTCGTGATGTCTCTTCTTTTAGATGACATCCCCGACAAAGAGAATTGGGTTCAATCGAATTTAAGAACTATTGAGAAATCAATAGCAATAATGGCTAAAAATTCGATCATTGCCTTAAAAAGTAAATACTCTAATGCACTGTTCGAATTTTCCATATTGTTTGAAATATATCACGAAATTTAATAACTATGTAAAAATCAGTATCAATAACTGCCGAAAATACACATTCAAAGTGTGTAGCCAAATTAGTCAACAAAAACTAAGCACTTTTCAAGCACTCAAAAAATATTTTCAAGCACTTTTAAAAAAATATAATTTGGCAGGGTTGGAAAGGTTTTGAAAATTGACGGTTTTATCTTGTTTTAACGTGATGTAAAAAAAACCTTTTGGCATTGTTTTGAAATTTTGTATCATGTAAAAAGAATGGCGTTTCGATACGCTACGAACTGACAATACGGCGATATAGAATGTGGGTGAATTAATTGTAAAAACGTTGAATAGAACAATGTGAACTGTGTCTTTTTGCATAATTCAAAGCGTAAATCAACATGGAAAAGGGAAAATTAAGCACTTTAAAAACACCCAATGAAAAAAGCCCCTCTAAGGGCTTTTAAAAAACGAAAATAAGTACCTTTAAGCACCAATCGGTTGTTTATTTTTAGTTACAGATAAGTTTCTAAACCTCTTTATGAGAACTAATTCATGTACTTAGAGCATTGTTTTGTGCATTCTTTTTTTTAGTAATTACTACGGTTTTGTATACCGAAATATTTTTGGACATTTCAATGGAAATAATGCAATAAAATAAGCACTAAGTATAAACAGTATTTAAGGTTAAATATTTTCAGTTTATAGTCAAAATTCATATGAAAATACATAATGAATTTATAATGGAAAAATGTCTTAACTTATGCACTACCTTAAAGTGTAAACATACTTTTGAGAATATCAAAATAATTACTTATATCGACTTATGCGTAAATATTATATTAAAATGTAATACTTACCTTCTATTGGCGAAAAAACTTCCACCAATATACTGGTAGCGGGGGCCATAAAAACAGCTACAAATAAAAAGACTTAATATTAAATTGAAGAATTTTTTTTAATTCTTAAGTGTCAAAATTTTCCAAAAGAAAATCTTTGAATATTTATTAGTTTACACAGTGTAAATTGAAATCATTGTTGATCCGGCTGCGGTTAGATCATGGGGGTCAGTTAAGTTTGTGGATCATGGAAAAGTGCAAGGAGCTCTCTGTGTTAGCTTATAGCTCTGAGTTTCTATTAATGAAACTTATATGTTGTTGTTGCTGTTGTTAATTTACGTCGCACTAGAGCTGCACAATGGGCTATTGGCGACGGTCTGGGAAACATCCCGGAGGATGATCCGAAGACATGCCATCACAATTTTGATCCTCTGCGGAGGGGATGGCACCCCCGCTTCGGTGGCCAGACGACCTGCGAGCGAAGTCGAGCACTTTACGGTAGCACAGTTTAACGAGGACCAATACCGCACACCCTCGGTCCCTACGCAGACTGATCCAAGTGGCCACCCACCCGCACACTGACCGTAGCCAGTGATGCTTAATGAAACTTATAGTAAAGTAGTAAAGTACTTATAGTAAAGTAGTAATGATTTGCGCACTGCCTTGAATGCCAGCCGTTTTATAACCCTAAATGTTGGCGATCAGCTGAAATGGGTCATTGCCAAACGAATTCTATCGCCAAGAGCTTGGATGCCCGATTTTAAAATCTCCTTCTGTAGCCCCAGGGTGTCTCATGTGGAAGCGATGAAATTGCACATTATGACCATAATTTGTAGGAAAAGAAATACATACCAGAACATCTGTTATTAAAGATTTGTGCTGATGCTGGGTACGTATAAGTGTCACATTGCTTGGCTAAGTAGTTCTTAGTGTAACTATTTCACTAACTAGTCNCGTTTTTGTGTCTGATTTCGTAACTTAATTAATAGTTAGCACTAATTAATTAGCATATTTGAGGTCACCCCCAGGAACCATTAAGATTGACACTTAGTTCGTGAAAATCGGATCATTAGAACGAAAGTTACTCAGGGTGATATCTTTTTTTTTTTGCGGACTGTACGTAGATATAATAGTATGGAAATAATATATTTGAATTAGTTACTTGAGTGTATTGAATTTTCTAGAGCAAATTATCTTTTAAACTTTTGTGATTTCAGAATTTTTTATTATATCAATTAAAAATTCTAGCTGAAGCAGGCCAGTCATTGGCAAGTTTTTTTTAAATTTTTTTGAGAACAGAAAAATCAGAAGTATTTCTTAACTTATCAATGAACTGAAAAAGTATTTTTAGAATATAACTCAGCCAAAAAGAAATTTACTTGCTTTTGTAAGTTTTCAGCTATTTTATTGCTTCAATGCTTTATTTATTCTGTTTTTTAAATTAAAAATCAACAGATATGACGATGCAGGTTATAACAGTTTTGGCTATACTACCTATAATTTCAATTAATGTTATTATAATGCTTTTTTAAATTTACTGCTGTGTTTTTAAAATAGTCAATTTATTAAGTCATGAAAATAGTCATGATTTGAAAATTTAAAATATAGCAGATTCCGTGATTTTAATATAATATATTACTAGTTTTGAAATTTAGATTGCGTGTGTTTAAATTTTCTGTTTACATACTTCATTAGTTGTTTGATGATGCTATGATAAAACTACTAGTATAAATATTTTTAAATTAATATTACAATTTATAATAATATCAAGGGTTCATGAATCAATAATTGATAAGTACAAGTTGTGTTGTATCACAATTTGTGTTTCATGTTTTGTTTATCCAATTGCAATGCTTTTAGTTTTGTTCCAGGTTATGGTCATCAGTTATTGTGATGCATCCTTAAATTTAGAGAGAAGGCTTCTTCATCGACTGAATTTTCAACAACGCTGGCCTGAGAATTATTACAATTACCAAGTCAGCGCTTGTTGAAATTCCAGTTTTGATCCATCATGTCCAGTTTTGATCCTATATGATCTGTCAAATCAACATAATGAAGGAAGTGGAGATATTGAAGGAAGTGGAATTTTTTTGAAAGATATATCTTTTACATTATTATTAATTGGGTATCACTCTCATCAAATTTCGTATCTTTATTCTCGGATCATTGTTATTTTTTTAAAGCATTTTTTTTGTGTGGTTAATAATCCAAATTATTTTTTGTTTCCTTTGTATTCAGTCAAACAATTAATTGCAAGAAATATGA
>NC_092207.1:8138892-8209979 GCF_043381705.1 Parasteatoda tepidariorum | reverse complement strand
GAGGTTTGAACAGTATTTTTTACATATATGTTAAAACATTTGTTTAGCTGATGATCACTTGATTTCAATGCTCTATCAAGCAATATCACATGTTGCTTCTGTCTATTAGCAGTAAGTAAAATTAAAGTAAAACCACATCTGTTATCTCAATTTCATCCAAAATAGACCAAATCAAGAATTTTGGCAGATAGGCCTGTCAAAGAGGGAATTGAATAGTGGCCCACCATTTAAATAAATAAATAAAGGAGTTCACGGATTCATGTACGATTAATTTGGAAAATAAAAAATTAAAATCAATTACAATAATTAAGTAAATTAAGCTAGTTAAAACATTTAGAATAATTGAAAGGAAAAAAAGCTTTTATAATAAATTGGAAAAAATATATTTTGCAAAAAAGGAAAGTTAAAATTAACCGAGAAGCTCTTTAGCGACAATGAGACACAACGGAAATCTTGAGACAGAGATTCTCCCACAGCCCTAGATATTTTTTGCCCAGAAATCGGACAAAAGGGTGTTTCTGTGGACAAAGGAGCCCACAGCAATTTAAAGAAGCTGAAAACATTTCCCACAGTGTAAATTGAGGTGGCTATTTGACTACTCCATGGAGTACCGCTTTTTAGGATCCATGGAGTACTCCCATCACTGGTAGCTACGAAAGCTACAGGATATTTTCATCAGTCAAAAGGCCTTTTTATTGCTCTTTTGGTTAGAAAAGTGAAGAGTAACAATTATTTTATATTTGTAAACACTTCTATTAGATTTTGAAAAACTTTCGCCAATGTAAAAAAGAAAAAAAATGTATTTTTGCTTCAGAGGACTCCAGCTCCGAATAAAACTTTAAAAAAAGAAGGAAAAGGTTGGATCTTGAGGCCCTTGCCATCTCGGGGCCCCAAGCTACAGCTTATTTAGCTTATACGTAAATCCGGCCCTGCGTGGAACCCCGGGGTTCCTCACAAGGCTTGCATGGGTTCAGAGAGTTTTAATTCTTTAATAACCAGGAATGTTTTTTAAAATCTGTCATATTTATATCCAATTTATAGCAATTGTAATGTAATTTTTTTTTATCATGATCTTTAAAAATTATGTTCTTTTTAAAAATGAGAGAAAAAACATTATTTTTAATTTTGCGAATTATCTTTTAAACTTCTGTGATTTCAGAATTTTTATTATTATTTTTTATTTTTATTTTATCAACTTAAAATTCTAGCTGAAACAAGCCACGTCATTGGCGAATTTTTTCAATTCCGAAATGAGAACAGAAAAATCAGGAGTGTTACTTTCCTTTCTGATGAACAAGAATAGTATCTTTAGAATATAATTCTGCAGAAAGAAAGAATAAAAAGTCAAGATGTATCAGATAAGGCCAGATAAAAGGCCAATAATTCTTAGATGAAGTACACATTAAGATGGTCCCAAAGATTCCACAGCGGCAGAATGGCGCCATCCTTTTACCGAATCAAAATCTCTCAATTTTATCATTTGAATGACGTTTCGTTAATATAAGATTATCCTTGCAACCACCTCCCTTTCAGAACCTCCCTTTAAATATCGGGACAGCCAAAAATTCGTGGCTTTTTCATATTTTCATGGCTAGATAAATCTGTGCCATATCCAAACATCCCTACAATGGAAATCCCATCAATATAAATATCCAACGAACAATGTTTTCAATACTTCATGTAGCTTAATAAAATGCCTTTTTAAGTGATTTAGCCTAAGTCTCTTCACTTATCTAGCCTTTAAAGGCATATTATTACATATATATATATTAGTAATTTATTAAAAATATTTTTGAAAATACTTAACAAAACAATAATGAATTTAAAAAAGCTTTTTTGTGACTTAACTCAACAAAATCGTTTCTTTCTAAGAAAGCTTTTAAGTCTAAAACGGGAATTGTAACTCAATTTCGCTTCCCTATCCCCGTAATATTTATGAAATTTCTAGAGCACATTTCGTGTTGAGCCGATGAAATTTTTTTATTCGCTTTGGCGAGAATAAACGGAAATTAACTGAGCTGTGTTGGGCAGAAATGGAAGGTGAAAAGAAAAGTGTTTCATCATGCTTGTTAATTTATTCAGACGGCAACATAAGCTTTTATTTAGTTTTGTAGAAGCTTAAGAATCAAACCTCCCAACAACGGTCTCTTATGACCTATGTAAAGAGATCGACACTATTCGAAATGATTGATCAAAAGATTGAAATAAGTAAATGAAATAAGTAAAAAACAGATTTAATCCACTAGTAGTCACAAACAGTAAGACCCACGAAATGACTGATCACTTTTTATTTTTGCGTTTTTCTTCAGTGATGTAGGGTAGCTTGGCTTATTCCTATATCTCGGTAATACTTTAATTGGGGGGATTTAAGAAGTCCCTCTACGGAAGAAAATATCAACAAGCATTGATGCTCCCTGAATCGCTCAAAATGAACGCCCATCATGAATGCAGGAACATTAGTCACTTGATTCATGTATGGATGCTTAAATATTGTCCTTATTACAATAATTGGAATGTGATAATGTATTTAGTAATGATCAATGAGAATCATTGCAAGCTGAAGATAGAAAACCTTGTTTTGAAGTCGCTGTTTCAGAGGTTTTTTCTTAATGTAAATCTTAAGGAACAAATACGGCTCAAAAATAGATCTTATGTTTTATTTTATAACCATCGTTGACCAGCCGACCCATTTTTTGGGTTTACGACTACTTATGTTAAACTACGTAACCTTGTCATTTTGAACCCAATCCAGAAGACAAGGAAAATTAGTATTGGGAACAAGTATTGGGGCTAATTTTGCCTTCGTGGAAAACATTTTGATGGAACAAACCTGCGTTTGAGTTACAGGAGAGGAAAACCACGAAAACCTCCCACGGTTAGCCTAACAGCAAGGGGACTCTAACCCATGATCAGTATACCAGGGAGGATATTTTACGTCAGCACTGTGGTCGGTGCGAACCGGGTGCGGAATTCGTATCGACCAGCCATTGCTGGAATTCGAACCCGGTTCACCTCATTGGAAAGCGAACGCTCTATCCCCTGAGTAAAAATTTAACCGTTCTTCGGAGATTGCCATTATTTTGGGTGGTCGTTAAAAGGAGTTTGATTGTAATTAATTTATATAGTTTTAATTGTTGTGCCTATTTTTTTTTTTACTCTGTTATTTATACTTCGAAAATTTTTATTTAATTTTTTCTCAGTTTCTAACCTTTTTGTTTGGAATTGGACAATTTACGGAATTATGTTAGAATAAAATAATTTTAACCGTGGTCTCCAATTTATATCTGTGTCTAATTGAATTGATTTTAGTGAAGCCAAAACAATCGTCAAATGAGCAATAAGAAAGAGAAATCAATGTTCTTGAAATTCTTTTGTCTTCTGCAAAATTGGAATAACTGCGGCATCAAACAAAGATTCACGTTTTTAATCATTGAGACGGTTTGAGCTGCAGGGCATTATTTCTTATTAAAACTCTTGCTTGGTTAATGAAACATTTACATAATTTCGTTTCCATGATGTTTCGACTCGTAATTACTTCTCACTTTCACCATTCTCTATTTAAAAGAAAATAGTTGTTTCATACATTTATTTCAATTTACCAAATTCATGCTTTCCTAATTGCTCCTATGAAACAGCCATGTCATGGTTTTGCGTCCACAAATCGCCATGGCGTCTTAACAAATTATAGCTTTCGCTCAGTAATTAACCAAAGCAGAAGGCTCTTATTCTTTTCATTCCATAACATCTTGACTAGTAAAAATTTGTCAAGGCTCCTTGAAATTTCACGTTTTGTAAACCCATGCTTATTAATTGTAAGGAGACAGTCTTAACTTAAAAAAGTTTATTTTCATATTCAACTTTTTAATTTTGTGTTCCAAATGTTTAAGCATTTTAGCCATTACGAAGGTAAAGAAGTATTTAGTAAGGTTTTAATTTTTGAGAGCACTATATTGCACAGTATTTTTTTTTTTTTTATCATAAAATTAAAAATAATAATACTCTACTGAGTTAGAGAAATCCTAACAGCAAACTAATGTAGTTAAAACAAACGTTTATTAAATTTCTCCCTTCATACACTTGGTCATTAATTTGTAAATTTTTTAAGACTTAAAATCAAATAAACGTCTTACTAGTAATTATACAAATGAAAATTGAAGGGAGGAACAGTTTTTTTTTTAAAAGAACAAGTAAAGTATCAGAGGATAGCTAAGCTCTTAACAGACACCTCTGCCACGCAGTGGCCTGCGACGTAAGGCAGTGGTACTGTGATCGTATTCGTGTAGATGTATCTCATTTGTTTGCCGAAGCTTGAAACGTAAGGACGTTTTTAAACATCCCAGCTTAGCCCAATTCTAGTTTGTTTTTTTTAATTTTTTTGTTTACCCATCTTTAGCACGGCCAGACGTTATCCATGTTCAGTTTCAAAGAGATTATTGTGTTGTAGTGCCCCCTAGAGAGAAAATAATTCGAGTAAGCAGTGAGAGATTTTGTGTAACGAGTGAAGCTTTCTAATAAAATAACGTTATTCTAAGGCAGGGCTCGAAAAACAGCCCGTCCTCGGCGGTCAAAAATTTCCCGCGGACAACGAATTTCTCGAATCCGACATCCGCGCGGACGGCCATTTTCCCATTAATTTTCGTGATACANCGAGTAAACAATCCACGAGATGGCGGATAGTTAGAAGACTAGAGTGGCTACAGTTTGTCTAAAATAAGAACTCCCCCAGACATTCGTCTGGACCTGTGGCGGTGACTATAGGAACGAGATATGACTATTTCAAGTAGGGGTGCGGTGTCACTGTTTTGGAGTGGATTAGGCTTGGATCGGCGAATGAAAGGGAATCTCTTTCCTAGAGTGAAGCTACCCTCCCTAAAATACACCATTCTTGTTTCCATAGCGCCAGACGACCTCAGAAGTTTGTGACGGGAGGAGTTCTTAGCTGAGACAAACTGTGCTTGTTTATGAATCTCGGTGTTTCGAGAAATGTGATGTCCACTCTGCGGAATCAGTTCACAGAGACAGGAACAAACGGTCCGCCTACCTGGTCAAGTCGCAAAAAGGCATCAATGACATCAATGACCGTCGAAGCTTCTAGTCAAAAGAGATAGGTCCGCGACAAAGACAGTACTGTCTCGTAGCCCGTAAAAAGCAACAAGGACATCCATTTCACTGATAACAATGACCAGTATGCCCTGTAGTCATCACTGTGAACCACAAAAAAGACCGTCTGGCATGCCGTGAGAGTCTTGGACAGAAGATGATTCCTTCAGTGATGAGTCTTGATTCAGTCTGGATAGCGAATCGAGACGTGTTCTCCCCTGGAGTCTATATCAGCCTTCTAAAATTTTCGAAAAGGACTGTTTACAGGGTATCCGCGCATCTGAAATGTCATGGAAAGTCATGGATTTTCGTATTGAACAAAATTTGTCATGATTTTTACTATTTTTTTTTTCTTTTATAAAAATCATGGAATGTCATGGAATTCGCCGAAAAATCTTATTTTAAATTGGAATCCCCCACCCTCCCAATTTCATGGTGTTCCGAACCCACTCACAGTCATATTTATTGAAATATAAAAAGTTTTTATCATGTCCTTTCAAAAAATGAAAGAAAAAACATCCATTTCTAGAGCGAATTGTCTTTTAAACTTCTGTGATTTTAGAATTTTTGTTTATTATTATTTTATTTTGTCATTTCAAAATTCTAGCTGAAGCAAGCCAGTCATTATCGAATTTTTTTTTAAATTCCGAAATAAGAACAGAAAAGTCAGGAGTATTTCTTTCCTTTCCAAAGAACAAGAAAAGTATCTTTAGAATATAATTCTGCAGGAAGAAAAAAAATATTTGCTCTTGTGTTTTTTTCCAGCTATTTTATTGCTTCAATTCTTTCTTTATTCTGTTTTTTAAATTTAAAATCTATAAATATGAATATGCGGAGTATATCAGTTTTGATTATACCTATCATTTCAATGAATGTTATTATAATGCTTTCTTAAATTTATTGTTGTGTTTTTGTCTGAGAAGTCATGAAAAATTCTTGGAATTAGTCATGGATTTGAAAATCTAAAATGTAGCAGATACCGTAACTACTATGGTTGAGTGGTCGGATGTTTCGGGCAGGCATCATGGCAGGCGTGCATACCGACCTTCATGTGTTCCATAGAGGTACCCTGATAGTACAGCGGTACAAAGACGAGTTCCTTGTACCCCATGCGTGACTTTTCCTCGGAGCATATAGACCAAATTTTATCTTTATGTACGATAAATTCCAATCTACACAGGGCTCAGTGGGTAGATGAATACCTCCGTCGGAGGTTATTAAATGATTGAAGTGGCCTGCGATGTCACCTGTTTTTAATCCTGTCGAACACGTATGGGATGCTCTTGGACGCTTAATTGCAGCTTAAAAACTAGCTCCAACGACCCTCCTCGAGATTAAGGTTGGTTCAGGAGCGTTTGATTCAAGCGTTGCAAGAAAATTCAGTAAATATTTTTTCAAAGGAATTGTAACGATAATAAAGAAAAATATTTGTAACTATATAAAATAAAACAATAGTAGTGGACAGGGCCGGGATAGCCTGGTCGGTAGGGCGCTGGGCCCATATCCAAGAGGTCGTGGGTTCGATCCTCGCCGGCCGAAGACTCCCCGTGTAGTAAATGGTGACTGATGCACGTTAAATCTGTCGAGTCTCAAAGTCCTCCATGTTCCCACAACAAATCAATACCTCTGGGGGTACTGATCCAGGAGTTTCCTTGTCTTCTGGATTGGTTCAAAATTACGAGGCTACGGAGTTGAACGTAAGTAGTCGTAAACCCATGAAATTGGGTCGGCTGTTCAACGACGGTTATAAAATAAAATAGTAGTGAACAACTGATCTTACTAAGTCTATGCATCTTATGGACCCCCATAAAATCATACAAAAGGATCCTAAAACTAACAAAAGAATATTCGGCTGTCATCAGCTTACAAACAGTAATAATTTATATATAAATTATTTATCTCTTATGCAAAAATATTTTTATTTTAGAGATATTAAATAAGTTAAAGGTATAAGTCAAAGACGTACTATTATTGATAATACTGGTAATGTGGTTACAGGTTTTTTATGTTTCTCGGAAATGGATAAGTTCGTAAAAATGATTCTATAGTAGTCGTGGAGGTTTGTGAGCGATGCGATAGGGCGGACTTCATTGTATAGCTTATATTTTGAATGTTTTAGCCAAATCAATGTGTTACCCAGGTCCCCCTCCCCCCCGAAATTGTATTTGCTGGTTTTATTTTCCAAAAATATTATTTAAAAAGAGATGACCGAAATCTGCCACGAAATGCATTGGGAAATCATTTTCATGGAAGAAAGAAAAACAAAAAGAGTCTGTTTTCTGAAAATGGCGTGAGTAACGGCCGTTCTCTTAGGTTTGTGTTTATTTTTGTGAATATGACTTCCGTACAGTGACATAACGGAGCAAACTGATTATCTATCACTTTTGCAAGCTGTGTAAACTGATTTTGGGGCCCTCATGAAATAATTCGAGCTATTCTGCAGAAGCCGTTATTGAAGGTTTCCTGTTTTGTCTATTAAAGGTAATAATTAAAATGTACTGTTTTTTTTTTATTATTATTTTGAATTAAATTTCTTCTATTTCTTGTTTTTTTTTTCCGGGCTTCTATTTCGTGTCAAATACACGCCTTCATATTTTCGAAAGAAAAAAAAAAAGTTAAAAAGAGCTTGCAAATTTTGCACCATTTACAACTTGTTGCTTTAAAATCTTAATAAAATTAATTGTTTAGGAACGCCATCATATCTAGAATATTTTTTTTTTAAAATAATACAAGCAAATAAAAAAAACAAAGTTTTTAAATTATTCTTGCTTCTTTTCCCCAGAGCTTTTCTAAAGTTTCTTCACTATAACAATGTAACAATAACGTTCATAGTACAGCTGGTGCATTTTTTAATAGCATAATTTTATAAATTTTCATTTTAATAAGCAAAAATTATGCTTCCTAGAAAATTTTGAAGATTCAATACAACCAAACAAATAACCAAACATAACTCAATTGAATAGTAAAGGTAACGATTTTTTATTTAAAAAGAAAATAAATGGCTAAAAGTTGAAAAGCAAACACATTTTTCCGGAAAAACTTTAATTATAGTAAACCAATATAAAATGCTGTAAAATTCCGAGCACTCCTTAAATTTTGGCAAAAATCGCCAACATTCCGAGTGGATGCATTAAATGGCACTAAATGGAAAATCAATTTTAATTCACAAACCTTAAATACTATCACTCAAATTTAATTTATATATATAATGAAATAAAGAATTTGTTTGTGTGTCTGTTAATCGGATGACGGGTAAAAGTACGGCATACAGCATGAAGCTAAATAAGTTCTATTGTAAACAAACTTCGAAGCCCGATTTTCAATTTTTCAATTAGATTTTTGATTCAAAAACATTTTAAAAATGGAATTTTCTCATTGGTTTAGCGGTAGCCATTGTTTTAAAATAAACTTTAGACAATTGGGTATAATATAAAAAAAAACACAACTCCTTCCACTTAGTAGGAATAACATTTACCATGACNTTAGCATTGCGTCATATGTTGCTCCTACTAAATCGAAGTAGTTGTGTTTTTTCCATATTATACCCAATTGGGTATAATGTGAAAAAAACACAACTACTTCCACTTAGTAGGAATAACATATACCATGACGCAATGCTAAATTCTATGCNTACAGCTAGAAGCTCAAAACATGATTATTAATCAAAAATCGAATATCAATTACTTTTCTTTATAATGCAATAAAATCTGGCGAGTACGATCTGGCGATCAATCTATCTACGTGGCCCAACAGCATTCACCATGACTGCCACCCTTTCATATATGTATAAACACTAAAAGAGTTCGATATTTTGTTATTATTGGAGTAATTAACCTAATTGTCCGCAAAACATGTTTTTACCAAGACAGGCTCAAAGCGTTGTTTGACGTGTAAGCTGACCAGCTGGGCGCCGCAGACGGCTAGCTATATAAATAAAAATAAATTAGAAATCTATGAAAGGAACCAAAGATAGCTTGCTCTTTTTTTATTCTCTTGTTGTCATGCTCATTAAAATTTAAAAAAAAACCAAAATCGCTACGCACAATAAAAGTTATTGTAAAACTTTATAGCCTGTTGAAAGTTGAAGCACATACTTAATAATTTTGATAATAATGCGTTTGCATATACTACTGTAATGTTTATGAGTGCTTCATATTTCTTTGCTGACATTAGTACTTATGATTATAGTACTTAAAATAAAAGTGTTGATACAAATGTAATGTCGTTAATACCATTTTTGTTGGTTGCATTCATTCGTTATTATGCAACCAAAAAAAGTTGTTCTAGCATATATTTTGTTAACTAACGTGTACGGACAATCCTTTCTTTATTGCTTTATAGAAATTCAAATGCAATCATTGTTTACAACAAAAAGTACCTTTGAAAATTGTTTTTGAAACATCACAATGAGTTCTAGAAAAGAATGTTGTAGAAAGAATCACCTACTACTGTACATTGATGACGATTTTCCATGTTGCCAATCTGATTCAAACATGTAGCGTGATAACATGGACCTCTAAGCTGATGATGAGGTGATCTCCCAGATTTCTGTACAATCGAAAATCAATCCTATCGATCATGTCTTGAAAGCTCTTGGCAGAGCATCTAAACAATTTTGGAAAGAACTTGGCAGAGCCTCCCACAAACATCCCAGGGATTGTCTTAATGGACGAGTGTTCCAAGATCTTAGGTGTATTGCCCCAAACCATTAGTAAGCCTCTTAAACAGCATGAGAATTCGTTGTAAAACGTGCAGATCTCTCAGGAAGCGTCATACTCTTTATTAAGCACTGCACATGCATAGGCGTAACATGAGGGGGGGACACTTTTTGTTTTTAGAAAACTGTTTATTTCAAGTTTTATATAGGCATATTTTTTTAATATTAATGTCTGTCTATAAATGTGTGTTTAAAACTTAGAATAGACGAACAGTTTTATAAGAACAATTAGTGTGCCCCCACCCCCTCACACTACACCTATGTCTACAAGTGCCATTTTGCTACATCTTCCTTAGATAATCCCGCTGTAACTTCATTAATTTAATATCGTTGATGCCACTACTGATTTGTTATCATAGTTTTACTTAAAATTGATGTGATAATAAATTAAAATTATTGTTTCCAAATTTCACTTGATTCTTCTTCTTTTTGGGCACTACAGCCTATGACAGACCAAGGCCGTCCCAATAAGTTTTTGCCATCTTGATCTATTCTGTGCCATGGCCTTCCAGTTAGTTATTCCTATTATCTTAAGGTCCTTCTCAACTGCGTCCAGCCACCTAGTCGGTGGACGACACCTTTTTCTTATACCTTCTGGTTTAAAAAAAAAAGTTACTTTTTTTTTGCGGGGTTGGGGTCTTCAGATCTACAAAAGTATCCCAGCCATCGACTGCGATTGGCTTTACTAACATGAACTATGTCTGGTGGTTTATACTTTTTATGTAACTCATGATTGTAAAGGGTACGCCATTTGTCATTCTCATAGACTGCACCAAAAATTCTTCTATGTATCCCTCGCTTAAAAATCGGCAATTTGTTCTCCTATTTTTGATTAAGAGTCCAGCACTCACTACCATATAGGATCACTGGAGTGTTTTGTATATGTTAATTTTTGTCTTTTGTTTAAGAAATTTACTTTTTAGTTGACTTTTTAAACCAAAGTAGCACTTGTTTGCCATTGCTAAACGACTACCGATCTCAGTTTTTATGTCATTTTTGCAGGTTATAGTAGTCCCAAGATATTTAAATTCATCAACAGCTTCGAATTCATAATCATTCACACGCAAGGGCATTGTCTTAGTGAGCCCTCTGTTCACTTGATTCGGTTCACTATTGTTTGAGCTAACAGCAAAAATGTTTTTTTGAAAGTCTTAATTTAAACTTAAGTTAACAAATTACGCATTTTTTCCCCATAAGAAATAAGGTTTAAGAAAAATTTGTTTTTTTTTTCTCCAGAGAAAACGCCACAAATGCTTTATTTGCAGAAACAGTCAGTTTAAAGCTTAGATATTATACCGAGCACAAGGGAGCGTTTCGATGGGGGGTGATTGAAACAGGCCTTCAAAACTTCTTTAAAATACAGTTATTTCTAGTATTCAAATACAGCTCAAATAGCAGCGTAATTGGGTATACTATAGCCTACGTCACAGGTTGTTTTATACCTACTAAATTTAACCCATGAACGGCACTTTCTGCGAGCCTAACTTCAAGCCACAAATAAACAAACGAAGTGTTTGATCGTTTAAATAGCTGCTCGCCAGATTTTATTGCATTATAAAGAAAAGTAATTGATATTCGATTTTTGATTAATAATTGATTTATGTGGATAGTGGCATTTATGTGGATAGTGACATAGAATTTAGCATTGCGTCATGGTAAATGTTATTCCTACTAAGTGGAAGTAGTTGTGTTTTTTTTATATTATACCCAATTGAACAAAACTCTTCAATGATATAGCTCGGGTCACAGAACACAACTTACAGTTACGAGCATGCTACGACCTATTTATATATAGGCTTGGCGACGAAAATCTGGAACTGCCGATACGATTCTCGCATAACTTTTTAAATATTTGATCCTATCACTTTAAAACTCGAAGTTTCCAGAACAATCATTTTATTGCAAAACGGTCGCCAAGTATCGGCAAAAAAGTCTACGTGAAATTGAGTTCTCCATAAAATATTTTATAACATTTAGACATACATTTGACGTTATTTTCTCTCTAAATTCCGTGACTTTCTAGCACATTTTCGGTCTGAAGCCTCATCACATGTTTACCAAATTCTACAAATTTGTAACAATATTTACCGTTCTGAATGAACGAATTTTTCAACTGTAGTTGAAAGAAAAGGATTCTTGCCATTCAAACGCAAAATTAAATAGAACCATTCTTTTATGTTGCTTATTATGATGGATTTACTATAGGGTGGCAACAGACTACAACGAAAACAGACTATAAAAGAAAAGAAAAAAAGTAGATTGAACCAGAATTTTAACTGATACATTCAACGTGGATCTAAAATATAATAATAATTTAGGATAATTCGCTCTAAGTGGTGGACCTTGATGGGCAGAAACCCTAAAAAGTTTAAAAAGGTGCCGAATGAATTATTGTTCGTTTTGTTTTGGCCAACTAGTATAAGTTGTTCTCATAGTTACTGGGTTTAATTTTTTATTTTATTTATTTATTTATTTATTTTTGAAAAAACATTGATTTGTCATTATTTTCAATTATACTAAATTATTACTCATTTACTAAAACATGTATAAATGTTTTGCTATTCCTGTGAGCAGTATGTTGAGCAACCTTGTCCTAAATGAATACAATGTAAAAACCAAGAAATTTATTTTCTTTGGTCTCTAGTGCGCAAGAAATTTATTTGAGGAATTTGCATCTTTTAACGAATTATTATAATTTTGCGTTCCATTTAATGTATTCTTTAAAATGATGACAATTTCAACAGTATAAGAATCTCAGACGGGAACTCCCCCTTCTTAAACATCAATGCTCGACACGAAGGAGTGTTTCAATTATTTTTAGTAGGTGTGAAGGACGGTAATTTGTTGAAAACCTTTTGATATTCCCCGAATCCCTGGTTAATTAAGAAACTCGTCCTCAAAAACAGGGCAGAGCATTTTTTTAAGATGCACAACGCATAAAGTTTTATAGTTCTTTTTATCTCTTGCAGGATTTGATGATGAAAGGCCTAACTTGGACTCTTCGCTCTTACGCCTCCCGTTGTCATGGCAACACATGAAGTAAGCCCTCTCTCAACTGTTCCGTCCGAAACATTCCATCCAGCGACCTTTGCGAAGACAGCCGAAGAAAAGTCTTTTTACTATTATTTCGTGTCACCCATGTCACACCTCTGTCAGCTGATTTATTGGATCTTTATACGAGAAAGTCCAATATTTGTCTTTTCCGGCTGAACATCCAACGTGAGATCATTCCGTCCTTTACTGGTTCACCGAGAACATTCAGTTGTAGGAAGATTTTTTTTTCTTTCTGAGCTGGTATTTTCTAAAATGATTTTGTTGTTGATCTTTTAGAAGCGATGTGTCAAACATGTTTTTGGATAGTTTGCGAACTGAACGGATCGAAATATGTGTAGTTAAATCCATCCTGTTTGTTCGACTTATCAATGTTCCTAAAAAAGTGACTGCAAATGCAATTTTCGTTTGAAAATGTGACTTGCTGATCGTTTAACTGTGACAACGTGTGTTAGTGTTCCTGATTATTTTTTTTTAAGCTGTTTACATGAACGAACCCTCTTAGTTGAATGACCATGGCCGAGCATTCCGAGCTGATTGTGGAGATGAGTCAAATTGATAAAATGAGCACGCAGGAGCGATTGAAGCTGGCTAAGCGAAGACGCCTGCAACAGCTGAAGAAGTGGAGCCAGCGAGAGAAAGAAAGCAATAAAAAAAGGACAGCAAAGACGGTGGTGCGAAAAAATGATTACAAGGTCCATTTCGTGCCCAGTGTTATGTTGCTCGAGGCAGCGGCCAGGAACGATGTGGATGAGGGTGAGTTTTTCTTCTCAAATGCAACTATAGTTTGTCTAAAGTAAGAACTCCCCTAACCATTCGTCTGGAGCCGTGATGGTGACTATGGACTCTTTCAAATAGGGATGTGGGATCATTGCTTAGGACGGGCTCGAGTCGGCGATAGAAAGGGAATCTGCGGTCTACTGTGTTAACTGTGGAGAGCAGAGAAGCCACCCTTCCTGAAATGCGCTATTCTTGTTTCCATAACAGCGGACGACCTCAGACTTAGTAGCGGGGGGAGTTCTTACCGCGGACAAACTATAATACATGCGAACTGATAAGCTTACTTCCCCCAATCAGGGTAATGTTTTTTCGCATGCAATGTCTACAAATATTATTTCCGACACTAAATGATGCCCAAGATAAATTATCATTTTATGTTGGGCACCATTTAGTGTACATTACGGTGTCATCAGAAACGAGTTTGCCATGGGGAAAGAAAACACAATTTCGTGTATGCTGTTCCGTTAAGCAATTGTGTTTTCATGTGACTGCAAAGTAGTCTTATTTTTAAGAATTCGGGGTAGGGTTTGTTGATTTTAAATCAGCTTGATTAAATCACGGTTTCCATCAATCTGATTCCATCAGAGGTACAAAAGTAAAGAGAGTAATGGCTGTTTATCGTTTTCAATAAAAAAAATCTATTGAAATATATCAATGTGAGTAATTGTTTCAGCTACAGACCATATTTTTTAAAAAAAAAAATTTTGTAGTTATGTAAAGAAAAAGAAAACCTTGATAATTTTTAAACCATTGGCGAGATTCATTTAAACCTTGGTAGCTCACATGTTCACAGAACACGGAAAATAGGAAGAAGTCAGGGAATTTTATTAAAATACACAAAAAGTCGAGGAAAATGAATTAATTTAAGTTTAAAGAGCCAGGAATTCTATATGTAATAATTATATACTGTTGTAACAATTCTTTTTGTTAAAGAAATTGTTTATTTTCAATTCTAATAGCGTGGCTGGGTGGCTCAGTTGGTTTGTCGTCGGCCTTCTGAGCCCAAGTCTGCGGGTTCGATCCCCGGCCCAGACACCGGATTTTCGGGATGCAGAAATTCCTCAGCTGCCATGTCGTATGATTATGCGGCATGTAAAAGATCCTTGGAGTGCTTTATTGGCTCTTGGCATTTCTGGCAAAATTAAATTCCTAGTGCACTTTAGCATTAAAAAAGAGTCTCGGTGCTGCCATCTAGTGTGGCAGAAACTAGACGTCCAAATTAACATGACCAACGGTATCTCACCCATTGTGGTGGTCCTGAAAGAGTGGATACCACCTCTGGAGAACGCACTAGGTCTGCTCATTGGAAATAAAAAAAAATTAAAAAAAATTCTAATAGCAAGTATTTGTTTCTTGTAATAAATTTTATATTTTACACGTTGACTGCCGCACGCAGTGAAATCTTCAGGCCGTATTCTGCTACTAGTAAGTACTCCCTCCTGTTGTTTTCATGGTCTGTCATGTCTGTTTATTTGCGTCCGTTGCTTCGCATCTGTTTCTCATCTAGCCACTTTATACGATCCATTTGAATCTTTCCGAGTAACTGAAAATCTTTACCCCCAATTTGTTGAAATTTCAAGAAGAAGAATCGAAAACTTAGTGAGTCAAATAGCCGTAAACAAAAAGCTTTTACGAGGGCCACAATAATTTTTTTAATAAATCATTTTTGTATTACTTTTATAACAATAGTTTTGTTACTGCTTGTGAAATATCTTTTCGAATACATACGAATATCCTTCACAAGTAGTCAAATAAGCTTCATCCGAATATGGGTGAAGCGGCATAACTGAATTAATGTCACCGTTTACAAAAATCAGGGAAATTGAATAAATATGTTTAAAAATTAGGAAAGGGTCAGAGTTTTGCTTTTCTGAATGCTTTGAACCTACCTGTACAGTTTTCCGGGAAAATGTCGAAATATAGCGTTTCTAAACTGATGTCAGTCATTAAAGCCACCCATTTCGCCTGACATTAATCCTTGTGACTTATTTTTATTGGGCAATGTTCGAGACAAAGTATCCTAACAATTACTATAGTTAAAAATTGCCATTCAGAAGGTCACCCAGCGAATTTTTCAGAATTTTGCTATTTCTCCTCTCCAAGTCATCATCAGTCATAGTCATGTATCGAACATATCATGAAATAAATTAGAACATCTTTATCTGCTTTAAAAATTTGTATTGAAATGCTTGAACTTGAAAATTCTATTTTATGTTACTCAATAACTGACGCTATATGCACAGGGTTATTTTCTTTTTAAAAAAGTTATTAATTTTAATCGGCTGATTTTTTTTCAAAAAATCATTCATATTAGTCCACTTTTTTTAAAAAAAAATTCTGATGTGGAATTTTTTTTAAAATATAGAAATAATGCCTAATATGCCTTTCAGAGAAATAATGGATTTAATATATTGCCTTATACTAAATATGAAATAGACTTATAAATAGAAAAAGAAAGACCAAATGTGAATAATCGCAACGTGAAACTTTGAAATTATAATTACCCATTTGTTGTATATAAAATAGTTTTTTAATATGCATATTTTAATTATATTCGTTTAGTTTTATGTTCATTTAAGTTTAATACAAGCACTTTTGAATTAAATGTCCAGTTTGTATTATTTAAATAATGAGGAAAGATTTGTTTTTTCAAAAATAGTTTTGAATGATTGATTTTTTTTTAATGTTTCCTGCTTTAAATTAATTTATTCTTCATTTGAAGTCTAACTCAACAAATTAGATCTTTTCTTTTTTCAAACTCATGAGTTTATTGAGCTTGAATAAAAATAACTATGATTTTATTGATTCACTGATTAGTTTGCAATAACTAAATAATAGTTTTAATCATTTTAGTTAGAATTATTAAATATTTTAGTTATAATAATGTTTTTAAATAACAATAAGCGTTACTGATACTTTTTTATCTGAGCTCATTTGATGACATGAGCTAATTGGAACGTACGCAAGGTTTCTCGTGGTTTGAGGTTCTCATGGTCTTCCTTTCCATGTAAGGCAGATGCTGATTTTCATCAAAAAGTTCTCCCCGAAGGCAAATTTCTCCCAATACTTGATTCAAGAGTTCTCTTGTCTTCTGGATTGGTTTCAAAATAACAAGGCTAAGAAGTTTAACATTATTAGTCGTAAACCCAAAAATTGGGTTGGCTGTTCAACGACGGTTATAAAATAAAATTAAATAAGTCTACGCGCTTATTTCAAACAACCTGAAATCAGGGAAATTGATAAAGGAACGACGTCTATTCTAATTACCCTGAACTACGTGGTCTTACAAAAATACGCCTAAAAATGTGATACTGATTAGAAATAGTGGAGATTTCTCCAATTTTCGTAAAGTACTGCATCGGTGGCTTTCAAAAAATTGAATTAGCTTACATCTGAACCTCTAACTGATTAGCTGCGCTGACTTAAAATATCCTCTGTGGTAGACGGATCACGGGTAGAATTCCCTTGACGCCTGGCTAACAGTAAGATATTTTCGTGTTTTTTTTCCCTCCATGTAATGCAAATGTGGGTTAGCTCTGTGAGGAGAGAGCAGCTAGCTGCAATTTCTACCTTCATCTATGAAAAGGTGCCCCACCCAGAATCGAGTTAATATGCCTTATATACTAGTGAATTGAAATTATACTTTTTGCAGTGGCAGAAACACTTAAGTACTCCCCCACCAGAATTATATCTGTGATAGAATTCGATGAATGGGATACCACTAGTTCAGGGGTTTCCAACTTACAAGAGGCCGCGGGCCACAATTAAAAACACAAATCAAATGGCGGGCCACAACTTTATCAAAATTTCATGAAGGACTTTTTTATGTTTGAAAGAACATTAAATTTTACTGTCAGATTTTTAATAAGTTGTACAAAACAAAAGTATTGAATTACAAATTAAAATAAGAAGTAGATTTTTAAAAATAATTAATTGTTATTAATAATATTTTTAAAAATATTAAATAAATAATAAAAATTCGGGCTACAATAACTTTAACGTGCACCTATGTATTAAACAAATAATGTGCAACAGATATCTAATTGTAAAGATATGAAACTTTAAAAAGGTTGGTATTAAAACTTACATAGTAGCACGCAGAATATTCAATAGAAAATTGAGATTTGTCTGCTACAACCACCAGAGAATAGATATTTACATTTAAAATTTACAAATGTGTGTGTAAATATTTTCGTCCAAAATGAGTGAGTGGTTTCAAAAAGTTAAATCGGATAATTTCTAGGAGAAAATTTCTGATACGCACATGCTAAATTATATTCACAAAATACAAAAAAATGAAATAAAATAGAGCTACATACACGATTATTTTTGCATTTGAATAAATATTTTCCTGGGTGCAAAACCTGAGAAATAATTTTTTTTGCACCGTTGGTAAATTTCACAGATACGAAGAAATTAGGTTTTTATCAACGAGAAAAGTATTTTAAACCCATATTGTTTCTTTACGAAAATTGTCCGCAAAAAATGACAACTAATATAGTTTAGTTCGCGGACCACAAAAAAAGGCTTCGCGGTCCGGATGCGGCACTATAGTTGATTCATTGCTGTTTTGTGAGAAGCCAGGAGAGCTGTATTGTACTTTTTGAGTGCTGATCGTGAAAGCTGTATTAAGATCACGGTTGTGGTCGCTCCAGTGTTGCCTTTAGCAATCGAGTGTGTATACATTGTACTTTGTGAGTAATCGAGACTAAGAAGCAACAGCGTGAGGATGTCGCAGTCACAAGTCAACTGTTCAATGTGGACCATTCATCGAAGTAAGCGGGTTCAAATTTTAGTGGGCGTTTCTGTCAAGGTAGGCGTGTTCACATCACGTCCGAAGGTCATCAATGTGGAGAGAGTTGTTAACGACAGTGTCAACCTTCATCTACTCCTCCTCAGAATCGAGTTTAACATGCCCTATATACTAGTGAATTGTAATTATATTTTTTGTAGTGGTTCAATCGAACTACTAATCGAACTAATACACTACAAGTTCAATCGAAAAGTAGTTCGTCGCTATGTTTGATTTAAGAGTTCTCTGGTCTTATAGGTTGGGTTCAAAATTACAAGGCTCTGGAATTGAGCATTGATGGTCGTAAACCCGAAAATGGGTTGACGTCGATTATAAAATAAAAATTAGCCTACGAGTAATACATATATGCTCATTCTGTATTTCCTTTAAGGATAGAACGAGCTATTAGAAATAGTCGCATCCTCTTATAGTAAAAGTAAATGACATGTCAGCTAATTGGTTTCGTTTGTTCTTTTGTTATAAAGGAAGGAAAATGGCCCAAACATTTGTTTGGTGGGTTGGCACAATTCCCTATCTTAGTAATAATATTTATTTACTTTTTAGTTGATTTGTTGCTACGAATGAAATAATGATATCTTTATAGCAAATGATTCCCTTTCAAAAAATTATTAAGTTGGCTATTATCATTTTTTTCAATATGAAGATTCGAAATCTATGTCCGCGCCCTCATTGGCGAGAAAAGAACGCTAGAAAGCTACGCTTGGCGCATTACAATCTCGCCAATGAGGGCGCGGACAATCTAGGCTACTTATGATTTATTTATTTATAGGTTTGTAATATTCACATAATTGATACTGTTATTCTCAGTGAAATTTGAATTCATTTTTAGTATGCATACAATTGACAGTACACAATTGTTTTTATCTTGGTTATTAAAAAAAACATAATAGTAATAATTAATGTATAAATAAATTGATGAAAATTTTGCTGTTATTTTTTTAACAGATAGTTAAAATTTTGGATATTGCTCTGGGACCTTAAATTTCGCAATATTCATTATTTCATTGTATACTTTCCTGTTATTTTAGTTACGTACCATAACTAACCACAGTTTTTTGTAAATTATTATAATAATTCGAAATTATTAAATATTCTAAAATAAAAAATTAACTTATTTACCGTCTAATGATTGTAAAACGGTAATTCAATATGCTTATCATAAAATGTTGCATATTATACTATCATAAAATTACTTAATAATCCTTACTTAGAATGCTGCTTAAGATAATCTCGATTGTTGATTTCATAAAATGATAAGCGAGATTAGGGGAAGAAGCATAATAAAATAGCGTTGAATAGCGTAGCGGTAAAATAACATCAATAAATGTTTCAGTGATCAAGATTGAACATATGTTGTAAAAAAAAAATCGTTAGGAAATTATTTACGGGTAATTACCATTAACTTTCAGCTTATGACTGCCGGATCTTCTTTGTTAATAGTAACATGATGCACCGACAACAATGTGAAACTTTTACGATTCTCCTTTTGTTGCATAATACAATAACTCTTGCATTTTAAACAAAAGTTCTTTCTCTCTATGAATCGGAATTTCAAAAAGTCTGGAGAAAAAATTGTAACAAAAATTTTAAACTTTATGACCCATGTAGTTATAATTAGAACACGGAGATTGAAATTATTCAGAAGCGAATTCAATTTTCGAACACATCGTCCTCCATTATTATATCCCTGAAGTTGCTGCTCCTCAGAGACAATAAATTCTGTCAGCTTAACATCTTCTCTCTTCTTATGAAGAAATAGGATCGTAGGCCATTAAAGCAAAGGGTGCTATTGTTCTTGTTTTCCAGTGGCGCCATCTAAGGCCAATAATTTGACTTCTGGCACATTCATACGCCACACCCGTTTATAGGGCGGACCCATTCATATAACCACAGATCATAATTTTAACCTGAACCAGAGAACGATCCATCTCCAATTCAGTACCCCCAGAGGTATAATTTGTTATGGGAATATGGAAGACTTTGTGACCCGGCAAATTTAGCGTTCACCAGTCACCATTTACTTCACACCGAATCTTCGGCCGGCTGGATTCAAACTCCCGTTTTCACGAAATCGAGTCTATCGCCCTGCCAACCAGGCTATCCTGGCCCACATTTTTTCGAATGATTATTTTCCTTTAAAGACTTATTCGCAATGGCGCTTCGAACTTATACTTTCGGGAAGGGCGAAATTTCCATTTTGCCGAATAAAATTTCGAGTCATATCGAATTATTAACCCTTTGCTTACGGTGTTCCATATTGTACCATCACATGTGGTCCACATGTTGTGCTAGCTGTAAGCAAAAGGTTAATAAGTATGTAATTAGTTTCAATAAAAAAAAAAATTAATATTTTCTCAGTGTGTATAATTTTCCAACAATATATTACTGATTTAACGACTTTATACTTAATTATTCTTGTTATGAGCAGCGATTGATCAATGCGTAAGGTGTGAAGAACTGGGGTTCGATCTTGAAGCCTAACCAGCTTCAGGATCAGTTTGTCTACGAAATAAAAGTTACCTGCCCACATTGCCTCAATCAGCGATTGCCACATTATGGAGCCTTTCATGAATCCCCTCATACAAAAAGGGTCGTTGCGGGAATGCTTTACTTATATTATAGTCAATAAATAATTAGACTTTTGATAAATTAATATCAAAAAAGGAAAAAATTTATTCTCAGCTATCCCATTATTACTAAAAGTTTATGGAATTATCTTTGGATAAACAAATTTTATAACTGTGTGCACAAATTTTTAAATTCGATTTAAAACTGAGAAAGTACGTTTTTGTGTCTGATTTCGTAACTTAAAATATCGTCTGCACTAATTAATTAGCATATTTCAAGTCAACAAATCGAAGGGTTATTCAGAGTGGTCCGTTTTTCATTTTGTACACTGTACAAGGAAAAAGAGAGAGAATAAGTTCAATAAGAATAAGTATTTCAACAACCAGAATTATATCAGAACAATTAAAAAGTAAATGGCTGAAGTAGCAGTTTGTTTTTTTTAGTCTTGATAATTCAAAAAGTTCTATCTTAAAATTATAATCCTTTATTTTATCAAAATTTGACATACATACTATATTAGAGCCGCGATGGTTCAGGGGACCGCGCCTTCCAATGAGGTGAACCGGGTTCGAATCTCGGCGATGGCTGGTCAATACGAATTCTGCACCCGGCTCGCATCGACAACAGTGCTGGCGTACAATATGCTAAGTGGTAGGCGGATCATGGATTAGAGTCCCCTTGCCGTGAGACTAACCGTGAGAGGATCTCGTGGTCTTCCTCTCCGTGTAACGCAAATTCGGGTTAATTCCATCAAAAAGACCTCCACGAAGGCAAAGTTTCTCCCAGTACTTGATCCAGGCGTTCCCTTGTCTTCTGGATTGGGTTCAAAATTACAAGGCTACGGAGTTGAACATAAGCAGTCGTAAATCCAAAAATTGGGTCGTCTGTTCTACGACGGTTACAGTGGCGCTCACGTACTTAAGGACATGTCTTTATGAAAAGTAAAATTCAAAATTTAATGTTCACGCATAAGTTTATTGAATTGATAATTATGTATTGGAACAAATGACTTATTTTTAATATATTTTCACAATGAGAATCATTTATCTAACTGTTATACTTAAATTATGTATCATTTTTAAAAAAAATATGCATTCTGCATACTTAAGGACAACAAAATAAATATTTCATAATCGTTAATAAAATTAATAACAATGTAAAAAATGTAACAAAAAATAAAGATTTGGAGCTAGTATTTAGTCGGTAAGCCTTTTGCGGCAATTACTGCTTCACATCTATGAGGCATCGAATCTACTAATCTTGACATCGCTCAGGAGGTATAGCTGCCCAGCCTTCTTGGACACATTTCCATAAACCACCTAAATTTTTTGGTTTTTGCTGTTTCACTTATTTATCCACATCTATCCACAGCATCTCGATCGTGCTTCTAAAAGGTGCATCTAAAACTTTTATTACAAACAATACCTTAAACAAAAGATTAATAACAGTTATGAATTTCTTAGCGGATAATGACTATCTATTAAAATTTTAATAACTTCCCATTTTACATGTATAATATTTTTTTTGGTCTTATTTCTTCCTAAATTCCACACTTTCAGTAAAATCTATTTTTTTTTNTCCACAGCATCTCGATCGGGTTGAGATCTGGTGATTGGGAAGGCCACTGCAAGACCTCAATTTTCTTGCTTGACAAGAAGGCCTTCGCAGTTTTGCTCGTGTGCTTTGGATCATAATCGGCTTGCATGATTGGTTTTCTTGAGAGAAGTTTCCTGTAATAAGGCAGAAAAACAGTCTTTATAATGTCCACATGCACATGCTGATCCATGATGCCTTCGATTTTGTGAATTGGACCACATCCTGAACGTGTCATTGCACCCCACACCAGCACCGAGCCGCCCCCACCTTTTACAGTTGATTTTGTACACCGTACATTAAATTCTCGAGTCGGTGACGACTCGACGCCTCACATAACTTTTGCCATCTGAGCCCATTCTGTTGAACTTCGATTCGTCTGTAAATATAACTCGATTCCAGTCAGCCGATGTCCAGTTTCGGTGTCTTTTTGCAAAAGCTAATCGAGCTGCTATATTCTTCTTTGACATCAACGGTTTTTTCCTACATACGCGACCCATAAGCCGAAACTCATTTAAACGCCGTTTGATGGTATTATTGCTTACGTGCTTGTCTGTTAATTCAGCGAATTCTTTTCTGATGTCCGTGGCGGCTTTGTGACGATCAGCTTCAGAAATTCGATGAATAATTCGATCTTCTCGTTCGGTAGTTTTGCGAGGACGTGGTTTTCGGGATGCTTTTTTAATACTTTTGGTCACTTGAATAGATTTCAATGCTTGGAAAACTGCTGTTTTTGATAATTTTAACCGCCTACCTATTTCTCTAATGCTTAAACCTTCTTTTCTCAGAGTATCTATTCAACATCTCTGTTCATTGCTATAAAATTTTTTCCTTTACTCATAATAATGTTGAAATTTGTACTAAAAAAAGAAAAAAACTATTAATATAATGTTTTAAAGCATCAAACAAAGATAATGTAGTCTATTACACTTACATTGATCGATAAATTGATTGCAATCATTCAATAACTCATGATTAGACGAACTGTCCTTAAGTATAAGAAAGTCAACAAAATACTATATTTTTTAAATAAACTTTTATGAAACACTTGTGAACACGAATGAATTATTTGAGGATTGAAGTTCAACTAAGGTAGAATTCGTCATTATAGATATCTTGATCAAAAAATAATATTCATCCAATATAATGACGCATTTATTTTGAAAACACAGTCCTTAAGTACGTGAGCGCCACTGTATTTCATCCACAAAGCCTATAGTTGATGGATGTGGAAGTCCATTGAGTGGACAATGGTCAACAAAACTAAATAAGTTATTTGTGAAAGCACAATAGGTGCAAAGATTGAAAGAATTCGTTCTCGTACGAGTAAGTGTAAGGATCTGTTGCTCATTCCACTTCGTATAGTGAAGAAGTTATCTGACAGAAAAAAAAGTAGATAAATGTGTAATTGAATGCAAAAATTTAATTAGTTTGGAACAAACGCCTGAGAACGAGGGTTCGCCGAAACGAGTGAATTCTTATATGTAGCTTTTAATGTTGCCGCTTTCAAAGATATGATAAGTGTCCAAGCAAATGTTCCTCCTAACAGACAGAGGTTAGCATATTCGATGAAGATAATAAATCAGTTGATTTATCAATGAAAGAAGAACTAGAAAATGCCACAATTATGTTAGATGGATAATCTGGTGCAAGCAGTCACTGTGAAGATTACACATTTGTTTCATGCTGTGGATTGCAATGGGAAAAAAAAAGCTGCTGAAGAAATAGCTAATAACGTTATTAGTGATTTTTGTTTCTTTGTGTGCTTCTGAACTGTTCATAATAGGGAAGCATCCCTAGCCGCTTACGACGATATTTCCTTGCATGGGATTCTATGCAGTTTTAATCCTGATGATGAGCCCTAACTCTCCTAGAAATTTTTCGCAATATTTATGCTACCCCCTGTTATGAATAACGTTTTTAAACTCGTACATTATGACAAAAAAAAATTTATTATTATTTTTTTTTTTTTTTAATGTAGCTTTAGAAGCCAAACTAATTTCATATTTGAAATCCTCACACTCGAATTGGGCAATAACAAGTATTTGTAGAAAAGCGACAAAAAATTTGTTCCACATTCTTATTCATAGTATGCACATTATTGAGCTAGCAAGCTTTTTAAACTATCGTTTTGAATTTAAATTATTCAACTTTTTTTTTCTTTCTGAAAGAGAGAGAAATAGAATTTTCTCTTATCATCACTGGAAATACATATATTGGGTAAGCGTGCTTATGTATTCCACCTTCACCTCTTCCTCATGACCCTCAGACATCGTGAACTTCATAATTTCCTTTGGCAGGAAACTGTTGCATCTCTTTTAATGGCTTTCTTCTAAACAATTTTCGCAGCAGACGATTATTGAAAAGATGCCAGATCAATAAGATGTATTATCGTTTGAGCATTCGATTGTTTCGTGTTTTGTCTGAATAATTGTTCAGTCTATGTTAACCAGCAAAGTATTGCATTTATTTGCGTTTTCAATTATTAAGGGATTATGTAATTAGCATTAAAATAATTAAATTTACCCACTATTTATTAGTTTCTTCAAAATCGTGTCATTTAAAACCATGTGTTTGCTTGAGTTACCTTGTACCAAATTGTGGAAACCCGTCGTTGTTCAAAAATTTATTCTTATTAAGAAGAATTTGAATAAAGAAATTACATACGAAGATTTATTAAAGCTTTTTGTGTTATATATATCTCAGCTTTCTAGTATTATTGTATTCAGAACGTAGACATAACATGCAGCATACACAAAAGGAAAGTCGATGATCTTTAAGTGAAGTTCCACTGGGTGTAGGTATCATTTAAATCAGCGGTTCTTAACCTATGGGTCGCGACCCAAATTTGGGTCGCGAAGCATATTTCTTGGGTCGCGCTGAGTCGAACCAAAAAAGTTACTAATACATCAAATAATAAGTAATACCAACGCCTCCCAGAAGAAGCCATTGTGGCTTACTCAGCCTAATTTTGACTTTTTTTGGGGTCGCGACATGAACATATTTCTCAAATTTGGGTCGCGGGTTAAAAAGGTTAAGAACCACTGATTTAAATAAACGAAAAGTTCGATGATTGAAGAATTTATTTTTTGTTGAATCTACTGGATGAATTATGAATTGCCATTAGTTGAAGAAGAATTTGACTGCTTATTTACCTACTGTCCATTTGAATGAGTTATTTGAAGTTATTCCATATTTTTGATGTACCCTCTAATTTCAAATACGATATTACATATCTTTAATGTACTGTTCCCCCTTCCCGACCGTTCAATCCTGGCGACTTAATAACATCGTTGCCGAGTGGAAGGATTAAAACAGGTCTTAGACCGGGAAGGAGGGTACAAAATTTATTAATTATTGGACAGCGAGCAGCCATGAAAGTGTACACGAAAAGTTGCGCTCCTCGGTTATATATTAGGGAAAATCTTGCAAAGTAAAATCCGTAAATGTCTCTATTTAGGGAAAAGAGGAAAATATTAGAAATTACTATTGGTTTATGAAATAGGTCGAGTGATTCCCACGAAGATTAAAGGGGGAAATGTCCTGCTTTTAATTAATGCATAGTTGAGCCAAAAATAGATTTAAGGACAGGATGTGAATTTAAAAGTGTGAGAAAGCATTTCGATTAGAATAATGAAATAAAAGAAAAGGATTTAACATAAAAAGATTAATTTGAGCTTTTTATGTTACATATATATATAAAACGGTTAATGTGAGTAGTCAGTTATTATTAATAATAACCAAATAAACTGGTTAAAGTGAATAATTTAAACGAGTTTATCACATTAACCGGTTATTATTAATTACAGCTAATGAAGTTGACCAAATATTCGGCAAAGTATTGTTTGGAAAGAGTTTTCTTAGGGGGGGGGGTGATTTTAATAGATTTTCTAAAGAATAATCTAAAATCGTATTTTTTACTGTACGTTATTAGAAATGGTTTTAACACAATTGTAAAGTGCTAAAACTTTTTAATTTTTGTTCTGAAAGACACTTAAAAAAGCGAAATTTGAAGAATTGAAACTAGATATTTTATACTGAAGCATGAGTTTTTTTTTTCTTCTAATGCTGATTTTTTTTTTCTTTTTTTAATTAAATTCAGACAAGTTAATTCATCGTTTTTTAACACTTTTTATTTTATAAATTGAGAACTTTTTTTTGTTTTCTTTCTTTTTCTGTTTTAACTAAAGCCAAGGACCGATAGAGGGACTTAAATGATAAAACGAAGCATGCTAACGGAGCGTTTCAAATAGACGTTATTCTTCAATAGTCACTTGTACGGTAATACATATAACTACTGTCGGACCTCTATTTAACGAAGTCACTAAATCCCGATAGTAATTTTGTTATATGGAAAATTCGTTAAATAGAAAATTACCTTATAAAATACTTAAGCAACACAAAACAGGTTTTAAATTCATAAAAGTTAGACATTATTAAAATAGCAATGGATGCACTTTTATCTCGTAAACTAGTATCTACTATTTATTTTATAAATCTTAGCCATAAAAGAAATCTGCGAGGAAAGCAAGAATAGAGCAAAACATTATCCAGTGTTACACTATCATGTTACGTTACTTTTTCAACTAAAAAAAGGCTAAATTTATGTATAAAATTATAGTTGCATTTATTATAAGAGTAATTTTAAACATACATTACCAAATGCGTTCTTAAGTTTAATTGCTACGGATAAAATCCCTTCATTTGAACAGAGTTTTTCGTTTGAAATGCAAACAAAAAGGGAATTTACTACTTTCTCTAAGATAATTTTTAGAGAAAACAGTAATGCATTTCATGAAGCAGTAGTAGTAGATTCGTAAAAGAAAGTTCGTTAAATAGAAGTCCGACTATTTTTGAACACTGTGATTCTCAACGTTAAAGTTACATTTCATGACTAAGAAAAAAATATTCTCTTTTTATTTTTTGATAAAATTTTTAACAACGTTTTTACTATGACAGCATTGTTAAAATAGCGTTTCTAATGAACGTTGTTCTTTATTAGTCACTTTTTTTTTCTGAAAATACGGCAATGTGAAAAAGTTCAATTACATTTTATAGAATTAAATCTATCGTTTAAAAATTGAGAACGATTTTTGTTTTGGTATCTATCAAGATTTTCTTTTTCGAAAAACTTAACGTTTTTACAGATGTTTTTATTATGACGCGGTAATTAAGAGGATCTCTATTAGACTTTAACCATCACCTTTTTCTAGAAAATATGGCAATTGGAAAGGTGAAACGTTCAGCTTTAAAAATTTTTTTCAAGAATTAAGATCGATTTTTATGTTTTGCTTCTGTATATAATCTTTGTTTTTATGATAGCGCTGCATTTTTAAAAGCTTTTTTGATAGACTCTATCTTTTTTTCTGTTTTATGGATAAATTATTTTTCGGAAAATATTATCTTTAGTTCTGTTTTAAGAATTAAGAGGATTTTTTTTTTTTTTTTTACTATATCTTTTTTTTTTCTTCAACTTCAAACCTTTTTTTTTTTACTATGTATCTTTTTTTTTTTCTTCAACTTTATTTATTTCAAATAGTTGTTAGTCAGTTTTTATTTATCTTAAATATTTTTAAGTATCTTCATATCTAATTAATTTAAATTATCCTATGAATTTTAATTATCCTATGAATGTTTTTTTCCATTTACCACATACCAGAAATACAGCTAAATTTTGATTATTTTTCAACAATGACTAAACTTGTTTCTTTAGAAAAATAACATTTATTATGACTCTTTTTTTATTTTGATCGAATATTCGGTATTCAGCCGATTTTTGTTTTGACCGAATATTCGATATTCGGCTATATCACTATAGTTTTAACATTTGAATGTTGTTTTCATTGAAGCGGTTGTTGATGTTGGGTGTATTGCCAGATTTCACCAATGAAGATGGTTTTTTTACTATTTCTTTTCTTTTTTTCTTCAACTTTACAACTTTAGTGTTTTTTTAAATAGTTGTTAATCAGTTTTTATTTTTCTTAATTATCCTATACATTTTGTAGTGTGTCTACCACTACAAAAATACAATTCCTGTTCACTAGTATATAAGACGTTTTAACGCGATGGAGTACCTTTTGATGGATGAACGTTGGCATTGTCTATGTCTATGTGACTCTATCCACAATGGTGACCAGGACGTGATGTGAACATGCCTACCTTGCCAGAAACTCCCACTTCGATCTGAGTACGCCTATCTTCTCAGTAACTCCCACTTCGATCTGAACACGCTTACTTCAATGGATGGTTCACATTGAACAGTTGACTTGCTACTTGTGACTGCGACATTGCCCTCCTCACGCTGTTGCTTCTCAGTCTCGTTCGCACACAACGTACAATATATACACTAGACTGCTAAAGGCAATATAAGAGCGACCGTGACCTTAATGTAGCTCTCACAATCAGCACTCAAAAAGTAAGGTGATCTTAATACAGCTCTCCCGACTTCTCACAAAACAACAATGACTCAACTAGTGATATTCGTTCATCGAATTCTATCACAGATATAATTCTGGTGGGGGAGTACTGTAATGTTTCTGCTACTACAAAAATACAATTCCAGTTCACTAGTATAAGAGACATGTTAACGCGATTTTACAAAAAGTAAGGTGATCTTAATACAGCTCTCCCGACTTCTCACAAAACAACAATGACTCAACTAGTGATATTCGTTCATCGAATTCTATCACAGATATAATTCTGGTGGGGGAGTACTGTAATGTTTCTGCTACTACAAAAATACAATTCCAGTTCACTAGTATAAGAGACATGTTAACGCGATTTTATTAGGGGTACCTTTTCATAGATGAAGGTTGGCATTGTCAATGTGACTCTCCCACAATTTCTATGAAATTTTTTTCCCTTTACCACCTACCAGAAGTACAGCTAAATTTTGATTATTTTTCAATAATGACTAAATTTATAATAAAGAAATATTTATTACTAACTTCTTTTTTTTTTTTTTTTTTTTAAAAGTTACTTTTCGGCCGCCGAATATTCGGTATTCTGTCGATTTTTTTAAAATTACCGAATATTCGGTATTTTACCGAATATTCAGTATTCGGCCATATTACTATAGTTTTAACATTTGAATGTTGTTTTCAGTGAAGCGGTTGTTGATGTTGGGTGTATCTCCAGATTCCACCAATGAAGATGGTTTGACTGCCCTACATCAGGTACTTTCTTTTAGTTTTTTTGTTGTTGCTGTTAAAGACATTCCAAAATCTAAAGTTTCTCTTTCAATGTTATAGTGCTGTATTGATGACAGTGAAGAAATGCTGAGGCTTCTCCTCGAATTTGGTGCCAACGAGAATGCAAAAGATAGCGAGCAATGGACTCCTCTTCATGCTGCTGCTACTTGCGGACATTTGCATATTGTGAAATATCTAATAACCAAGTAAGATCCCGTGTGCAGTCTTCTAAGAGACTTTGATATGAATCTTTATGCACTAATAGTAAGAGTGTAATAAAGCGCGAATAATAAAGCGATTCAAAATAATGAAGCACTAGAAAAATGCATTTTAAGATTTAAGCCTACTTTATATGCTGATCAAATATTCACTTCAACAGTGGTCGGAGAAACTATATTTTCTTTGTAGTTAACTACAACTACTTTATTATAATTGTAGTTAACAACCACAACTTTTTTTTTTGTAAATGTAGCGACTACAAACTATTTTCGAAATGTAGTCACTCACTACTTCTCTACTTTTACAAAGCAAACGTAACTGGAGAACTTAATTTTCACCAGTATTCAAAATGATTTTGAATGAAAAAATTGGCTTGGTTAAATATGAGGAGATATTAAGAAGTTTTAATACATATTTACGTGAAATAGTTCTTTATTCTATAGCACTTTTTACGAATTTGTTCTTTAAACTTTCAAACTCCATGCTTTTCATGACAGTGATTTAAGAAACGCTTGGAAATTATCTAATAACTAATATTTGTGATTTAAGTGATCAATGCTTTTTTATATATTCCAAGAAATCTAGGACTCTTATCTTAATGGTTTATACAGATGGTTTATACAGATGGTTTATACAGACGGTATTTTAAGTAAGGATATCAGACACAAAAACGAACTTTATAGTTCCTGTGAAATCGAATTTTAAAAAAGTCAAATATTTAAAATTCGATTTCTCAGGATCAATTCGACCGATTTCAGGGCCATTATTTTTCCAAAGTCATCTAAGACAGGGGTGTCAAACTCAAAAGCTAACTTGGGCCAAATCAACAATGCTTAACTTTAGGTGGGCCGCAAGGAAAAGAAAATCAATGTTCATAGAAACAAATATTTTTATTTTGAATAGCACATTGTAATAAGCATATATAAAGTTAAATTATTGTTTGATACTTCACATCTCTTCTCTGCTACTATCTTTCCTATTTCGGGAGAAAATTTTTTTACTTTCAAAATTTACCCAACATGAGCGTTATAAATACGGTTTCGGACAGGAAATTTATTTCCATTCATAACAGAAAATTATTGCTTGCACTGATAAGTACTTCCAAACATGGAAATAATTTCATATGCGAATTTTCGAGTATTTTCAAACCTTGCCGGTAAATATTTGTAAAATTCAGGCATAACCACTTCAATGAATTTTACCTTCGAATTTGAGTCTCACTGAATCTCAATCACTTCCATTTGCATAATACTGGAGTCTATATTTATTGAGAAAATCGACGAAAACAAACAAAATTTGTTTTCCGAGGAATTGAAATCTTTAAACCTTGTTTCAAATTCCGTTCTAAGATTCGAAATTTTTTTCTGCGTATTTTTGATATGATGCAGTATCCCTGGAATGGCAGGTGCCGCAAGCCAATTAGAATTTTACATTTTCGCGCGTACAATTTAAAATGATCCGTATAGTTTATAAATAAAGTATATTATAATTTCATATGCTAGTTTCCTTTCTAATTCACATTTCTAATTTATTTTTACTTTGCGTCGGACTGGGCCACAAAAATTTTGCGAGTTTGACTCCCCTGATCTAAGATAATAAAACAAACACACGCAAGTTTATATACTAACACAGTGATTCTCAACCTTTTTTTTGGTGCGGCACACTTTTAACGATTTCGAAATTTGACGGCACACAATGAAAAAAATTAGATTAAAAGTTGTTTAATTACCTATTTTACACTGTGTTAAATAGTTTGTGATAATAAGTAATATGTACTACAAAAGCACATTTATTAAGGGATTAATTATTTCTTTCGACCAATTTTTTATTAGTTAGTAACAGTTATTTTTTTGCTAGTTATTAATTGTTAGCCTTTTTTCTATAGTTATAAGCAGTTACTTTTTTTTAACATTAACTGTTATTTTTTAATGATTTCTTGTTAACTAGTTATTTTGCTAATTATTATTAGTTAGCTTAATTTTTGTTAGTTATCCTTCGTTAAATTGTTTTTTATATATTTGTTTTGTTAGTTATCCTTTGTTAATTTGTTTATTAATTGCATAGCTTACTTTAATGATTAGCTCCTAAAACCTTTTTTTAAAATTGTGTGTCATATACAATTTAAACGCTTCCATGTTATTTTAAGATTGTCAGAGACAAGACAATCGCCGACTAAGATGTTCACGCGTTCAAAGCGTGGAAAAATTACAAAAAGTATATATATATATATATAATTTTTATTGTAACATTTCTAATATTTGGCGGCACANTTATATTATAATTGATAGTTTCCTTTCTAATTCACATTTCTAATTTATTTTTACTTTGCGTCGGACTGGGCCACAAAAACGTTCTTCTCGGGCCGCGAGTTTGACACCCCTGATCTAAGATAATAAAACAAACACACGCAAGTTTATATACTAACACATTTTGTAGGCTCAAAGCTTTCTGAGGGATCGGCAAACAAAAAATGTTGTTTTAGATCACCATAAGCCAAAAAATTTAGCTATAAATTTTTAATTTTTTACAATTCTTTTTGTTATTATATCAGTAAACGCACAAAATTTCTTAAACCTAGATTAAATATTTACAAAAATATGGATATTTTTATATTAAAAAAATATCTCGCTTTTTTTTGCTATAACTTTAAAAATATTCGACAAAATTTTTGGAAAAATTTGAAATTAATTACATTGTTGAAAACTGTGTAACATGTAGGTAATTTAAGTAGTATTTTTATTCTGTGCTTGTGCAGAAAAAATGCAGCATTTTTTTAAATAATTTTATAATAAATCGTTTTGGCAACTAATGAAAAAAGTCTAATTTGAATATCTAAAAATAGCTTTTTTTACATATCTGTCTTTCATATGAAGTTTGATCATTATTTGATTGTACTATACTCTCACGACAGATTGTATACCAACTGAAATTTTGCATTAGTTTATAAATGGTTGAATTTTTTTCCTTCACTGCAGCACTGTGCCCCCCCCCCACATGTAACAATATTTTAATCTTTGTTTAATTGTGTATCCGGGGTTATATATATACTTTAATTGCGAGACAAGTATTATTAGTTTCTTTCCACTGTCTCTTACTTAATTAAAAATAAGGTAATGATTAAAATAATTGAATTGAATTCTTATTAAAGAGGAGCTGATTTATTGGCTGTGAATGCTGATGGAAATATGCCATATGACATCTGTGATGATGATTCAACCTTAGACTACATTGAAAATGAAATGGCCAAGAAAGGTAAGAAGAACAAAATTATATTGCCAAATATTTCTCTTGTCTCAATATTTTGTTAGTAATATCAATAAATATAATTTGAACCATGGTGGCTGAGGGAATAGAGCATTCACCTTCTAATGAGGTGAACCGGTTTCGAATCCCAGAGATGGCTGGTCGATACGAATCCGCATTCGGCTTGAACTGACCACTGTGCTGACGTAAAGTATCCTCAGTGGTAGACAGATCTTGGGTTAGAGTCCCCTTGCCTTCAGGCTAACCCTGGAAGGTTATCATGGTTTTCCTCTCCATGTAACGCAAATGCAGATTAAAGTTCTCCACAAAGGCAATTTTCACCCAATACTTGATCCAGGAGTTCACTTGTCTTCTGGATCGAGTTCAAAATTACAGGATTACGGAGTTTAACATTAGTGGCTGTAAAACCAAAATTGAGTCAGCTGTTCAAGGACAGTTATAAAATAATTTGATAAGAAAATAACTGAATTTGTGTTTGAGCATTATTTTCAATTTACAGATTTATTTGTGTTACAATTGTAATAGTAAATATTGCTTGATTAAAAAGAAAAGCTTTGTTGTAATTATTTTAATTTTCATTTATGAGTGCATTAAACTATATTTTCTTTATATGTAAACTTGTTTGTATGAGTAATAATGATACTGCCATTTGACCTTAAGAAAATCTGAATACTCCGAAATTTTATTTATAAGTTGTGTTATAATTATTTTATTATATTTTTATAATTTTATTATATGATTTTATTATAATTTTTTCATTAATTACTTTGTTAATAATTAGCATACACTTATTAAAAGTTCTAGCATTTAAGTAATAAAGTTTTTTCAATAATAATTTATTTTTTATGCTATTTTTTTCTGAAATTCTTTTTAGTCTTTATTTTTTTTATCTGCATGAAATAGTTTGCTTAATTGGAATTTGTTTCGAGTATGTCAGAAACTGTAGGACGTAAAAATATGAATAAAAGTATCAAAATTCCAATTAACTTCTAAATACAATTCTTTTAAAATACTTCTGGGTGCCAAATGCACTGAAAATAATATAAAAAATTCGAAAATGTACTAAAACTTGTCTTAATACTCATGTTTAGTTAATAAAAGTTGCTCAAACTCATTTATTACTTAGCCGTAATTGACTAACACATTAGTTATCTTAACTCTCCATCCATTGACTAACACATTAGTGCATTCAAAATGTATTTTTATATAAAGATTGTAACTTAATATGGAAAAATCTAATCATAAGATAAAAAAATTTTAATATTTTTCTGTGTACTATAATCTTACTTCAAAATATATTCCATTTTTTCTAAATGCATATTTTATGACAATATGTTTAGCTGAATCACATACATTTTTTGTTGCCATGGGTTATTGAATCTTAATTTTGTACACATAAATAATACAGATTCCATTTCACAATACTTTATTTTTTATCCATAGTTTTTGCTTCAATTATTTTTAATGAACTTTTACTTAGCTCATTTTATTTTGTGTTTAATAAGTTGCTTAGAATAAATATTCTCTGCTCATTGAAAAAAAATATCAGCCCATTTGTGATATATATATATATATATTATAATTAGCCTTTAATATTTGTTCTTATAGTAAAAGGTATAGACTAACTGAGCAATGAGCAGTATATTTTTTAATTAGCCTAAAGGCATCATTACAATAAACCTAAATATTATTAATTGATTAGAAAATATTGGATATTTTCCGATTAGCCAGATGCATGTAAATAATTTGGTTATGAAATCTGTATTTTTTAATCTAGGTATAACGCAAGAAATGATTGATCAAACACGAGCGGCAACCGAGAACCGCATGTTGGAAGACCTTAAATATTTAGTTTCTCAAGAGGAATCTCTAAATGCGAAGGACAAGAATGGTGCAAGTTTTGTGAGTGTGAACTTTAAATTATTAACTGCTCTGTTTACAAAATTTGTCCACTTTTGTTAGTTCTAGATTTGAACTGTTCTGAAAAACTGATGTAATTAACAAATTTTTGGCCAAATCTATAACCAATGTAATTACTTAGTTTTGGCCAAAGGTGCATAAATGCTCTATTTCAATTATTATTTTTTATTAACATTGTGACATATATTTTTTCTAATTTTATTTTTCTGTTATTTTTGAGAATTCTGAAAACATTAATAAATTATTAGCCCCGTGGCAGAATCACGGCGACATTGCCGCAGAATGTTACGGAGTTCTTGCAGAAATATTTTTCTTTTGAACAGTAAAAAAAAATTCTTTTCTTTTCTACAAAAATTTACATGTGATATTTGAATCTTGCATTTAGATTAATGTTTCGATTGTATTTTCGGCAGTTATTGATTTTGATTTTCAAGTGGATTTTAAATATCCCAATATATTTTAAACAATATGCAAAGTTCGAATCATGCATTTGAGTATTTACTTTTTAAGGCAATAATTATATCAAATTTTTGGCAGTTATTGCTATTGATTTCTCCGTAGATTTTAAATCCGATATTTTTTGTACGACATTATTTATTACTACAACCAAATCTCGAAATGAAACTCTTATCTGATTCGCGTGATTTTTTCAGCAATTACTACTATGCATTTCATGATTTTTATTTATTTTTTTATTGTGATGAGCATTTACAAAATGCAAAGTAGGAAATAATTTGTGTCCACCCCACCCCTACAAAANCAAAAATTTACATGTGATATTTGAATCTTGCATTTAGATTAATGTTTCGATTGTATTTTCGGCAGTTATTGATTTTGATTTTCAAGTGGATTTTAAATATCCCAATATATTTTAAACAATATGCAAAGTTCGAATCATGCATTTGAGTATTTACTTTTTAAGGCTATAATTCTATAAAATTTTTGGCAGTTATTGCTATTGATTTATCCGTAGTTTTTAAATCCGATATTTTTTGTACGATATTATTTATTATTATAACCAAATCTCGAAACGAAACTCTTATCTGATTCGCGTGATTTTTTCAGCAATTACTACTATGGATTTCATGATTTTTATTTATTTTTTTATTGTGATGAGCATTTACAAAATGCAAGGAAGGAAATAATTTGTGCCCCCCCCCATCAAAATGTGATAATATCTTCCATAATATTAGAATTAAAAATTATTACATGTTCAATTTTAAAAAAAATTATAAATTTTTTTTTTGTAAACAGCATTTTTGTTATTTTAAATTAGTAACATATATGTTTGTTATTATTAGAAGTATCTTGCAGGAAGATATTAGTGCTTGAGAGTTTTGTTGCAGATAGCTCGAAAAAATTCTGCCACATAAATTATTAGTAATTCAATTGTTGTAAAAATTTTCTGTTAAAACATTTTCAAAATATGTTAGTTTCTTTAACTTGAAATGGTTATTGACTTTATCAAAATGTGTAATTCTTCCACTTGAGATAAATCGTGTGTTTTTATGAGGGATTAAAGTTGCAAGTTCTATAAATGGAATAAAAATAAAACAAATTTCTTTAAAAAAATTAATGTTTTAACTAAATGATTTATTCATTGATTTGGCTAATGGTACGGTAAATGGTAGTAACCGTTTTACTTACTCAATTATTTCATGAACGAAACTTTTTTTGTGCCTTAATGAATGTGATTTAAACACGAAGAAAATAATACAACATTTATTAAAATGTCTATGCTTTGCCTAAATCTGGTTAGCATAAGCAAATTTCTGAAAATATTTATGTTTTGCAAATAAAGTTTCATCATAAATTTATTTTACAACTCTTTTCTGGCTCTTCAAGTAATCACAGAAGTTATGAGAGACCTAAAAATCCTCTTTCTTTCCGCCAGACTCATCAACTTACGTTTACTATGACATATCATTTACGATAACATTCTTCTTTGCAAAATTAAAGTTATTAAAAACGTTTATTATTGTATTTTATTAGATCGGTTTGTGCCCATTTTTCACAAGTTTAACAATTCAATTACATGGGTAGGCAATTCTCTGCTAGAGTTATAACAGTGAAAACAGGCTGTACTATAGAAAAATGGTTCTTGTCAGCATTCATATTTGTTTTTTCTCAGAATCAGCTTAACTCCCTTAATTTTCAAGTATTCAAATGTTTTAGCAGTGCTATCTAATATCAACAGATTATTTTGAAAAGTAAAATATTTTAGAAGTGCTAAATATTAACAGACATTTTTGAAAAATTTATTTTTTTAAGTAAAGTTAATTTCTCCAAGATTTATTTCCTCTAGTTAGATGTAAATTGTTTAGAATTAATTAGTTTTAAATATATTTAAATGCTTTAAAAATTCTGTGAAAAATATAAATTACTGAAAGCAGATATAACAATTCAATAACATAGATAATCAATTTTCTCCAAGAGTTATAACAGTGAAATTAGGCTGTGCTGTAGAAAAATGGCTCCTGTCTGCATTGATATTCGTTTTTTCTCTGAATCAGCTTTTGTGAAATTAAATCATTCCCTCGCTTGATTTTCAAGTATTAAAATATTTTAGCAGTGCTATCTATCATCAACAGTTAATTTTTCAAAATAATTTTTTTTTAAAGTAAAGTTCAATTTTTTCTAAGATTTATTTCCTTTTGAAGTAATTTGTTTGGTATTTATTAGTTTTAAATATATTTTAATTCTTATAAAAATTATGAGGAAAATATAAATTACTGAGTATATATGACTGAAATGTAAATTACTGCACATATTAATTCATTTTAAAAAAAAACTATCATCTAAATATAAATGCAATTTTAGAATAATTTAACTTGAAAAATATAGGAAATAAAATTAAAAAAATAATAAAAATATTTAAAATAATTTTACTGAGAAAAAAATTTCTACAGGAAAGAGTAAAATTTTGAGTGTGCTTTGCTTACTATGTGATCACTGCAGAATAATCTTATTATAGAATTCTTCTCTTATAACATCTGCATTCTGTATGATTTCTGACAGCATTTGTAATTGCTTTTTACTAGCTGCATATTGCTGCTGCCAATGGTTATCTATCTGCTATGGAGTTTCTTCTTGAAAACCATGCAACCATAGATATATGTGATGATGATCAGTGGCAACCCATACATGCAGCTGCCTGCTGGGGACATGTAAGTATAAGTTTATTGAACAAGTACATATTGAAAAAAAAAAATACATTTTTTTGTTGTTAAAGCTTATGTTACCAAACTATTAACAGATGTCTGTGCAATTATGCAAATTTCAAACAATGTTTTAGTCCAAAATTTTTTTTTGCAAATTAATTTTTTTCCTTCTTGTATTTTGAAGGGAAATGGGTTCATAGGACATTTATATGCAGTGATGATTTCTTAAATTACAGATAGAAAAATTGATAGAAAGACAAATATCTTTCTATGTTGATTCAATTCAATTTTTTCTGGAAAAAAAAAACAACTTAAAATTATTCCAAATGCTTTTGAATGGTTTAAATTCTATCATTATTAATATCTTCATTAAAAATTTACGTTTCCATTATTACATGCCATGATAATATTTATAAATCTATTTCATGTAAGATATATTATTTTACTAAATATATATATATATTTTTAAGCCTGATGCTATTGAAATGCTTGTGCAAGCTGGAGCTGATATTAATGCTAAAACAAAGAATGGAGAAACACCATATGGTAAATAATTCACCACCAACAATATTTTATAGAATTTTGTCTTACATTGAGTGCTTTGTGACTTTTTTTTTCTTCTGTATTTTTCTAAATTCATTATAGTCTTACAACATTGTACTTTCTTATTGGAAGAATAGTGTCACATAATATATTTATGAGTATAATTAAGATGAGATTATTTTTCATTGTTCCTTTGATTTAGGACTTATTTCGCTGTGATATTTTTTTAAGTAATATTTTTTTTCCTATTGCTAGTATATTTATGCATGAAATATATTTCATTTTGTTCAAACAAGTATGAAAATATAATAAACATTAACTAAGTGTTATTTGAAACTGATAGATTAGTTTAATTATTTTAATTAAAATATGTGATCATTACCTTATTTTTAAAAAGATAAAAAGCAGTTGAAAAATAAAGTTAAACAGCATACTTGTCTTGTAATTAAAAAACACATGAAAAATCAACACACACATATATATATATATATAAAACCTACAATAATGGAAGAGACACTTTCAGTTTTGTTTTGGACATTTTTTTAACTTTCTCAAAATACTTAGAAGTTTATGTAATTACTTCATTACTTCAGAAGTGTTTAGTTCTTAAGATTTTTCATATTTAGCACGAAAGAAAACGAGTATTTTTAAACACCCTATACCATAAATATGCTTGCAACTTGTATTGATTACCTTGGTTGTTATTTCCAATCACTGCCTGAAATTTCGTATACCTAGCTTAAATACTAATGTAGATTTCGACTCTTTTATGAGAAAAACTAATTTCTTTGTTTTATATTTTCTGACTATCATTGCTGAAATATTCAATAGAATTAAGCAAAACTTTTTGAGTAATTTTTAATTATTAACAAATCATTTTAAAATTGGAAAGAAAAAAAAATCAAACTGTGCATGCGCAAAAAAAAGAAAGAAAAAAAAAACATTTTCGAAAGGTTTTTCTACATTTTGTTCTGAATCTCATTTGAATCACATTGGGTCTAGAATATAGAAGTCCCCAAAAAAACAGGCGGTCCAAAAATTTTTAAACATTATGTGCATGGAAACATTATTTTGTTCTAATTTAGGGTTATAAAATAGCTAAATTGAAGCTATATTTTTGAACATCTATGAAGAAAAAAATATTTTATGGGTTTGCTTGATTAATTGCGTATCAAAACAAAATGTAATACTATTTTTAACATATGTAAATTAGAAGTTAGAGAAAGTATAAAATACAATGGAGAAAGGAAAAAGTCCATTAACAAGCCAAAAACACTTTGAACTAAGAACTATGTTTTTATAACAGAATAGAGTGCACCGCTCCTTATTGGCTATTGCTTGCCAACCCCCAAAACTGCTTTGCGATTTGAGGTAGTTTCGCTTGGACTTCGTTAATACTTTATCTTTTATTCTTACAGGGTGCTTAGTATTTTTAAAAAGTGTTTAAAGGTGCTTATTATTAATTTTCCATTTTTAAAAGTCCAATTTTTTTTTTCATTGGGTATTTGTAAAGAGAGCTTAAATTTCTCTTTTCCATAAAAACATTTTGTTTCTAATCATATTGATTGCTGTCATGAATTATGCAAAGAGATGGATTTTCACAATGTTCCATTCACTTTCTTTCAATCGCAATGCGTATGGATGATGCTTACCGGCATCATTCATATTAATCGAGGGACTTTTCTTTATTTTAACATTTATGAAATACGTATAGAAATCTTACATGATTCAGATTTGTTATTTTGAAATAATATGATTTTTTTCCTTTATCATTTAATTTTAAGTAATAATTGAAATTAAAAATTCAGTTTTCTCAGATTTGTTAAATATTGGGAATATACGGACCATGTAATAATTTAATATAATAATGTAAACAAAGAAAATATCTTTTTGTGCCTGATTTCCTAACTTAAAATACACTCTGCTTAATTTAATTAGCTTTTATTTTAAAATAGACTTTTGAAATTAGGGATGGCACAAAGCACAGTTTAGCTCTGAATACCTCTACTCATATTGAATTTTAGCATTGAATGTGCAATAAATATGTACAATATCATATTATACTTCATATGTTTTAATATTCTTAGTTTCATACAACATTTTCAGCTTACTATGTATAATCAAATGTAGTGAGGTTAATTAATCTTGTATATTATAAGATAATAAACATAGAAAACATTTTAACAATAAGTAACCTAGAAGGACTATGTCTGACTTTAATTATTTGCAATAAATATTATGACTTAAATTTTCCAGAATAAATATTATGACTTTAATTATCTGGAATAAATATTTATAGTTTAGTTCTTAGGTAGATGTACAAGCATCCTCCTCATAATATGGTTTTTAAAAGAAAGAAATAATAAATATTTAGCTTTTATTTATTTTTTGAAATTTCTTTGCATGTTTTACAATTTCAGGTCACTGTTGATGATCTTGATCAATGACAATTGGTTAAATTTTGTTGACAGATTAAGATATCTAAGAAAAAGACTTAATTATTTATACCTATAATTATTANTAGCTTTTATTTATTTTTTGAAATTTCTTTGCATGTTTTACAATTTCAGGTCACTGTTGATGATCTTGATCAATGACAATTGGTTAAATTTTGTTGAAAAGGACTTAATTATTTAAGATTATACTTAATTAAGATAAGGTTAAGATATTAATTAAGATTAATCTTAATTAATTAAGATATATTACTTAAGAAAAGGACTTAATTATTTATACCTATAATTATTAAATAAAATATAACTTTAAATGAAATACTGTAAGTTGACCAATTTTCGGCACATCTGCCCTAATAAATGAAAATAACATTATTTTTTTTCCTATTAAGTTTTAAAGCTAGAAATGTTTAAAGAGCAATTCATGCAATATTTTAATAACTTTATTTCAAAACAATCAAAATTATTCATGTAACTAAATACAATGTAATGTAACTTATTTATTTATTTGCTCTTTTCAAAGAAGTGGAATTTATTATGAATTGTTGTATGATTCTTAGTTCTAAGAGTTCGATACAAATGCACAAAAACTTTTTAGTTAAATGCCATACATTTCTATTATATTTTATTATAAGGTACAATTGTGCATAACTTAAAAGCAAAAGTTTTATATAATAATAATTGTAAAAAGGATGTTCTGAAAATAAATTGTTATAGGGAGAATCACTGCTCATAGGTGTGTACAGGATTTTTGCATGAGAGGGGAGGGGACACTATACTAAACATTTAAAGTAAAGTGCACAAAATTCAACAGCGAATGATCGATCTTTTCGAGGGTTGATGAGTAAAAGTGACCAGGGGGCATAGACGAATATAATTGGTATAAAGTTTAAAATATATTTAAGTATACAATCTATGGTTCTAAGCAAGGCCAAGGTGAACAATCGAATCTAATTCAAATCTTGAAGCTATATCTGAAATCAGCAGAACTGAGTAAACTGTTCCAGAGGTTGGCAAGCGACACGACGCAGATCACCCACTTTCTACATTGTTTTAAGGTCAAGTACCACTGTCCGGTATTCTGAACACTACTGTTTCCCTAATCGCATATTAAAATATTGAATATGTATTAAAATATCAACCAATGTATTAATATCGAATCGGACATCCTACAAAAAGACAGTGATTGCTAGCGTTCACCAGTAAAAGATATAAAAATAAAAGCCCATGTAAAGATTTATGAGGAAATGCAGCTAATCTCTGCAAGTGTACAAAAAAACAACCCAAGCAAACATTTAACGCAAACTTTTCTGTTTATTTCAAAAATAAATTGTTTTAATCTTATAAATATTTCAGCGATAAATTTGTTTTGTTAATGCATTTTTTTTCATTGCAGATTTAAAAATTCTTCTCAAACTGATATTATTTTATGAACTTTTACGTTAAAAAATTTTTTTTCATTATTTTATCTTCATCTTGATTGTTTAAAGTACAAGTTTATGCAAATTTTTCATGTTAAGTAATATTGCTTGGATTGAAATGAATTGTTATTTATGTAAATTGTTGTTAACGTACATTTGTTAGCAAAAATTTGTATCTTTCCAACATGTAATTAATTATACATGAAAGAGAATTAAGGTATTAGGTATTTCATACCTGCTATAAATTCATATGAAATAAAATAAAGAGGTAAAGAAATACTTGAAATTGTTATAATCATTTTTAAAAGCATACTTAATTGAGTTTTGAAATGAGTGAAATTGAATTAGTAATTTCAGTCATTGTTTTGAAATTTTTTAAAGTGATGTGATGATACGTTCTTTAACTGTATGAAACTTTATCAATACCATTTTTTGGCAAGCAACAAAAGTATTACTTTTAAAGTTTTTAATTATCTTAACTAAATTTCATTATAACAAGGTAAATATAATAGTAATCCAAAAGCCCAGACATGAAAAAGTTTCTCAGAATAACCAATACAATTGCCTCTAAAACAAATATTTTTAATTAAAAGAAATATTTTTACCTGTCAAATAATAGTTTGATTTTAAGCTACTTATTTATTCAACAATACTTAGAATAATGATACATTATCAGTTATTTATTAATAAAACTTAATTTATGCTTAATTTTGTCGAAAAAAAATGAATTTGTTTAAAGCTATTGCAGATAAATTGCAAAACAGATGATAATGACTAACACAGAGGAAAATTCTAAACAGAATGACCAGACCAAAAAAAAAAAAAATGTCAACACAGTTTTTATGTCTCTTTTAAGGTTAATATATCCATAATCCTAGAAATGAGATTACTTTGTTTGAGGCATAACTATAAATAGGAAAAAAATTGGTTATGTGGAGAGCTAATATTTTTAAATCTTATAGCGAGACAAAAAAAGTTGCAGGCAATAGGTAAAATAGAGGCAATTAAAGAAAGCTAAGAACATTTTCAAATGAATAAAATGTGGCAGGGGTGGAAAAAGCGTGAAAATCAAGGCAGAGAGGATTTTGTTTTATTACTTTTTTTAGTGAAGGTTAACAGAAAGGCAGTGGCAATAATTTTATTTTTGTTAAAAAATAGAAAGAGACTCAAATTGAAATGTAAAAAGAAATCTTAGTTTTTATTTTGCGCCTAATAAAATATTTAAAAAATTGTTGAGTTGAGCAAAACAATGAATTGCTTGGGGGAAAAAATCATCAGTAGTAAACAAAAAAAGCATGAAATTACCATGTGTTTTAATTCCCTGAATCCCTCTTTTTACCTCCATCTTGTTGCAGTCTAAAAAATATGGTCCCATCGTCTTCTCAGGACTTGCTTAGATCATTTTCTAATTTATTGAAAAAGTTTATTTTCTTAAGAATGCTTTGTAAAATTTACATTGCTAAAAAGTACTCAAGATTATTTCTGATTCTTTTCCGACAAGTGCAAGTTTTTAATCAGGGTATTGAAAAAAAATTTTCAATGATTTCAGCTAAAACACTTAGATCAAAATAAATAAACAATTTTTAAAAAAAATTGCTTCTAATTTCCATTGTATAAAAAAACGATTGGAAGTTTTCGTAATTTGTTTTTTTTATAGAGTTTTAAATTTTTTTAATGGTTGAAAACAGAAGTTCTACTGGTGGTGGGGGGGGGGCAGCCTATGTCATAGCTCATTAATCAGCTAGGCCAGAGCTTTGGCAAGTATGCTGAAGATTTCGACTTTCCAAAGCCTCCTTCTCTAAAAGCATCTCTATCTAAAATTTATGAAGTGTAATTACTAGATCGCAATTTACTATGGTGTTCTGTTTTTCCTTTTCTATGTGCTTAGCACACTGTTAAGTTAATTAAAGTGTGTTCTTGGCTAACTTTTGCCTTTTTTAAATCCATATTTTTTTTTTTCATTTTTAGAAATTTCAGAAGACATCGAAGTAAGGGACAGGATAAATCAACTGAAATATGAAATGGAGACAAAGAGAGGATCACAAAGTAACAAGTTAAGGAGAACTCACAGCCAAAATACTCGCAGGTACATACTTCTGCATCTTCATCACCTGATTCTCATTTATGACTCAATATAACAATTTTAGTTAACTTCTATTTAAATGTTCTTTTTTTCCCTTCCAGTCAATCCATTCGAAGAACGAGCATAAGGGACAAAGTCCAAATTTCTCGGAGGGAAGCAAGAGAAGAAGCAATGTTACGACAGGAGAAAGAAGGAATTGTTCAAATTATAGATGTAAGTACATCCAGGGTTGCCACAGACGACTAATATGCGACCTGAGGTGACTGGGGCAACTTGTTTTGCCTGAAAAAGCAACTATTTTCAGGAAAAGGATATTATTAGAAGACTTTTCTGTTCTCCTTTCTGTTTTTTTCTTTTTTTCTAAGCGTGAAGTGGATTGTGCAACTTTTGGCCCACAAGAGCTTCTGAATAAAAGAAAACAAATTCTTGTACTATTATTTATGTCTAAAATGCCAAAAAATCTAATTTTCCATTATATTTAATTAAGTGTATTTTATTTTTTTCTCTAATATATAATTTTGTTATTTTTATAAATTGTTTTTTCCTTCTATCAACATTAATGTTAGTTTTTTACTGTTTTCAACTTTGATCTAGTTACACATTTTCTGTTGTGTAAATTTTTTTTAATTGCATAAAACTTTTTATTAAATGAATCATGGTATAACTAAGCCAGGATAATTAATTAATTCAATAAAGTATTGGTCATATTTTTTGTAAATTTTTGTACTTAGGCAACTATTTCCATGCTTTTGGCTACTAAAAGCAACTATTTTTTTCCTGTGGCAACCCTGTATCTGTAATGCCCATGTGGATTGGCATTACATTTTGCCCTACTGTACAACATTATTGACACATTATTCACATATTTTTAGGATGATCTCATAAAATGTTCTATGGAAGCTCTAGACAAAAATTCTCTGGTGGATTCTGATCTCGATCCGACAGACATCGACATCACCTTCCTCCCGCTGGACGGAAAAGATACGCTGCAGCGTTTCAGGGGCAAATCTGCATCCGAAGCTCTAGAACAAGGGGAACCTGTTAAACGTCCCATCCCAGGCGACGCTACGAATGACAAAACAGAGACTTGTGAAATGGTCGGAAAAGAACGACCTCCCAATAATAGGTCTGATTTGTATACCGAAAAGTTGTCTCCGACTCAAACTATGGTTGTGCAACAGAAGCCAGGACAGTCTGTGAATGTCGAGATTCATGTCACTGTAAATACCAGTCCTACCTACGGGTCTGGACTTGCAGACTTGAAAAAGCAGAGAAATGACCAAAGAAGTAACTCTTTAGACAATAATGGAAAGTCTTTGTTACAAAATGGCCATTTCGCCATCACCTCGTACGACCAACCGCCATCTCCGAGTGTCCTTCCTCAAAAGTTCCGTGGAGATCCGCTGGAAGTAGTTGGTGAAAAACGGAAGAAAAAAGGCTGTTGCCATTTGATGTAAAGTACTGAAATATTTTATTATTGTTGTAATTAAAAAAAATCATGCATTCCATTTTGTATGTTTGGATCCTGATGGTACAATTTAAATTGCTTTAGTATTAAGAACTATGTATTTGTAAATGTTTTCGACCCAAACTATGTACTTTCACTTACCTTTTTTTAAATATTTTTATAATGAAAGGAATATTTTTCACTTGAAGATCATGTTTTTCTTATTATCTTTTTAAATATCTAATTTGAATACAATAAAAAATACCTTATAACACGAAAAATAAATTTTTTTTAACTTCCAGAGCAAGATTGGTATTTTGTCCAAAAGAAATATATATTCTCCAGTACATTAAACGAAACTGTAGAATAAACTGAAATTGATCCTTGCACTTGTTTAACAATAAATATTATAAGAATAACTTAAATTGAAAAAAATTAAACTTCAAATGCACCAGAACGTTAGCTTTTCACATCATCTAATTATTTACGATTTATTTATTTCAGTTTTATTCAGAATTTAAAATCTATATAACATATTTAAGAAACGATTCGATTATTAAAACTAATAATAAGAATTCTATGTGTGATTTTTAGTGTATGTTAGTATGTGATTGGTTAAATTTAGTAGTATTAATAAAATTTGATTGTGATATTTTAACAGCTCTTTATGCAATTATAAAATAAGATTTTAATATGCCTGTTTCTGTAAAATATTGAAGGGCTGCAGTTATTTTAATTTCTTAAGGAATTCATTAAATTTATTTTTCTTTCCAGTTGTTACTTTTTAGTTTTCACTCATTTAAATGTGATATATTAAATTGCTTGAAAATCAAAATTATTATTTAAACCAGTCTGAAGAATAAATTTTTTTTTAAAATTTATTTCTTTCATTTTTACTATTTTGGGTTGTAAGAAATTTACTTCTTCCTAGGTGGTTTTTACCATTATGGAAGAAATTTGCCATTCCTGTTCTGGGGAAATATTTTACATGAATAATTTAAAAATGTAATTTATATTTAAAAGAAATATTTACTTAAATACTCCTTTTTTCTATAAGTTTTTTACTTCATTAAATATAGCAAAATAGATAAATAATATTTTTCAAAAATTTATGAAAAACATATAAGATATTGTTTTATAAACAAAACAACTAAAATAAACCTTATTCTCTTAATTACTAATTTTCTGCATTGTTTTTTTTTCTGATTATGCATATTAAACTGTTTTTTAGGGAAAAGAGAAGCAACATAATTCAAATACTGTTTGTAATTTAAATGTAATTTAACAATATTTTTTATGGGACCAAAATGATCTGTTAAAGAATGATAACACCATTTCTTGCAGTGTTGTAAAAAAAAGGATTTAAATTTCGAAATTTTTTGCTAATTCAGAATTATTACACTAAATTTTGAAAAACAAAATATATTATTGCTTACTGTTTGGTGTTTACCTAAATTATTGTTTTTTATTATTATTCATGAGATATTTTATCTCTTTTGTTTTTATTTTTTTAAATGTTTTGTCTTTTTATTTTGAAGAAATGCAATAATACTGCATTATATTAATTATAAATAATCAAAATATATATTAATGTAACTAAATTTCAGAGCTTGTTTTATAAATAAATCTGTATTTAAAATAAATATGATATGTGAAATGCTTCACAAAATGAATGGTTCCAATATTTTGCACTATTTACTTCATAATTTTTACTAGAAATAAATTCTATTGTGATTCAAATGCTGTTAATACATGAAACGTTATGCATGAAAAATGCTATTACTTTGGTATTAATAATGTATAAAAAAATGAATTCAAGCCTGTCTATGTTTAATATTATCCTTATATTTGTATTGATAATTAATGATAGAAATTCTTTAAATAATTATGATTAAAAAAAAAGATGTAAAAATAGGAAAATTACCTTGCTTTTTAGATAGAATTTAAGTTTTGCTGCGCTGCTTATAAAAAAAAAATAATGCTTATTTCATTGTGAAAATAATTTATTTCATTTAAAAGGAATTCAGATATTATTTTCATAAAATTTCATTTTTGTCACAATTGTAATAAAAGGTAAGAATATTCTTACCTGCAACAGACCAACATATGGATATACAATTACATTTTTTAGTAAACTATACAACAGATATTGTGTCACTTATTGTGCTGGTTACTTATCCAATAACCATCTGTAGTAGTTCGAGAAAAATTTTCACATGGAAATCTTAATTCCAACCAGCATCGGTTTAATATCTTTTTTTAAAAAATAAAATTTAAAAAAAAAACGAAATCAAAATACCAAGAATGATAACATTGAGTGTATTAAAAGACTTGGTTTGATTGAAAAGATGTTGCTGAAGAATAGGTACCACTAACAAAAACTAGCTAAAGATTAGCTGATGCATCTTAACTTATAATAATTTTACGTATGTTGTTTGTAAATTTTAATTAGTTTAATCTTTGCCAATGGAATTAAAATGATAAATTATGGCATAATTGTGATATGCAGATTGATAGAAAATTATCGTCTTTCCAACTATGACTTGTACTAGGATAGCAATAAATAAGATAGCAAAGTTCTGTTGCTCTCACCAGTAGCCATCTTACAAGTTCAGCTGTGAGTTATGTCTTCACTGAATTGTGAAAACATAGGTTTTGTCTCTATAATGGGAAAAAAATTTCAGTCCTTACTAACAAAGTGTGTGAAGAAAATAAAAACTCAATACAATAAATAATGATATTACCTTTAATTCTGCATATTGATAGTGATGTTATTTTTTTAAAGCAGGGTTCATTGCTTTAAATAAATTTTTTGAAAGAAATCCTCAATTTAAGAATTTACAAAATATATATATGAAAAGCATTTTAATATATATTTTTGTTGAGTTTTAAAATCTCTTATTAGCAGGTTGTTTTATTATTTGATGTTTAACCATATGAAGATAAACATGGATGGTGCTAAGGGTTAAAATTTGTAAAAAGGCTTCAAAATTTCTGCTTCTTATTTATTAGATTTCTAAGCTTATGAAGCTCATCATCCTATATTGCTGTTGTACTTTTACTGTTTGCAGTATGACTTGTGCTATTTACCATTCAATTTTTAAATCAACTTAACTTTAACTGAAAGCATGAAAAACTGAAGGTAACACTCATGTCAACTGTTCCTCTTTATGCTGTGATATTATTTCCTTAAATTAACTTAATGTCGTAACCTTTTAGTGTTTATAAAATGCATAAAAGCATTATGAATGGTAAATTTTAAGTTAGTCTCAATTCTGAAACTTATCTATGAAGCCTGTTTACACGGTGGCGTATTGGAAACGTCGCATGAGCAAATCCAAAAAAATCTTAAAAATGGATGAAACTAAATATGAACAATACAGTTTATTAGCAATAAGTATTTTAAGAATAGCTTACATTTACAAAAAATAAAATTTAATATAGTACCTGAAAATTTAAAAGTTTTTAACAACTTCTTTTTTTTTTAAAAAAAGGTTCAGTTTCATACAGAATTTTAAAAGTCTATATATAGTTCTATTTAAGGAGTTAGTTTGTGTATTCATACATAACAATATTTGATTATTAAGATTTCTATAATTGTAAATTCAATAATTAATTTATGTATTCAATTTTTTATTATTCAATTTTTCTATTTGTCTTATGATAAATTTTAATATTCCTTTTTCTTTAATTTTCCAGTTTCTATTAGTGTACCTATCTATTTAGTATGTAATTTGTAAATTTAATAGTGTTTGTAATAAAATTTGATTATGTTATTTTAACAGTTCTTTACATAATGATAAAACTAAATTTTTCTTCATTCATTAATTTGTTAAGAACTTTTTTTTCAATTATTTTTTTTATTTACAAATGATATATTAAATAGTTTGTATTTAAATAATTTGTAATTAAGTTAGATTGCCGTTATAATCTGGTTTAATATTTAATTTTGAAAAAGAGTTTCTTTAATTCTTTCTACTTGGGTTAGGAAAAATCTATTTCTACCGTGTTTTTTTCCACTGTGGACGAAACTTGCAACTCGGTGAGTAAAGAATTACAGCAATAGTGAAATGATATTTTAAAAAGCTTAGAATTGTCTTGATATTTTAGATTTCAAATGAGAAATAAAGTGACAATTTTAATGCTGTTATTTTTATTACATATCTTAAAAAGTTGTTATTGAATATGTTTTTTTCCTAAAGAGAAACATGATGGTAATGAAAAACCTACTGATCATTTGCCTTAAAACCAATATTTTGTTTCAATATTGTAAATATATTTATGAATCTCAGACTACTAAATACCATATTTATATATACCATATTAGAATTTCATTATATACCATGTTAGAAAATTAATCTAACATGGCATGCTCTTTAAAAATGTACTCAGATTTCCCTTTCTTACAGCATTTTTTTTTCAATGATTCATAATTAAAGTTATTCTATATGTAAAAAAAAATTTTTTTTGCTGACCTGCAGTTGAGAGGTTATAAGGCAATGCAATTTATTTGTCAATTTCAAAGTTTTTTTTTAAGAAATAAACTATTTTACATTTTTATTCGACCTTCAATCTATTTGAATCTTGTATTTGCATTTAGGTAATGCCTACTACTGTTAAGCATTACTATGAAGCAATTTTTTTAATGCTATTTAATTTGATAGTAATTAATGTATAATTAAGGAGATTTCTAAAATTTAGTTCATTATAAACTAAAATTCTTAAAGTTTCTTCTTTCAGATTAAAAAAAAAAATAAATAAAATGCCATTTAAATATTAAAAAAATCTCTTTTTGAATCAAATCAAATTTTTTTTAAAATCGCAATCCCTGTTTTAAAATTATTTTTCAACTGTGCTGTTTCAAATAAAAATGAAACAAACTTTTTAAAGTAAATCCTTTTATCTGTAATCTCTGATTTGTTTCTCTTTAGTTATATAATTAAATCGTGTTTTGACTTTATTTCTTGTTTGAAAAAAGTATAACTTTTGAACATTTATTAAATGTAGCATTTCAATAAAACTATGTTTGAAAAAAATTTTTTTTATACATTTATGCTGCATTTGTGTGGAAGAAGTAAAATAGCTAAAATTTTATCAAAATGGAGTCGTATTAAACTTTGTACTATGTATAGTATGTTATATATGTATCAAATGCTTTGGGAAAAAGTGTCTTTGGGACTATTAAACAAATCTTACGGCATACAAGCAAAAAAAAAATTCTCATAGATAGATTAAATTATCACTGTTACCTCATTTGTCCTAAAAGGTACGTTATAAGGTGCTCTTGTGGGGACTAATTGCCACCACGGAATTCAAAATTCACTGAAAATTTTCGAATGAGAAAGGTAAATAATAAAGTTCTGGATTTATATATATATGTATAATAATAAAAAAAGGCATTCAGTGATGTGAACAAAAACAAGGGAACAAATGTTCAATTTTAGTAGATTAGCAGTATTATGAGCTATGTTTATAGTTTTCTTCTATACCCTACTAATATTTTCTACACATTTTTCTTAAGTGAAGGTTTATTACAAATCTTTGACCCGATTTTAAATATTTATATTTTCAAAACTGTTAAACATATTTCATGAAATATATTATTTTTTTATTCAAANGCTATGTTTATAGTTTTCTTCTATACCCTACTAATATTTTCTACTAATTTTTCTTAAGTGAAGGTTTATTACAAATCTTTGCCAGATTTTAAATATTTATATTTTCAAAACTATTAAACATATTTCATGAAATATATTATTTTTTTATTCAAATACAAAGATTTCATCTGTCTCTTACTGGGCAAACTTCTGATTGAATTCATTCCTCATATTTCATTCATAACGTGTCGTTAATATAACCTAATAAAATGATTTCAAATGGCATAAGGTCTGGAGATCTTTGTGGCCATGTAATTAAGGGTAAATCCCCTGTCCAATGCTGTAAACATTGGAAGAACTTCATTTGTGCAATGCTATTAGAACTGTGAGAATTTAGAAAATGTGTGGAGCAAACTTGATTGCAGAATTAGATATCTGCTGTGTAATGAAATGGCCATATATTGAGTTGAATGTTTAAAAAAAAAACTTATATTTCTTTAAAAAATTTGTGCATCAATTATTGTAATATGTGTAGCAGTTTCAAACATGTAAAATCTGCTCATTCATTTCTGAAAACCTTGCAGTGTTGATTTTTTTTAAATGTCTGAAGTTTTCTGTTGAAATATTCTTAAAAAATTTAATTTACTATCACTTAAATGTGTCCTTTCTTGTGATAGAGACATTCACTAATTGTGAAATAAAAAGAGCTTTTTAATGGAAGTTGTGTTGTTGCTTTTCACCTAGATTTAAGCCCCTAAACAAAATCAAAAAGGTCATTTCGCACCAACAATGTATATTGTTGACGTGACATGATATACTGAACAATATAATGTGACAATATATTGAAATGTAATGAGATGTCCTGTATTAAGTACTCCATCATTAAAAGAATTTCTTTAAATAAAGGTTTCTTTTATACATACAGCACAATACTGTATAATGGAGTGTTTTCATTTAACAGGTTCTTCCATTTTAAGCTCTTCAGTTGATGTGTTTGATATTATTGATGCTGGCATATTTTATGTAAGTCTACTTACAAAATGTTAACTTGTTTAAACAAAATATTTCAAGTCTGTGAATCAAAATCTTTAATATACGTATTTTGTAATTCTATACTTAGAATATTTTTATAAAATATTTTGCTGCCCTTTCTAAATGTGATTAAAAATTGGAATAGCATGTTATTCTTTAAGTCATAACTGTATTAAGTTGTTGTAATACTTTAATTAATTGCTTCGTTAACTGCCTCTGCTCTTATGTTTCGATGAATTTCAGAGTGGAAAAAATTTATTGATATAAATAAATATTTATAAATATGTGATAATTATAAATTATTGTATTATACTATAAATGCGATGTAATGAAACTGAATTTGCATTTTGGTTCTTTTACTTGTTCTTGTAATTTATGGTGGGGAAAAAAAGAAGTATGAAAATATTACCTGTAAGGTATTGATCAAACATTTCAGAGTGACTAGCTTATTGTAGATTTATCATAAAATTTTCTGCTTATTGACACAGCTACTTCTTCAAAAGTTTTACAGCCAGGCAAGGCCCTCCCAATCAGTTGAAACTATTTCAGCCTACCCAGCACACCTTTTTTAATCCTTTCAGTCCCAAAAATTCATTTTTCAATGAAAAAAAGCTTATAAAACAGACTCCTTTTGCATTCTAAATATAACAGAGCAGATTTTTTTTTTTTTAAATAAAATTTCAAATTATTCCAGATGGCATCATAGGGAACAAAGTACTAAACATTNCCTGTAAGGTATTGATCAAACATTTCAGAGTGACTAGCTTATTGTAGATTTGTCATAAAATTTTCTGCTTATTGACACAACTACTTCTTCAAAAGTTTTACAGCCAGGCAAGGCCCTCCCAATCAGTTGAAACTATTTCAGCCTACCCAGCACACCTTTTTTATCCTTTCAGTCCCAAAAACTCATTTTTCAATGAAAAAAAAATTTTTTTAAAGCTTATAAAACAGACTCTTTTTGCATTCTAAATATAACAGAGCAGAAATTTTTTTTTAAAATAAAATTTCAAATTATTCCAGATGGCATCATTGGGAACAAAGTACTAAACATTACTCATACTTTTTAGAATCATCGCGAGTGAATTAAAAAAAAATTGAAAACATTATGCATTATTTAATGATTAAGTAATTTATAACTATGGGAAGAAATTGAACCAATTTTTAACATTATAAATGTGGAAGTATTCATTGCTATAACACTGTAACAACAATTGCTTTTTCTTTCTTTTTTTTAAAATTTTACATGAAATGTTCTGAGACAGTTTTTAGTCTTATGGGGCAGAGATGGATTTTTCACACATTACAATCAGACTTAATACATAATTTGAAATTTTTTTTTTCTTTGATGTGAAGATACCATTGAGCAACTTTTGTAAGAATAAGAAATAATAATACCTAAGGACAAAGAGTAACTGAATAAAATAGAGTAAACAAGACAGGTGATGTTTTGTACCCACTGAGTCTATTTGGAATCCTAACTTTTCTAAGAATGAAAACTCAAATATTTTCAAAAGAAAATGATTACGTACTGTTTAAGTACCATTTATGAATATTCGAACAAATAAATATAAAATTTTTAAAAACATCGTTTAATCTCTAATGGAAAAAAAAAAAAAAACGCAAACAAGCATCACCAACAGATGCAGTGCAATCACCAATCGGCAAAAAGAAAGTATACTTTCTTTAGGAAATGTTAGTAGATAAAAATGTTGTCCATTTGGACAACATTTATTGATTTGGGTAAAAAAATGATTTAGGTAAAAAAAAAAAAATTAATGTTACGATTCCAGTTGGCATCACTGGGACTGAAAGGGTTAATTTTGTCAATCTACCACGCACTTTTTCTCACTTTTAAAGTGCAAGTCAGTAAAAAAAAACAAATTGGTGGTAGGTAACAGTATTTGGTTTTAAAATTTGTTATTTCTTATCACGCTATGCAGTGTTTATGAAGTTTCTTAAAAAAAGTTCATAAAACAATTTAAGAATCAAAAAGGAAAATTAAGCACTTATTTTTAGTTTTTCCTACAAACACTTCTGTTTCTTAGAGTTTCTCAAAAAACGTAGTAAGCATGTTTGAAGGTTCCCCCTCCCTTCTTCATTTGAGTGCAATATAGGTGACTCTGTTTTTGTGTTAAAATACTTACCTGTTTATTAACACTAATATGAATATTACATTATTTGTGCCATTTGTTTTATGAGTGCAAATTATTTTACCCTAACCAAAGTGCAGATAATTGCTACTAATTATTTATTAAAACATATTTTCTTTTTTTTTTTTTTTAAAAAAAAAGGAATTTTTGTTTTATTTTATGTAAACGCAATCTTTCTTTTCTTTTATGTGTGTGATGTTGCATGGATTTTAAAGTTATTTTGATTTAAAGTGTGTGTGTATATACATATAAAAACACACACACTTTAAATCAAAATAACTGTTAATCAAAATTAGCTTTTATTATGAATCAAAATATTCTTTTTATTACTTCAGATATTATTTTGAAACCTCACATTTTTATATATAAAACTTTAAAATTATGTATTATTTTGTATTTTAAATGCTGTTTTTTATTTAGTTTTCGATTCAGTATTTTAATGAATTTTCACTGTGATAATTTTAATGTATAAAAAACAAATGCTTGTTTAATGTTTTTCTCTGAAAGCAAAGCCTAAAATATAAAAAAAATATCTAAAGTATAGCCGAAATGAAACCTGCTTAATCTTCGCCTAATGAAACTAAGCTGATTCATAACTTCGTGAGTACATAACTTCGCAAACAATAACTTTTCTAAAGTAACATTGAGCGCTTTTTTATTCTATTTAAATAAAAATAATATAAGATACGAATAATATTTAATTTAATGACATCACTTTTAGTAAAATTAGGAATTAAAAGCGTTATAACATTTCCTTTTCTAAATTAACATTGAACGTTTTTTATTCTAATTTTTATATAAAAATAATAAAATATAAATAATTTTCATTTTAATATTTTTACTTTTACTAAAATTGAATTAATTATGAATTTAAAGCTTTAAAACATTAACTTTTCTAAAGTAACACTGAACGTTTTTCATTCTATTTATTAAATTAAAATATTAAAAAATATTTTTATAACAATGCATAAATTAATATTGTTAGTTTAATATTTTGATCTCGCGAAATTTTTTCCTCGGAAAGTTTCAACAACGAAGTTTTGACCCATTACCCACCAAATCCTAAGATAGTCTATGCAAATTTTAATATATATATATATATATAATGTACATATATATATATGGGTTTATATATATATATATAAACCCAACCGGAATATCTGCTCTTGCACCCCAGAGCCCAAGGTCAAAAAACTGAGATGAGCACAGTATGCCTTAGCCCTCTATGGGCTGTCGCGCCACTGAGTTCAGTTTAGTAACGAAGTAAAAAAAAATTAAGTTCAAATTTGTTCCCAATAGAATTTAGAACTAAGTATATGTGTTAATACAATAGCATCATTTTGGGATCCTTAATGTGTTTTTTTTTATGTAACAAAATGTTAATTGTTAAAAAATAAAATTAATTTATGTAGAAATTTTGGTCAGTGAATCGGACAGTCTTAAAATTGCATTCTTCGTGATGATGGTTTCTGTATCAACACACAGTCCTCTAACCGCTTTTTATCCTCAAACGATATATTTAAACTAAATTCGAAACATGTCATATCTTAGAAAGGAATTTGAACACAAAAAATAAGTGTAACAATGGAATTCTAGATACTAATTATGGATAATCAGTTAAAACATTTTAATTCCTTTTGTATTTGCTGTTACTTCGAACATAACTAATATCTTTTTAAAGTGTTTCTGTAAACATTTTTACTTTTCGTTTATGGAATTTTCTACCTAAATTAATCTGTGACTAAATATCTACGATGTAGAAATTTTTTTAAAGTGGAGTTTATACCTGTAAAAGCTAGTCTTCCACTTCCGTGTACGTATTTCTATTTAATATATAATAAGCAAATATTCCTTTAGAAAAAAAAAAGAAATCGCAATTTTGAATACGAAAAGAAATTTCTAACGTACCTTTATTGAATATTTACAGAAATTCGTATTTGTACTTAATAGATACTTTCTATAGATTTTATATTCGTAATGTAGTTAACATATGAAATATTATATCTGTACAATCTGTTGGAATTTCTGTAAAGTTGTGCGTAGTTTTTGTTGATGTATGAATGTTTTGTTTCTTAAAGAAATAGTATTATGTTTTTAAAAGTTGTATAATTTTTAAAAATGTATACATACAGGGTGATTATAAAATAGATTTGCCAATATATGACCATCTGGAGAGCATACCGTATGAACGAGGGCGACACGAGAATATATTTTTGGGAGGGGGTAATAAGTAGGGTTGCGTAGCGTTGTTAAAAAGTGCTTATTTTTGATTTACGTATTTTGAAGAAGAAAAAAGTGTTTTTTTTAATGGGGGGTTTGTAAAAAGTGCTTAATTTTCTATCTTTCAAAATGAGATTTTTTCTTCGCCGTGTCGATTGTCGTCATAATATACAAAAACAAAAAAAAAGCATGATTTTCACAATTTTCTCTGCAATATTTATCAGAAACTGGTTATTTTAGCATGATTATGTAAAATCATTGAGAATGTTTTTGCAATTTGTTGATTTTATGTTTATAAATTAAGAACTTTAAACGCTGGATTGTGCCTAATTGTGCTTTTTTTTTTTTGGAAAATGATTTAAAATATTTTTGAGTGCTTAAAAAGTGCTCATTTTTTGTTGAAAAATCTAGCTACTTACCCTAAAATCCTAAATTGACCGAATCATAAATAAGTATGTAATTCAATTGCTTCAAAATTTCACTCAAACTGTATGCTTTCCAGAATGTCGGCTGTATGAACCAGCCTGTATTGTGTTTAGAAATTTATAAAGTTTCGTTACTATTTTGTTGTAATGCTGCTGTATATCTGTGTCGATTGTTTCTTTTTTTTTTTTCTTTCCATTTTCTTTTTGAATCGAAGAAACGAAATATATTTCATTAATAAATATTATTATAGAAATTTTGAATCGAATCTTCATTTTTATTTTTGTAATCTCAAAAAGCCCTAGGAAGTCACTTTTTAAATATAGTTGAATACCATTTTAACGATAATTCATAATAGCAGACGATCGAGATGGTCGTTATAAGCAAATTTTTATATTTAATGTTAAAATAGAAATAAAAAGGCTAAAAAAACGAAATATCTTTATCTTGAAGATATTTTTTATTTTGATTTAAAAATACATATCTAGAGTAGGCTACAGATTGATTTGCTTTATGAAAGGCAGAAATGCATACGACAGGAACGTTTGAGCAACAAGATTCCAAATCAAGTTCTTGAAAGAAGAAAATGAAATGCAACACCTTTTGACATCATTAATAACCATGATAGGTATAATGAGCATTCTTTTGGGAGAAAGCTTCTTTGAGAGAAAACGTAGCTGATGGTTGCCCACACATTGCTTTATAAAATTGAAGAGAAGAATGAACCGTTCGTTTTTGATAAATAAAAATGTCTTCCGTTCAAACATTTTTCATATAATATAGTTCACTTAGAAAGCATTAAAAAAATAAATTTCTCAAAAACATTTTTTGTCGGAAGGCTAGTAATTTTTAACTTGTTACAAACATAGATTTTTTTAAAAAAATATTATCATTTTGAGAGGGACTTGGAAGTTTATCGTAATATCAAATTTCGCGTAGTTTGCCAAGACATAACCCAAGTCTAATATTCTCCTTTCGTTAAAATTTTTTTTTAATCAGGGATTTTTTATTTTCTTTTATAACCGTCGTTGAACAGCCGACCCAATTTTATGGGTTTGCGACTACTAATGTTCAACTCCATAGCCTTGTAATTTTTAACCCGTTCCTAAAGACAAGGGAACTCCTGGATCAAGTACTGGGAGAAATTTGCCTTCGCGGAGGACTTTTTGATGGAACTAACCCGCATTTGCGTTACATGGAGAAAAAAATCTCCCACAATTAGCCTGACGACAAGGGGGCTCTAACCCATAATCCTTCTACCACTGAGAATATTTTACGTCAGCTATGTGGTCGGTACGAGCCGGGAGCGGAATTCTTATTTACAAGCCATAACTGAGATTCGAACCCGGTTCACCTCATTGGAGGGCGAACGTTTTATCCCCAGAGCCACCACAACTCAGTCAGGGGGTTGATGTTAATATTCATATAAAGCGCCGTGATAACCTGGTCTGTTGGGCTCGTGTTCGAGAATACAGGAGTTTGACTCCAGCCGGCTGAAGAATCCCCGTGTATTAAAATGTGACTGGTGTATGTTAAATCTGTCGGGGACACAAAAATTTTTCCAAGTTCCGTAACATATCAATACCTCTGGGGGGTCCAGGAGTTTCCTTGTCCTCTGGATGAGGTTTGAAATTACAACTCTACGGAGTTGAACATTGGTAGCCGCAAACTCAAATTTGGGTCTGCTGTTCAACGACGGTTATAAAATAAAATATTTATGTAACATTCGAAAAAGATGGCGCATTCTTCTCTTGAAATGAATCTTAAGATGAGATATTTTTTATTCAATTTATTGATTCAAAGGTTTAAAAGATATTATTGAAATGCATCAAGAATAGTCTAAATGTGAATGTTGTCTTAATTTAAGCACGAGTTTTGCAAGGAAGTTAGTGGCCGATGAAGTGAATTAAGCGATGACTAGTCGACGAATTCCTCGCAGTGCTGACGTAAAATATCCTCAGGATTATATGTTAGAGTCCCCTAGCCGTGTGAGATCTTTGCGGTTCTCTCTTCGCCATGCAACGCAAATGCGGGTTAGTTCCATCAAAAGTCCTCCACCACGAAGGTAAAATTTTCTTCCAATATTTGATCCAGGAGTTCCAATGTCTTCTAGATTTGGTTAAAAATTACAAAGCTACGAAGTTGATTGTTGTAGTTCATGTACGTCGCACTAGAGCTGCACAATGGGCTGTTGGCGACGGTCTGGGAAACATCCCTAAGGATGATCCGAAGAAATGCCACATCAATTTTGATCCTCTCCAGAGAGGATGGCGCCCCCCGCTTCGGTAGCCCGACGACCTGCACGCGAAGTCGAGCACTTTACGGTAGAACAGCTTAACGAGGACCCAAACCGCACACCCTCGGTCCCTACCCTAATCCAAGTGGTCACCCACCCGCACACTGACCGCAGCCAGTGATCTTGACTTCGGTGATCTGCTGGGAACCGTGTCTTAACGATCAGTCCACTGCGGGAAGCTACGAAGTTGAACATTCATAGTCGTAAAGCCCAAAATTGGGTAGGCTGTTCAACGACAGTTATAAGATTAAATAAAATGCCGGCCAGGTGGCCGAGCGGTTAGCGCGCCTAAATGTGAAGCCATTGGCTGCGGGTTCGAATCCCGCTCTGGGCATGGATGTTTCTCTCTCTGTGTGCTGTCCTCTGTTGTGTGTGTGACTGTGGCCAACCCTATAAACGGGTTTGTGGCAGTGTGGCGTGGGTAATGTTGCTCGCCTCCGTGACTTTGGTTCACAGGTGCCCACTGGGTAACGCTAAATGAGTAACAATTCCGGCATTTTCATAGGCAAAGATTCACATTCAGTGCCTGCCATTGGGGAAGAAAAAAAAAGATTAAATAAAATATAAAATAAATACCACAAAATCAAATGAGTGATTTTTTATCAAAGCGTTTTATGGCCTGCAAACCTAAAAACAAGAATTTTAAAGCTCCGCGGCTTCTGCGGATTACAGTATTATTTGTTTAACCTTAACCGAATCTTGGATTTGTGAACAGATTGAAGAGAATGATTTATTTGATGACAAGTGTTTCGATAGGATCGTGATTCAGCAACAAGACAAACTAGCAACTGTAAACGGGATGATGGAGTTATTATTGCCGTGAGAGAGAATTATCAGGCTAGTCAATTTTCTTTACTTGTTCTTTTATTTTATTTTTATTAATTTAAGAGTTAAAAAAAATTGATAGAAGTGACTTTTTAAAAAAAAACGTTTGTTTTGATTCAGATGTTTTCACATGTGCTGATTTTGACTTATTTAATAATAACGACCTCTTAAATGTAAATCGCAACTAATCGCTGTTTTAGAGAAATAATGAATCAAATAAATAATGTTTTAAATTTTAATAGCGATCATTTAGATCGAGTTATAACAAATATTTGTTTCAAAATTATTTTGATGAACTGTAGTGATATACCTCGTGCTCTCGAAGATTTACATCACCTTTCATTAGTTACATGCCGTAGAGATTTCTCTTGTTTTTTCTATAAAATTCTAATTGTTTGTTCTGATATTTTAGGTATGATTCAGTTTTTTGTAAAAAGTCACGCTATGAATTGTAAGCTCATTTTGTAAATATAACTAGGTAAAAAAATAATTTATTTTTACAACATTTTTTAAGACTGCTTCTTTTGATGTTTTTTTTTAATTATGTCTAAATGTTTTATTGTTGCAATCACTTTCTTTTTTTTTCTCAAAGCTATTAAAGAAATATCTAAAAATTATGTAGCTGAGCTGGATCATTGTAAAACTTTCAAGTATAGAAAAATATTAACTGATAGGGATTTATATCAAACATATGACAAAAGTTACACTTTTTTATTCACACAAATACAAGTGTTTATATACATTTTAAGTGATGTAGTTAAATCTGTAATTGGACTCTATTTTTTTTCCACATGTAGTGTGCGTTTGATCGTAAAAATATTAAAATAAATAAATTCAATGAAACAAGATTTAAAAAAAATTAAGCAAATGAAATAACAATGAAAAATAAGCTCTTGAGGAGACATGCAGTAAAGCAGATTAACTTTGAGCTATACAACAATTTCAGAGAACCTAAATACAGTGATATTTATTAGAATTCAATTAATGAGGTGGAGAGTAGTGATCATATCTATTGACATAATTATGATAAAACCAGAAAAAAACAATTCAACTTTCCACAAGGATAGAGGGAAAAAGAAAGAGAGGTAGACTATGTTGAAAAATATCCAAGCAGTGTGAGAGATGAAGTAGAGAGTAGTGATAGATCGAAAAGGCTAAAGCTGTTTGAAACAGCCATGGCTATAAATCGGCAGTAGTGCTGGTAGAAGAAGAAAGTCTCGACATCGAAGTAACAAAAATCTAATACTATTTATACATGTTCATGCGTCCTCTTCGTTTTTGAACATGCTCATTGCGATTTAACTTACAATCCCCGAAACGTTCTTTGTAAAATGCAGCACACCTTAAATCAGTGGTTCCCAATTTTTTTCGGTTGTTGAACTCTAAAAGCCTTTTACCGGAAATGCCCTCAGCAATCATGAACAAATTAATAAAACAAAGGAAAATTTTATTATTTTAGAAACATGTAATGATCTAAATTTTTTCCAATTATTTTGAAAAACATTTAGCGAATGAAGGCAGATCATCGTATCGATATTTATCTTAAAATTGTGCCAGAATTCACAAGTTCGAAGCGGTATCTAAATCTCAATTTGATTTTACTGCACAAATTGAAATTGAATGAGCTTTGTTTCCGCTAAGATAAAAACGAAAATAATAATAGTTCAGAATTGTTTATGGGAGAAGCATGCTTCTTCATTGATATTTATATTAGACATGAAGCACTGATGCAATTTTTCATAAATGCCTATCTTTTTTACAATTCATTCGTTGTATTGTTATCAGGAAGAAAAAAAACATTGTTTTGAATTTTCTTTCTTCACAAAAATTTTAATTGAATAATTCCATAAAACTAATGGAAACATTAAATAAATAAAGGTTTATTAATTGGATATAAATTTAATCACAGATTGAGAAAATCACAACTATTAAAAACTTGTCCCATCTTTTAGAACCCGTGTGGATACGGAACCCTAAGGTTACTTGTAACACCATTTTTTTTCTTCTTTTGTTCCTTTTGTCAGAATTCATAAATAAAACTCATTAACCAAAGAAAAAGTACTGAATAAAAATATTTAATGTAAAGAATTTTTTTACACCATTTTATCAGTTTTAAAATTAAATTTATGATACTAAGCTTAATCAATAAGTTTAATTCGCTAGTCAAGTCTAGTAAAATTCTAAATTTGTTAAAGCTTATAATAAAATAAATTACGATTTTTGTTTAAGTGAAAACGAAAAAGAATTATTGTAAACTTTGAAATGGAAATATATTTTTGTCTTTGATGAATTGAGGAAAATGTTTTTTTTTAAACATAATTAATTTAATATTAAGTCCATGAAAGCTGATTTTGAGCCGTAATAATTGGGTACTTGCACTTCTAGAAGAAGGCCGTGTATACCCACACATGTGACCATTGACGTCAGCACCGGTTGATCGTTTTTGAGCAAAACGGCTTGTTAAAGTCGAAATAAGTTTCGTAGATTAGAATGTTGACTAATGGGAAGTTAACTAAATACAGTGCCGTATCACACTTCAAATTTATTGAAATAAAATTCTTTCTCGTCTTTCACTTAACTTAGATTTATTATTTGATTGTGTGTTTTATTCTAACTATGAAATATTTTTTTTTTGTGTACCTGGCAACTTTGATGGTTAATTAGTTTGTTTATGTCCAACATAGCTTCGTGTCTGTCTTTGTGTTCAGTAAAGAAAGTCGTGAAAGAATTGAAATCTTTGTGAAAGAATATAGAATGTGTCATTTAAGGGAATTGATACTTGACGGGGACTTGGCTTTCTCAAAATAAAATGGAAAGAACAATTGTTAACGTAAACAAATGCTATGTTTCAGCAACCAATCAGAATTGAGATACGCACACCACGTCACGTGCAGGTATCCCGTTCAATAAGGAAGAACTGACTTTTCAAGATTTTATTGATTCGTCAAAACTTAGTAATCCTCAAAATCCTCCTTTTTATTGTAAAATATATCTCTATATATTACATATGTATTTTAATTTTGAGATTTCTTTTTCTCTGCTGTTTTATTTAAATAATTTCGTAAAAATAACTTTAAGAGAAACCCTGTGGCACGCCCGGATAGGAATCTTTAGGGTTCCGCGGGAGGAACACCTTTTGGGAACTGCTGTGTTTGATAAATCTAGATTAGTTTAAGTTAGGAAATGATGAAATTATTGAAAATAAATATTTATACAAAAAATTAAAAAATTGTAATGCTCAGTATTCGTTCTGGAACGTGGACCCCAACAAACGATTGCAGGAGTGCTATTTACGTCACTGAGAACCTTAGTTTATTTATACTTTTTGGAAACAAATTTTATGAGACCAAAATGCCACGTTAAGAAATGACAGACTCATTCCTTACACTGTAGAGAACAAAAATAAATAAATAAATAAAATTTTAAAAAAATATTAAAATATGACGACATTTTAAAGATTTGAGACTTATAATATTACACTAAACTAAAAATTTTGCGTAATCAAAATTTATTTTTACTGATTGATATTTGCCTAAAATATATATATACAGTCAAACCCCGCTATAGTGCACACGGTATATAGTGAATTCCCGGATATAGTAAACGAAATGTTCTCTCCCGTGCCTTACACGCATAAAGTAATTTTTTGTCGATTAAGTGAACCAAATAAAGAGAGGAAGTTGGATATTATAAACTTTTTTCTGTCGTAAGCTGATTTATTTTCTTTATTTTTTTGTAATAATTTTGAAATTTGTACTTCAAAATAAATACGAAACCATCTATAGCATGGAATGTAGCAATAAGCATTTTTTCTTGTTTGCTTTATTATTGAATTGGTTCAGCATTCAAAGAAGCCGCAATCTTCCAGTATCTGGACAAATGATTCAAGTCAAAGTCGATGGATATGCTAAGCGATTTTATGAGAGACTGCTTTTATGTGCTCGAATGGATGGTTAGACAGATTTAAAATTCGGAAAAACTTATATCGAGGAAAGATTATCGGAAGTATTTCCATATCTGATGTTGTGAAGATTGCTCATCAGCTAAAGATTACTAATTTCTTTTCTTTTTTTTTTGTACGCAAGACGAAGAGTAGTAAAAAATAAAAGTTAACACATTTTTGTTACTACGTATTTTTTTCCCAGTCATTTATGTATCTCCTTTTATTCGTTATTTACTTAAATAACGTCATGTAGTAAAAAGGGGGAGTTAGGAGTCATTAGTTAAAATTGTTTGAGGAACGGATAGAGTGAAGACCCGGTTATAGTGAACAGAAATGTCGGCCCCTTAAAGGTTCACAATAGCGGGATTTGAATGTATATATATGTTTCTTTTAATACGAAGATTTAGTGTAATAAATTTTAACTGAAAAAAATATAGCTTTTTATTTATTTCTTTATCAAATTTAACTATTTACTTTAACAAATATTTTTATTATTAAAAAGTTGAAATGAACAGCTATATTACACAATGCCATAATTAAAAATAAAATTTCTTAACCTAAAAATATTAATTATTATAATAATTTAGCTCTGGCTAAAATATTTTTAAGTCGACTGACCCTAGTGCACCGGTTGAAGGAATTGTTTATTTTCGAATTGTTTCAACCGGTTTCGAATTGTAATTCGAATTGTTTATTTTACTGTTTTAACTCTTTACGTTACATTATTATTATTAAAAATTCCCTGCATTATTTTTCACATCCAAATTATTGTTTTCGTTTTAAAGATGTGACAAGAATGCAGGAAAATAATTCTGGATAAATGTGGTAATTTGGCGTTGATGTGCGGCGATGTATTTGGCGCTGATTTCGTCAGTCAGTCGGATACGTAACTTGTGGGAAGCTTTGTTGAATAATTTACGTTATCGGAGAGGAGAGGAAGGGGAAGGCTGCTCTCTCGGGAAGAAATTGTCTAGGAGATATATTTTTATAAAAGCGTGCCTCTTTTCCGTTGGAAGAAGACCGGTTTCTGTCGCTCTTCATGTGCGATCTCCGAGAAGCATTTATTAAATATTTATTCAAACATTTAAAGTCGCAAAATGAAAGGTAAGTGAACCTTAACTCACATTGTTGTTTTTATTCGATATGAATTCACCATCATTTTTTTTCTTCTTTACAGTTATAAACACATAAAAAAATAAGAACACGTGGCTTACATAATAATTAACTGTAACCGCTTTATGAACACGTGTGCTAATAAGGATATTCATCAGTGGCAAACATAGACTTAGGTGCTCCCCCCCCCTGCAAAATTTATAAATGCGCCCTATCTTAGACGCAACACAAATATGTTAAAATTATAACGAGACAAGAACGCTATTACGCATTAATATTCCGCTATAAGGGCATTTATATTCATTAATTTTAATTTATATATTAATTTATATGTTTTAATTTATATTAATTTACATGTTTTATTTATGTTTTATTTTGTAAATTAATAACGAATTAATAATTGCGATGTAAAGGCGGAATTTAGAAAAAGTACTAAATTGATATATTATATGTACTTACCAATTTACTCTATCTTAATGATGCGAGGAAATAACTCACTATCTTACAACAATTATGCTCAAAGTTTAGCTAAAAGCTATTTTTATTTGTAAATTGAAATAAAAAACATACTACGAACGAAAAAAACATTTTTATTATAATTCATGAAGTAGGGATGCCAATTATGTGCACTTATAATAATTTATATAAGTAGTGCAATTATATATATAATAATTTTAAAATAAACATCAGTTTAGACAGAATTCTTTTTTATTAGTCAACTTAGTATAATATATTTACGTGAAATTAAATTCTTTTAAAAAATTATAATTTTTTTATTATTTAAATTTTTTTTCTTCCTTTTTTTTTAATCAATTGACTTATTAATGTATTTGCATAAAATTAAATTCTTTTAAATCTGAAAATTCGTTAAAAACAGAAGTAAACTAAACTAATACTTTGAAAATTAATATATTTCCTTTTGTTAATGAAAAAAAAATATTTATCGCAAAAAATATAAAAATGGAGAAAAAGTAATGGTTTTGTTATCACATCATGTAATAAAAAAGTGTATTTTAAAATAAATCATAATCTAAAATAGAATTTTAAGAAAAATAGATAAATTTTTTACTGAGCAACATAAATGCGAAATGAATATTTTAATGAAATTGTATGGGGTTAAAAATGATTTAAAATAAAACGAAACACATTATAGCTCAAAATAAGGTACAACGTTCAGTATACTTTTAACTTAATAACAATATAATTTGTAGATTATTCGAGAATTTATTATTGATAAATCTTAAAACGGATCAAGATTTATATATCAAGATATCAAGATTCAAAAAGGAAAACATCAATTGCAAGTCGCAACAAATAATCGACAGCAAACAAATTGCAAGTCGTTATAATACCAGATAAAAAATAAAAAAAATATATCAGGATTTTCGAAACCCAGTGGAAAGGCGTAGTTATAACTTAAAAAAAAACAATAGGAAAAGAATGATAAAAAAAATCTTTTAGTGTTTCCGAGAAGATATTACTCGAAAATTTACCCCTTTTACTAAAATATTAGGAAAATGTTATTTCGCGAGTGAATATTGTTCAGTGTATACGAAGAATGTTTTTCAATCTAAACCAAATTTTGTGAAGGCGTTGATATAAATTTTTAAATGCAATATTTATCTTCGTTTGATATATATTTCGTCATGTTTACAAAAATTTTTGCTCTGAAAAAAAAAATCGCAGGAAATTAGCATCACTTAATTTGAATATGCTTATAAAATCTGTGAAGTAGTACTAATATATTAAGATAATATTTCTTATAAATAAATAAATGTCATTATATATAAATAAAATATTGCATAAAAGTAAAATAAATAGGATATTTCTAAAAATGTTGAAAAAAATTTATAATCTTTTACAAATTTTCTGTATAAATTAAAACTGCAATTTAAAAAAAATGTAATTAGTTTTAATAAAAGCATTACAACAAGAGTTTCAAAATAGTATATTTGCATGGGTGTGCGAACAGTTGTAAACAAATGCTATTACACATTACCTCTTAAAATATTCATGAAATATGAATGTACAAACATTTGCATGGTATTATAAGAATAGATACATGTGCATAGTATATTCCTTATTTTATAATCCAAGTATTATAAAATAAGGATCCATCCAAATAACACGTATAAAATAACACCTAACTTTGGCACTTATGGACTCCCCTTGTCAGTAAAAATAAACTAATTACTAATCTCCTCCCACACTTACACAAGAAAGTCGACCTCCTCTTTCTTTAACTCAGACTTATACTTTTTACTATAGTAAAACTTTTATAGTTACATCTTTTACTTTATGTAACTTCGTATGAAAAATAAATTTACGTTTTGATTCATTATTAACTAAATTTACGTTTTAATTAATTTTATCTGTATTGTTGAATTTAGTTATTTTATTTTGTATCGTAAAGTTAAGCGGAAAATATTAATGTAATTTTTTATAATTAATATTCCGTTACATAATTTATTATTAATATGCATGTTGTTTGAAAACATCGTTGATTTATTTTTTTTTTAATTTTGCTATATTTTTTCATAGTGTCATTTTATTTAAATAATTTCATAAAATAACCGAAGTATAAAATAAATACTGGAATAATTATTTCATATAAATATAATTTCGAGTGAAAAAAAAATCGAAGGATTTAAAATCTGGTTAAAATAATAAACTCTTAACTTTCGGAACCCTTGTGACTATTCCTCGGAACACTAGGTACCTCGGAACACTCGGAACACCTTTTGGTAACTGTTGCTCCAGAACCAAAAAAGCAAATCGAGTTTCGAAACATGTAAAAAGTTTATGCAACTTCCGAACTATTAGTTCACAGAGACGCAGACAACATTCATGGCTACTGTAAGAGACAACACTGGAAGAGGTGTCAAACTTTCAAATGCCCGTCTCTTACTTTGTCTTAATTTTTCATGAAACAAAATTTAAGTGTTGGTTGGAATTATTGTCCAATAAAGAGCAGTATATTTGTTTTTAAAACAAAGCCACGAGGTGTTTTCTTTTTAGTATATAATTACCAGCCTCTTCTTTCCTCTCAGGATGCCGGAAAAGGGTGCTTATCGATTTATGACAGGAAAGTAATCGATAATATGACGTCATTTTTACAACTCTTGTTCGTTCATTCAAAAGACATATGTCACACAGCTTGTACACTATTGATGTAAAGCTATTCACTGATCTTCAAACGATAATTAAATTTTTTTTCTTTAAATAGAAAATATATTTTTTAAGCAAGCAATTTAATGTTTTATAAATAAGAAAGAAGTTCTGGTAAAATATCAAAGCATATATTTTAGAATATTTGACCAGAACTTCTTTTTTTTCTTCAATACAATTTGTCGCCCAGGGCGCAAAATAAAATACGGAACATTTTTAATAAAATTAGAACTAAATGATAGCATCACTTTGTATGTAGATGCAATCATATGCGGTTCAAGGTTCAATACTATGGGGGGGGGGTGAAACTTTTCATAGAATGGCATGCCTGCAAATGACGTAGTGTGGATATCTCGATCCTGATTGGTTGTTGAAATTTAGCATTTGTTTATTTTAAGAACCGTTATTTCCATTCTATTATGAGTATCAATTCCCTTAAATGACACGTTCTATATTCTTTCACAAAGGTTTCAATTCTTTCACTATGTATTTCTTATTTAACACAAAGACAGGCACGAAGCCATATTGAACATAAACAAGCTAATAAAGCGTCGAAGTTGCCAGATACGCAAAACGAAAATATATCATGGTTATAATAAAATACATAAGCAAATAATAAATTTAAGTTACGTTAAAGTCGTAGACAAGAAAGAATTGTATTTCAACTAATTCGATGCTCGATACGACACTGTATTAAATTAACTTCACGTTAATTAACATTCTAACTTGTGTAGAGAAACTTGGCTCAACTTTAACGCACCATTTTGCTTACAAACGATCAGCTGACGTTATAGGTCACATGTGTAGGTATCAGTGATCTTCTTGAAGTGAAAGTACCGAATCATTTCCCACGAAACGGTAATTTAAAGTTTAGAGGAAAGTGAATTCAGATAAACTAGTACTTCCATTCTCAAATAGAGTACGTAATCTTTAATGGCATAATTTCTTTTATTTATAATTTATTCATTACAACAAGAAAAAAAGAGCAACCAATGTTTTTAACACTTTCAACACATTTGAGTTAGACAGTTAAAGGTAATTGATATAATAGTATATTTTCCCTGCTTCATTGACTAATTTGCAAAAGAATATATGTTTTATTGCATAAAATTCGGTTTTTATCACTAACTTTAAAACATATTTAATTATTGGGTTATTTCCGCGACACAAGCTTTTGGAGCCTGCTCCAAGATGTTCTGAGGATGCCGTTCGAAAACTAACAGATATTCCTTCCTTCTCTTTTTGTTAGAAATAAACGGTTTTGTGTAAAATTCAAATGTTTTGAAAGCAAACTTTTCATTTTATTGCGAAATATTTTCCAATTTCAGCACCGATAATATTTATTTTTGTCACTTTTTTATCAAAATTAAAATTCATATAAAATGTACATTTAGAAGTTGAAAATTTGATTGGTGAAATTTGATTTTCACTTGTTTATTGTAGAAAACAACTTTGATAGAAATATTTAAAATACTATTGATAAAAGAATTATTAGTAAATGAAAAATAATGACATTACGTGAAAATGTCCGAATTGAAACAACCGAAAAATTAATCGTTAAACGATTAATAGCTGTTAAACTCATCAAAAGTTGAAGAAATTTGAATCGGGCACCAAAGGCTCTGTGTCGCTGAACTGCCTCATTTCTAGAATTTTTATTCTCGATATCATTGTATTGGAAACAAATTTATTATTTTCGCAGTAATAATTAGTCTAAAAAATTTTTTTGGGGTAATTTGATTTGAAAACAAATACCATACTGTGCATTGGTAATGTTATAACTAGAGCCCGGATTTTGATGACCTAAAAAGTCTCAACTAATGCCCTTAAGTGTAAAAAATGCCCTTAAAAAGTGCAAAAAATGCCCTTAAAAATCCAAAAATTGCGCAAAAAATGCCTTAAATAAAGTAAAAATATTGAATTAAAAAAATGTTTTGCTCTTTAAAATTATTATGAGTCATTTAAAAAATATAAAGCAATGCAATACTTGTTCTACG
>NC_092207.1:8109056-8137859 GCF_043381705.1 Parasteatoda tepidariorum | reverse complement strand
CCCAACTATGTTAGATGCCAAGAACTAAAAGGAAGAATTTAAAATTTGGCATTTCTTAAATATTAGAAATAAGCTAAACAAAACTTTCAAAACTTGTAGCTTGTAGCTAACTCTAAGTCAAGAATGACTTGACATTCTTCAGTAATGTAATATGCCAAACAAAATGATGCCTGGAAATGTTGAAAATTTTGTTTAGTATCCTAATATTTTACTTCAAATAGTATGTTTTGATATAATCATTGCTGGGAAAATGCAAGAATCTGTTCTTAAATATCTTTTAACAACTTTTTTTCTAATTTTATTGCCCAAAAATGAATTAATTTTAAATTATAAGCAGTTAAACTCAAATAAAAATACAGTTTTACCAAAACTATGGGTTTTTGACAGAGGGGTTTTTGACATGACGGTAAAAACCATGGTATAAACCGGTAAAAACCGTCATGTGTCAAAAACTTGCCAACCCTGTCTCAAACCAATTATCTCATGCTTAAGCATTTAATTTCTTCGTAGCCTCAGTAAATTCTTTTGTATACATTTATGTTTTCAAGTCATGCAGTTTTTGCACAGCAAAACAAAATGCAGCAAAAAGTTGACCCACCTAGACAACGGCTTGGTATTTTATGATCTTTTAATATGATGGGAAACTAAATAAAATTGTCTACTATAATAGCAGGAATTTGTCAATTTTTTTTTGTCGTAAATTAAAAAACGAACATTATTCTATCTATCGCAGAGAAGTATAGTTTTAAGATCTAAAGGCAACAAAAGTAAATCTAAAATGAAAAAAAAAAACAAAAACAATTTCTGGTGAGGCTGTAATTTAGTGGGTTTCTTATACTAATAGAGCCACGATGACTCAGAGTTAACATGGTTTGGTTGGTTTTTCGGTCGGCAAGGAAGGAAAAAAAAAGCCACAGTTTAAGTGCCTTATCCTTTAGGAAAATTTGTCATAGGTTTGTCATAAAAAATTACCTATGGTAAAATTTTACCGTAAACGTAGGACACATTTTTACCATAGGCGTATGGTGAGTTTTTCCCATACGTATATGGGAAAAATGCGTGGTAAAATTCTACCATAGATAAAACCACAATGGGATATTCTTTGGAATTTTTTATATAGTAAATTTTTGCCTTAAAATTATGGTTTGCTGTAGCCTTTGATAACATTTTTCCATCTGCTATAGCAACATTACTTCACAGGCGTATGAAAGTTTATCATATAATTATACATAGGCAAATTTTTACATTGACAACAATAAACAAGAGTCATTGAATTACGGGGAGCTTTCGGGGCTTTTTACAGTAATTATGTTACAATAATTATATAAGAAAGCAAAGAACTCTTACCGGAAAATATTTGGATAATTTTAATCTTTACAACAAAAATAATTAGAAAACAATAAAGGCAATATTAGTAACAAAAAAAATTTAAACGGAATGAATTTATAGATTTGTTGGATCTCTACTGTTCATTAATCCAAAATCAATCAACATTAAAAATTGAACACAATATCGTAGAAAGGCACGAAATCTAATATTAGATGTTAGCGAAATTCACTTAACATTGTTGTAGCCGCGAGAGCTAATTTGGTTCTGGATTATCAAATTTTTTATAAAATAGACGTAAAAAAAGTTTGTAAAGTTCAAAAAGTTAGAAAAATTTACTTTTAGGAAAATTTACTCTTAAAAAATTACTTTTAGGTTAACTTTTATGAGCTTCCTTGACTACGACGGGCTGTAGCGGGAATATTTTACTTATTTTGTTTTTTATTATACTTTGGCAAAAAAGAATTAAGTAGAAACTCGCTGGCACTTAGAAGCCCACCCAGCTTCAAATCGATGGTTAACAACTGCTAGTCTAGGAAGTAAAGATGGCTTGGCTGCAATGCTGATCACATTGCAATAATCATGCCTTTAGTTTGTTCAACTTTTTTATGATCTTCCTTGACTACGAAGGGCCGTAGCGGGAACATTTAACTTTATATATATATATATATATAAAGTTAAATGTTCCTTGANTGCATAGACTTGCGGGACTTCTAGCTTACGGATCTGAGAACTGATATCGGGTTACAGCACAGGAACACTTCAAAGAGAAGTCATATTATACAAAACTTTTAAAGACGTTCCTTACTTATTATTATTTTTTGTTATTTAATCGTTAATTGTTAATCGTCTGCCCCTGTGTAAATTTAATCTTCAATATATATGTTTTTGTTTAAGAACGTGTCTTTTATTTAAGACGACCACTCATGCCATCCCCACACACACACACACACTATATATATATATATATTTTAGCGGCGAAGAAGAATAAGGTAAAATATTAAAATAAAGATCCGAACATATCTAATCTAATGAATTCGTTAAAAATAATTTGTCAAATTGACAAAACCCACGTATTTTATTTTTAAAAAAAAAAATCAAAAATTTTAATGCACGAATTCTGATTTCCTGATTCAGGTTCTTATTGAGTTTGAGATGAGGAGATTGAAATAATGCAACTTTATGGTGATACTATTTTAAATCTTCTCTTGCTAGATTTAAAAAAAGGAAAAAAAACTGAAATTTTTTTATCTTCGCCATCTTGCCTGAAAAAGTGTAGTACTATCTATCTAGTAGTGTAAGGAATAACAGTTCACTACATAGCTTAAGATTAACTTTATTTATCGATCTGTGCTTTATATTTTGTTATAAGAATATTGTTTAGACCTCTTTGGAGTTTTTTTTTTATTCCTTTCGGTTACATATAACTCCTTAGATTTGTTCCCTCGATTACTTAATGTCGTTTTAAGTTAGACGCCGTATAGTTCACACCGACTCATATGCTAATGAACTCTCAAATTTTAATTCTTAAATTTATGTTTTGCGGCAAGCTAATTAGTAAACTCTACTAACCACTTAACACTAAAATTGCATCCCTAGCTAGTTTTGTTTATTTAAGTATAATAAGATTCCTGTTTAAAGGCTCTTGAGTCATAAAATTCTATATTACACTAAAGAACCTGACATTTTAGCCATAAGGAAAAAAGAAATTGAATCTAGATTACTGTTGTGTTTAATGTAGGGCTTATATAGTATGAGAATATTGAGCTTGATTTGGAAAAAATTTAATTAGCTGCAATTAAAATTAAGTATACTTAGGTTATAAGAAGAAAAATTTTGGATCGTGAAAATATTTAGAAAAATATAACTAATCATATAGTTATATGTGAAATATGTGATTAATACTTTTTATAGTATGTTTTTATTTCTATAACTGTTTCAGAGTTCATGAATATTTACTAAACAGTTTTCTTGTCATAGGATGCTTATACTAATGTGAATTGAAAAAAAAACTTATTTTCAAATAATTAATAAAAGTGGTTTTTGATTTTTTCCCCCCTTTGAAATATGCAGTTTACTGAACAAAAGCGCCAAATATAAAAAGGAGTCCTTCTGACATTACCTAATTATGTTGTTAGCAGTTTTGGACTCTTAAATATGTTATTAGCAGCCCTGTCTTGTTCCTTTGCTTTTACAGTAGTTATCTAATTTTACTATTAAATTCAAATAAACGATGTAACTTTATATAGAACGAAACTTACGTTTCAATATATTTTACAAAATTTTGAATAAATTGCTAAATCTTTTTTAAATTTATTTTATGGAATTTTTAGTGAAACATATTTTAGGTATCTGTTGTATTTTCCTTTTGTGTTCAACCCTCTTGATCTCTGAAATTCTTATAAGAAACACTTCTTCAACATTTTCTTTCACAAAATTTACATCATATTAGAACAAATTTAATTTTTTTGCCACAATATTTTTTAACTTAAAAATATTATATATATATATATGTCTGTCTGTCTGTCTGTCTGTCTGTCTGTCTGTCTGTCTGTCTGTCTGTCTGTCTATATGTATATCTATCTGTATATATGTATATCTATCTGTATATATGTACACCAGCTCTTTTAAGATAAAAACTTTCCATAAATATCCATATTTTGTGCAAAATATATTTTTTAATTTTTAATATCAAATGTAATTTTAAAGCTATTCGTCTTAAAAAACAGTAGAATATAATATTTTTCAAGTAATACTAATACTTTCTAAGGATTCGATAAGAAATATTAGTCTTGTTCACGGAAGGACTCTCCTCGTTTAATATGAGGAGATATTTAATAATATTGAAATAATTATCGAGAAAAAGTCCTTGCAAAAAGTAAAGTGAACAATTAAGTGCTGTCAATTGAGTAAAAACTGGAATTCTTCCAAAGGTCTGTTAGACCTTCTGTTAAACCGCGACAAGAGTAAACATCTTTTCGCATTAAGAAACCTTCTTTGCCCTGATTTTCAAATAAAATACTTTTAGTTCGTCCTAGTTATTCAAGTTAAAAAAAAAAGCTTGAAAAAATTCTTTTTTTTTTTCTTTCTTTGTAGTGCGCAAAGTTGTTTTAGAACTAAAATCTTGATCAATGATGTTATAACTACTTGGCTCTGTTATGTTGAATTCCTTCTAATTCTTTCTTGAGCTACCAAATTTACTCCAAATAAAGTTCTATTTCAATTTATAAATTATTAAAATTAGAATAAATTATAATTATAAAATTTTTTATTAATGTTATTTCCCTTTCAAAAGCTACAAAGCTATAGTTATTTTTCGTTTTGTTAGATTGTCTTAATTTAAGTAGTGTTGAATAGTTATTCATTAACCATTAAGTGTTCATTTAGAATCATTTTGAATTTTTATAGAAATAAAAACTTTGTTGTATGTAATTATTTAGATTTATTTTCGATCCCTATCCAAAATGGCTGCAGAATTTTGAAACAATGAACGGTGCTATGATGCCGCATTTTGTCGTACCAATTATTGATGGCAAAACTTACATTTTTCGAGCTATAGCATCTATAAATATATGCAGCTATACGATAAGTTATGGCTCGAGAGTTGCGTGAGAAAGTAGTGCAAGCACGTAAATGGAGCATTGCAGTGAGTTTCCTATGCAATCACACGCGACAGAGATGGAAATAATTTTAATACTTCTGCCGCCTACAGTGCTGAAGCGTCTCGAACTCATACTGATGGTGGTTTGAGGGATTTAAAGGCTTCTGGACATGAGGACTGGGTGGCGTTAAGATTTTGACATCGCGATGTAACGTCATGCAAACATCGCGATATTTTGATGCATCGCGATGTTTCGGTACATTAATGTTTTGTATTTAGTACTGCGTAAATTCGCAATTGGTAAGTTGCATTTTTTTATAATTATTGCTCAATATTTAAAGACGTGGATATATGCAAAATAGCAGTTAAAAAACATCAAACGGCTGAATTGATTGTTTAAAAGAAAAAAAATCAACAGCTTTTGCACATATACAATTAAAAGAAAACCCTTCCATAACTAAGAGATTCAACAATACTTCGATTTTCAATCGCATTCGGATTCATCATGTCAGCAAAATGATGAGTCACCATGTAAAAAAGGCGGTGAAAGATAACGATCATCGCCACTGCTATCACTGCACTTATACTGAAGAAAATGCTCTTCGCGCTAGCTTGCAGACATCGATGTACTATCGGAAACAGCGCTCAACATCGCGCCTGTAGACACCGATGTCAATGATACATCCGGAAATATCGTACACATCTCAATCATGCTTTCCGATGCCAATCCAAACATCGGATTAGCGATGATTGCATAGATTCGATATTTTTCCGATGCATCGATTTATCGCTCTAAAATTCAATACATAGAGTACTTATACAATATCACGGACATCTCTTAAAAATAGTTAACATTGAAATCAAAGTATATTAGCCCGGGCAGCAGCTAGACAACGAAAAACATTTGATTAATATACTGTTTAAAAACTAATAAAAGTTTTGGAATAGGAGAAAGGTTTGATGAATTAGAATATTTAAATAGAGTTGTTCTGTGCATTCAGTTTGTTTACCATTAAAGTTTATACGTAATTGAACAAGATAATTTCGAAAGGTGACCAAGCTGATTACTAAAAGCAGCTAGTTATAATTTTTGTTTTTAATTTAATGTCCAGAAGAAAATCAATTTAATTTGTGCATTAGTTTTGAGAAATCGCTTCCCCGCAACGATATCTTTCACTAGTTCAGACTTGTATAATATGTGCGAACAAGTTGTCACCATCGCGGATACTTTTTTACTGTTACTAAAAGTGAAAAAAATCAGCCTATTCATAGAAAGTTTGTCTTTTTCGATTTCCCCCCCCCCCCAAAAAAAAAATTATTAATTTTAACGCATTTTACTTCCATTGCAAACGCGATTTAAAATTACATTCGCATGATTTAAAATCACGCAGCGTGATTCCTATTTAGGCGATTTAAGATCGCGCATCGTGTTTCTTATTTTTACGATTTTATATCAAACATCGCGTTTCGTGCTTGTGCGATTTAAGTGCCATTATTATAATTCGTGTTTAAGTGACTTAAAAATTATGCATCGGAATTAGTATTCACGCGATTTTAAAATCTAACATCGAGATTCGTCTTCACGCTGTTTTTTTAAAATTAAATGTCGAAATTCGTATTCGCTTGATTTAAAATTTACACATTGAGATTCATATTCACACAATTTAAACAAACAAATAAAGAAAATCTCGCATCGATATTTTTATTAAAACGTTTGTAATATTTTGTGGATAAATGTATTCCACATGCACTTTTTTATTGATCAAGTTTCAGGTTTTTTTTTTTCATTTAAAAAGAGTTTTTGCACGTAATATTGTTAGATTTCCCTTTTCTGCTTTTTTGGTTTTCTTCTCTTTTTTTTTTTTTACCAAAATTATTCCTGTGATATGAATCAATATTGAATTTTACAAAAGTAAAAAAATTAAAACAAAAAATCTCGTTTCGAAAATCAAACGAAATCTTTCGAAATTGATTTTCAACCGAATTTCGTGAAAATGAGGTGACGAAAGGGTTGAAACTAGCTCAAAGAGTTAAACAATTCTTGCCGAATTTTTTTTAAAAATTGGGTACTTGCGCTTTTAGAAGACCTCCTATACCCTCTCATGTGACCCATGGCGTCAGCTAATCTTTATCAGTAAAAGGGCGTACTAAAGTTGAGCTAAGTTTTTCTACATAAGTTAGAAAGACAATTAACGATAAGTTAATTAAATATAGAGCCAGTATCGCACATCGAATTAATTGAAATGTAATTCTTCCTCGTCTACTTACTTTTTACTACTTACGGTTGTTACTACTTCTTCGTCTACTTGACTCAGGGCCGGATTAACCTATAGGCACACTAGACACGTGCCTAGGGCCTACAAAATTCAGGGGCCTACGAAAAACTTGGGAGAAAAAAATTTGTTGTCAAAAATAGTTTAGCTTTAAAAACAACAAGTGTATTTTGCACAAAATTATAAAGATACAAATTAAAATATAATATTTTACGGTAATAAATTATTTTGCAGAATCTTATGATCTAATATATTACTTTTTTGCGATTTTTGGATTCAACGAAATCTTGTATTATGCTGTCGAATTCCAAACTACGCAAAATGTCGTATTCAATAGACATAAGTGCGAGTGATGCCAAACGATCTTGATTCATTGTTGAACGCAAATAATTTTTTATCAATTTTAATCTGGAGAAAGATCTTTCTCCTTCTGCATTTGATCCAAGAATCGACAAATATATTCTTAATGCAATGTGAACGTTAGGAAAAGTATTCACAAGTTTATCTTTAATTTGAGCCTTCAACATTTCTTGTGCAGATTTATGTTCATACAAATTTGAAAATAGTAAAAATTCATCTACAAAGTTTTCCTCTAAATCGGATGAGTAAATTTTCATCAAATTTTGCGCTTTTAGTTTAATCTCAGATTCTGACAAATTTTTGTTAACAAGAAAACCGAAATTATCGTACAAATCACTGTAAGCTTTATGCCTTTTAGTCATTTCTGAAATTAATACATCTAAAATGGCGTAATACGTTTCCATACGAAGAAAATGTTAGCATATATTTTGAAAAGAGGGGAGGAGTGGGGGATGGAGGGGAGGGCCCATAAACGGCTGTGCCTAGGGCCTACGAAAGGCAAAATCCGGCTCTGACTTGACTGCTTACTTAACTTAGATTTATTATTTGTTTATGCATTTTAGTGTGACTGTGATGTATTTTTGGTTTGTGTACCTGGCAGCTTCGATGCATACTTAGTTTGTTTATGTTCTCCATGGCTTCGTGCCCGTCTTTGTGTTAAGTCTCTGTGTAAATATGTTGTGAAACAGTTGAAATCTTTGAGAAAGAATTTGGAGTGTGTCACTTTAGAAGAGAATTGATACTTGACGGGCTTTGCTTGCTCGAAATAGAATGGAAAGAACAGTTGTTAACGTAAGCTGTTACAGTTGTTTAGTAACAGTTGTTATCGAGACACCCACACTACGTCACTTGCTGGTATCCATTGAGGTTTTGTGTTGATAGAAAGTTTTTCATTTTATAACCGATGCTACTTTTAAAAATGCCGGACTAACTATAAATCTCTCTTTTAATGGACAGGTGGTGTTCTAGATCGTGTAAGGGGTCGATCCCTGGATGATGATGAAGAAGGAGAAAGTCTCAAAAGTCCTGTGGGACAGAAAGAGGAAGTGCGATTAAAAAGGGAAGTAGGACTCCTCAGTGCTGTCTTTCTCATTGTTGGAACTATGATAGGTAATTGTGATCCATTCTCTCCCTTTCAGGAAAAAAATTTGATCAGGTAATTGTGATCCATTCTCTCCCTTTCAGGAAAAAAAAATTGATCAGGTAATTGCGATCCATTCTCTCCCTTTCAGGAAAAAAAAAAATTGATCAGGTAATTGTGATCCATTCTCTCCCTTTCAGGAAAAAAAATTGATCAGGTAATTGTGATCCATTCTCTCCTTTTCAGGAAAAAAAAATTGATCCGGTAATTGTGATCCATTCTCTCCTTTTCAGGAAAAAAGCTAATCTAACATTTTGATTTTGCGACCTCTTACCATCGTGCGTTTTTAAGGCTGTTTTTTGAAGACTCCATCATCGAAGGCTCACTATTCGAAGGTTCATTCATGAGAAATGATGCTGTTTTGCTGATAATATGCTATTTTCATAACTGCTTTGAGTTTGCTACACTAACTTATGACTGTTAGGACAAGTTAAGCCTATCTAATTGCTAGCGTTGTGCATACTTATTTTGAAAATGGCGCTAAACGTCAATATGGAGAAAAGCCACAATTTTGTAAAAATACAAAGTGTTTGTGGACTAATTGTATAATATTTAAAAACTTACTCCAATGCTGCATTAGTTGGCAGCATAGAAATTTTCAAAAACTTAGAACAAGGCAATGATTTTGATAATTTTTATCTGGGTTGAAAAATGTTGCCGAAATGGCGATTTTTTAAACATTTTAATAACTTTAAAAATATTTAAGTTATTTGTCAGTTCTAAAACATTGGTAATTCTTTACGCCAAGGTAATCTATATTATTTAAAATCATTACTCTGCTTCAAGTGTAAAGCCTTTAAACTGTGTCTTTTTTAGTTTTCATAGCGACAGAGCATCAAGAAAACCTTATTAATGGTTTAAAAAAAAATACCAGTAAAAGGGCATTGCTAAAGCGCAAGCGAAACTTTTCGTGTCAAACTTTTTTTCTCCTTGAATTAGTAATTTTAAATTTAAGTTCTGATGAAACAAGAATTTCAGATACCAATAAAATGTTTTCAAAATATAATACAATATCTTATTAATCTTTTCATAATTCTGAAAACATTTTTTCAGCATTTAAAACTTAATGTTTTACCTTTTCTTTAAACTTAAATTACTTCCGTAGGTGAAAAAGAATTAGCCGTAAAAAATTTTTCTTTCTTTTTTTACACCCTATAATGACCTATGAACCGAAAATCATCCGATGCATTTTACGTATAGATGGCGCTTATTACAATCAGCCTATTTTCCTCTGGCCTTATATGAAGTTTGCGAAGAATTAGTTATTGCAAACTGCTAGAAAAAATTCTGGCTAATTGTGCACACTTCGATAAGCCTAAAAGTGCCAGGCTGATTAGAAAATACTGGTTTTTTTCTCAGTTAGCCAGGCTCATTGCGAAATGGCGTTTATCAAAGTGAGACGGATTATTCCTTTGACTTATGAGAGATAGAATAAGCCGTCCAAACGGCGATTTTCACACTCTTGAAAACTTATTAAATTTTTCACTGATGAATTGTTTGAGTTTCGCGAATTGTTACCAGGTAAATTGTTTGAATGCTACAAATTTTTACCTGGTGAGTTGTTTGAATTGTTGCAAGAGGCTTTATCGTCAAATCGTTTAATAAAAATCAAAGAACTTCATAAAAGAAACCTAAACAAAAACCGGCGAGGAATATGAATGTTTCTGATTATTACCCGTGGGGGCCCACTTTTTATCTGTTTCACTGTAAATGTAAGCATGCCAATTTTCAACTCCCTACAACGATAAGCAAGTCTTAAACCTCAACTACCCTTCCCTCTTCCGCTTGTTTTTTGCTTTAACTTTTGCAGCAACGATTTAAATATACGATGTAATTTTGCATTAAAACAACATTTCTTGTTTTATTTCATCAATATTTAGTAAAATGCGAAATATTCTTTCGTGTTTTTCCTTCTGTGACAGTCAAGACTTTTGATTTTGAAAACTCTTTGGAAAAATCTTTCTTTAGCTGATTTTCATTCCAAATATTTGTTTCCTCTTTTTTAATTAAAACAATTGAAAAATAAAAGTTTTTTTTTTAAATTAGGGGTAAGCAAATACTCATCAGTAATAATAGGCAAATAACAACCCCCCTCCTTAAGTGCTTGCTGAATATCTTAACGGTCCTCTTGTTTTTCACGCCATATGCAAGTTTTTTATTACATGAATAGCGATGGCTCAGGGGATAGAGCGTTCGCCTTCCAGTAAACCAGGTTCGAATTCCAGCGATGGCTGGTCGATACGAATTCCGCATCTGGCTTGCACCCACCACAGTGCTGATGTGAAATATCCTCAGTGGTAGACGGATCATGTGTTAGAGTCCCTTTGCCGTCAGGCTAACCGCGAGAGGTTCTCGTGGTCTTCCTCTATATGCCACGCAAATGCGGGTTAGTTCCATCAAAAAGTCCTCCACGAAGGCAAAATTTCTCCCAATGCTTGATCCAGGAGTTCCCTTGTCTTCTGGACTGGGTTCAAAATTATAAGTCTACGTAGTTGAACATTAGTAGTGGTAAACCCAAAAATTGCGTCGACTGTTCAACGAGGGTTATAATACATGAATAGTTGGGACTAAAATTCTGACTTTTCGCTGCATTATTCCTTCAACATTATTTTTTTCTCTGTTTGTTTTTAAAAATAAAGTTACTCTACTGTATTTTAGAAGCTCTAAAATCACCCAAAAAACAAATCGTTCAACAAAAAAAAGTTTTAGAATTCTCTAATTTTTTATATGAAATTTTATTTTTTCTCGTTTTTTATATGATATGTCCAATTAAATATTGTCTGCTCATTAGTTTAAATGATAATTAAGGAAGAACAATACAGTATAGGCCTGTAAAAAGAGGGAATTTTTAATGAAATTCTCAACAGATGTGAATGACTCGATACATTCTTTTTTTTTTATCTTATTGTATATATGTTTTAATCTTCATTTAATCTTCATTACGTAACGGCATGATTTATATAAGTATTGCTCATATTCTTCCCCGTGGCAGAATCACGGCGACATTGTCACAATGTTGCTGAGTGCTTGTAGAAAAAATTTTCCTTTTGGGAAGTAAAAAAAAATTGGTTTTCTTCCCTGCAGAAGTTTTCGAAAAATTTTATCTTTTCTCGAGAATCATATTCAAAAAGATGCCAATCTCGCGCATCGGAGAGGGGGAAAAAATCCCTCGCAAATTTATCTATTCTTAGGTATGAATGAAGTAAAAATTTTGGTTTTCTTTCCTACAGAAATTTGCATTCTATTTCTTCTTTTTTGCAGCTATTGCTATTGATTTCCACACATTTTTTTACAAAACACGCATTTGTAAATGCCATTTTTAAAGAGTTCGATTTGTGTCCGATTTGCGATCTTTTATTTTTTCGGTAGTTACTGCTATTTTTAATTGTTTTTAAATTCCTTCTACCTTTCCACCCTACAAAATGCGAGAATATCGTTCATTATATTAGAACAAAAAAAAAAATATTACATATTCAGTTTAAAAATTTTACATTATTTTTTCCGGAAAGTTCTTTTCTTTTGAAGTGGACGCTTCTGTTACTTAAATTAGTAACATGCATATTTGTAATTAATAAAAGTATCTTGCAGAAAGGTACTAGAGAGGTATGTCATAGAAAACCCGAAAAAATTCTGCCACCGTTTTAAAAAAAAATCAAATCACAAATCCCTTCACCCCATTGCGTAATATGTGAACGATTCCACAGTGAATATTTGAATGATTAACCTGAGATTAGAATAATAAAAATAATTAAGATTTACGTAAAGCTGGGCGGAAGTGAATTGGTCAATTCCGCGTCGACTGAATTTAACATACTTTCAACCGAATAGACAGTACATCTGTGCTGAGAAATGACAATCTTCTTGCAAATCATGTTAATATTAATAATAATAAAAAAAGGGGGACTAATTGAAATGGACAGCGGTTCAACCTTGACCTACCAACAACAAGGATGTATTACTTAAATATGTATTTAAATGTGGAAAAAACGTTCTTCTAAATTAGGTCTTCTAATTAATTTATGATGTCTTTAGCCAATGTGGTGAAAGTTATCCAACAGATGGAAAAATATTTTTCTTAACATCATATATTTCCTTTAGAATTAAATCATCGGTATGTTCTAAAATGTATTGAATTTAGGGTTACTTTTTTCAAAAAGAAAACGTCATTTTAACTCATTTATTACCCTTTGTGCGAACGTTCTGTAAAAGACGATAAAATTATTTTTTCCATATTAATAATATTTTAATAATCCTTTTCTTAAAAATAATATTTCAATTTGATTTGGGTCATTCCGTATGAAGGTGAATACTACAGTTTCTTATCAAGTTTTCGAGTAGGATCTTATACAATGTTTAGGATAATAAGTTTTAAATATATTTAATTACTTATACATATTATTTAATTATAGGAATAGTTTTTTCTCCCCCGGAATTTTTCATTATTTTAAATTTTGATAGTTTTAACATTTTTCTCTGTGTTCTAAACTAAATATTTCTTTTTCAAATGAAACAAAATTCTTTCTCTATTTTTAAAAAAAAATTAAATTAGGGTTTTTAACATGTACAAATTCTTCCAAAGTCAGTTTTGAAATCTAAGGGGTGCTGGGGAGGCGTGTAAGCAGACCCTACCAATGATTGGAAGCAATTAGCGGAAATTTCTATTGGCGTTAAAGGAGCGTTCTCGACAATCGCCAAACAGCTGTGTTCTCATGTTTTTGTTTTGTTTTCGGTATAGTGTATCTATCATTCATCAAGTTAGATATGGATGTGACATTTCATAGCTTCAATTAAGCGAATCTTCTTAAAAATTTCTCGAATATCATTACCAAAAAGGATGGGAAAGTAATGGAAATCAGCTCTTCTTTCCATTAAGTCAAATACTGTTAAATGAATTAAGTAATTAAAAACATAATTATGTTATTTTTTTAATTATGTTTTTAATTACTTAATTCATTTAACAGTATTTAGGAATCTATAAATGTATGTTACGTATGATCGTTACTGAGTAACCTGTATGTAAATAAAATATATTTTTAAAATTGTGCATTATCTATTAATTGCATTTATTATTCTAATATTGAAAGAGTATCAAGGTATTTATGACCTCCATAATAAATGAAGTATTTACTGACTTTTATATATATTAAGGAATTTAATAAATTTTTCACGAAGTTTGAGATCTCATTGCAAAAAAATTAATTCAATAATTTTTTTTTTTACAATAAATGCTTCTAGTAATGAAACAAACGCTTTCGAACTTAATTTTTTACATAGTTTCACTCAAACTTGATTTTAAGACTCAGGTAAACTCCAGGTTTTCAGTCTAAACTGATAAAATAAAAAACATAGTCAAAACCTCGCATAATAACTTACAATTGTTTTCTTATTTTACTTTTAATCAATTCTCATTAAATCAGATAAAATTTAGATATCATTTATATGAAATCAGATATTTTGATAGATTCAGATTAAGTTTATGATAAATAAATAACATTTAGAGTTTAAAACTAGTGACAGGTCATTAAAGAAAAATCCCTTCATTGGTACATTTTTTCCCCCTTTTGAAATCAATTGCACATTATATTTCTTTTGGCAATAGCGAATATTTTTGAATACTCTTATTGTTTTTCTAGTAAGTAATATGTCTTTGTTAATTTCAAAAAAGTCTTCGTAAAAAAGTTTACATTATTCTTTTATCAAAACTGATTTGATAGAGAATATCCCTAAAATGAAACAGGCTTATGTTTTCTTACAATAAAAGTTAAATAGAATTCATTCTTCAAAATAGCGTTCCAATAAAACATGGTATTAAAATGTTACGTTATTTATTGTGATTGGTTCATTAATAATTTTTTTCCTTCGCAAATACACTTCCTGTTAAAAAGATTTAAAAAATTTAATCTGTTATATCAAAAAACAAGATCATTTTATAAAATATAAATTATTGCATTTTATTAAATATAACTTATGATCTTTATGACTTATAACTTACAATCAATGCTCAAGAATTTCCATCTATCATCCCAAGTTTTTTTTTTTTCCATCTTCTCTCTCTTTTCATGCCAAGTGTCACATAACAGTATTATCCTTCTCCTTTGTTTTCTGTTCCATCTCATCTCAGAGGCATGTGGTTCTTCTTATTCTCGGAATTCCGCGAATCTCAAGGCCGTATTGATTCGTGCATTTCCGCGATAACAATCCCAACGAAATTTTTTTGGATTACCGATAATCTAAAATTAAAACTTCGTTACTTTCGCTAAGTCTCGTTAATGAGTCATTTAAACCGCCCTTATCAGCACCCCCCCCCCCATTTTTTTTANAGACTTTTTCACAGTTATTGCTATTGATATCCATTTTTTTAAAAAAAGTTCTTATTTACGTGCAATAATGACTTTTTTTTATGCTGTTCGGGAAAAACACAACTTCGGATAAGCTTCGAGAACACAACGCAGAAAGAAAAAAAAATTCCATAACTTCGACTAGGATTAATAAACCACTGAGGCAAACACAGAAGTTTAAAATTGATAGTCTAATTAGTGATTCCGAAATGGCAAACATTTAAAAAAAAAAAAAATTCTTCTTCTTTTCCCAGTGCCCACCTGTGTTAACATTTTTTCGTCAATTCAGGCATTTATAGGGCACATTTGTTGACCTCTCTTTCAGAGGCACCCTATTAGGTGGGCCAACGTTGCTCCCACTGTACAGAGAAGGAAAGAACATTCATGCCTTGTCCGGGATTCGAACCCTGAACCTTTCTGATGCAAGGGCAGTTCCCTAACCCCTACACAGGCCGGTCGGCAAACATCTAAAAGATAGCTCGCTAGAAAATGTGTTTTTTTCTCATTTTTTAAACTTATATTTGAATGAGCAGCAGTTTTGTTGTAAATTCCGATTTGCAACAGAAGAATTATTCAATGAATGCGATATATGTGCCCTCTATTTTTTTATTGCTACAAGCAGGTCGAATTAGTTTTTAATGTTATTAATTCTCTATATTATTATTTCTCTAAGTATAAATAATTCAAGTATAACTACCACCAATATATATACAAGAATTAATCTATTACCATTTCGCCATAATGTATTTTTTCGTATTTTACTTTATTTACAGAAGAATAAAATAATATGCAAATTAAAAACCAATGTGTCTGAAAGGAGACCAACTGAAATATATGAGATTCTCCAATTTACAAAAGAAATTTCACGAAAAGAGTTTTTTTACTTACCACCTAAATTATATAATAAATTACCATTCCAGTTGCAAAATATCCAAATATATTATTCTTTTAAGCTTGCCTTATTTCAATTTGTGATGAACATTGATGATTTAGATCTATATTTTTCATTTAAAGGAAGCATTTTATTTTTTTATACCAGTCTTGTGCCAATCCAAATGNCACCTAAATTATATAATAAATTACAATTCCAGTTGCAAAATATCCAAATATATTCTTCTTTTAAGCTTGCTTTATTTCAATTTGTGATGAACATCGACGATTTAGATCTCTATTTTTCACTTTAAAGGAAGCATTTAATTTTTCGTACCAGTCTTGTGCCAATCAAAATGAATTTCTTATGTTACCTTTATTATTTTTTTTATATAGTTTCATGTATTATTTTTTTTTTCTTTTTCTTTTTAAATTTCTATTTTAAACTGATTGTATTACCTTTCTTCGTCGCCTTGTCAGGATTTTCCTCTTGGCGACGAATATTTATTCTTTGTATTTATGTGTATGTTTTTGTTCCCAATAAAGTGCTTTGTTTGTTTGTTAATGTGATATTACGACATGGCAGTTTCGAATCGTGCCTTTCAGTAATCACTTTTCAACGCGCTTGATCAACACCTACTAGGTGGTTATGGCTTGATACCATCCTAAACCGTGTTTGAATCCCCCACACCCCTTTTTGCAGTTGATTTAATAGATTTTCTGATGAGTTTTAAAATTCCGATATTATTACAAGACGCAAAATTTGAATCACGCATTTGAATAATCACTTTTTGATACGCGTGATTGGCGTCCATCCCATCTTAAATCTATGCGTTGTTTTGATTGTTTTATCGGCTATTGCTACGAGTTCTCTCAATTTTTTAAAGTTTATTTATTTTTATTTTTTTTAAATTTTTGTATTGTTTATACATTATTATTACACGCAAAATTCAAGTCGTGGATTTATTAGTCACTTTTTGTCGCGATGATACTGTTTTCTCCGATCAACGTTTTCACAGTTATTGCTATTGATATCCTCGTGATTTTTAAATCCCGATATTTTCATACGATATTATTAAGAAACGAGAAATTAGAATCGCGCACTTGAATAATTTTTAACTCTCGATTTGCGCAGAATTCACGCTGCGTTTCAAAAAGTTTTTTTTTTTTTTTTTGGCAATTGTTGCTTTTCACTTGATTTTTTAAAATCCCGTTAATATTATGATACGGGGAATTCAAATCGCGAACCTGAGTATTCACTACAGTCGAACTCGTTTATAACGAGCTCGGATTTAACGAGAACTCGGATTTACCGAGGGAAACGAGNGTAAAACAACAATATAAATTATTTCCAAAGGAACTAGACTAATACAATTCAAACTTGGCGAGTAGCGACTTATAACAAGACACTTCGTTTGATGCTTTTACTTGTTGCTAGAAATCAGGTTCGCAGAAAATGCTGTTTACTAGTTAAATTTAGTAGGAATAACACGATCTGTGACGTAGGCTATAGTATACCCAATTGTTGCTTTTCACTTCATTTTTTAAAATCCCGTTAATATTATGATACGGGGAATTCAAATCGCGAACCTGAGTATTCACTATAACACGTTATTTCTATCGTTTTTTGAATCAATTTTTTCACAGTTATCACTATTAATTTTCGGCCGATAATTTTTTAATACGATATTATTAATTACGACACAATAATCCGAAACGTACATTTAATTAACCCATTTTGATCAGTGTGATTCCTGTGGTTTAATCGTGGATACGCATGGTATTATCATCAATCTTGCCGTTATTGCCGTGGAATTTACGGCTTTTAAATTATTATTATTGGCGCGATAACGACTTGTACAGTCCTAAATAGGAAAAATATGTAGTTTCTTTTTTCCAATGCATGTGTTCTTTTGTGTGTTGAAGAGGAAAAAAAAATTTGAGGTTAAAAAGATTTTTCTTTCTCTCTTTAAATTTTTTAAATGCTACTTATGTGTATAAAAACGAGATTTTTATTTATTTTCTATGTGCAAAAAAGAAAAAAAAATTATCAGATAATTTCTTCTTCTAGTAATCACACGTTTCACTCTCTTTCAATTATCCTGCACCACGTTAAATTTGGACGTACTCTTCGCCGTTTTTCCTCTGGCGCCCAGTTAAAGGCCCATTTCTGTGCATTCCTCCGGTAAAGCACCGTCTGCTAATTTTAATTTCCTCACCTATGAGTTTTATTTTTGTTTCTTGTTATAGCATTTCATTGGTAATGGTTATTAGATTAAAAGACATAAGTTTTTTTAATAGCAAAAAAACATCTAGAAAACGAAAATCAAAAATATACTTTAAATTTACGTATAGTGAGAAAAATGATCTCTAAAAGATTGAAAATTAAAGAAGAACGGGGGTATATTTTATTTATTTTTCATTATTGTTTATATATATATATAAAAGAAACGGGTATTTTTAAAATTTTGGTTGTCATCTTACAACTGATAAAGTTTAAAAAAAAAAAAAAAAAAAAACTTGCCAGNTGCAGTGAATTAAACTTTATTTATTTATATATGAATTGAATAAATATTTCAATTACGTTGCAATTTTTTACGTGTATGAATTATTTAAATATGTATTAATAGAGAGTTTTATCTTGTGACATATTTACAAAAATGTTTTTTTTTCTTTTCTGAAATTTAAATTTTAAAGAGTTGTTATGATAAAATGTGCAAAATAAATGAAAGTAAAAAAAAAGTAAATTGAAAGAAAAATTAATTTTGTATTACTTTAAGTAGCAGTAAAAAATAGCACAGTCCCATTTGAAATGAGTGTTATTGATTCTAATAAGTTAAAAAAAAAATAATAATGATGCTTTCTATTTACAAATGGGCATTTGTAGGAACTGTTTTTACGTAAAACTATAAATTTCGCGATGAAATTGGAGAATACAAAATTTTCAGAAAAATTGAAGACAGGTTTTCTTAAAAGGGGTCATTTTTTAATATTATTATCGATAAAAGTTACCGATCGAATGCTAATTGCACGGCACCATTCTAGAGATAGAAATTCTGAAATTGTTTATTTCCTAAAATTATAGATTCAGTGGTGTAAATTAGACATTATTTCTAAACTGTCCCTTTTTAACGTTAAATTTTAAATTACTTTTTTTTAATGTCATTAATGGAAACATTATTTTACAGATGGACGCGTATAGGTCCAAAAATATTTATATTAATTGGAATTAAATGAGTGAATATTATTTCGAAATTGTTAATTTTATCATTACCTTTTATATTGTTTTGTTCATAAACATTTGAGTATGTTATTTTGAAGTGTTAAAATACTTTTTCATATTATATAAAATTTATCGCTGTTTTGCCCTATATATTTTTTTGAATAAAAGAACAATTCTGGGACTTTTATAAAAGAAATAACTTTGTAAGAATTGTTTTTTTTTCATTAAAAAGAATGACTGAGCTAAGCACAAAATGAAAAAGCTAATTTTTTAATCTGAAAGATGATACAGCTAAATGTTTTATGCATGTAAATGCATCGACATGATACTTTGTCGATAAATACATAGATTACGTTTATACATTAAGAATCTGAAAGACTAAACTATATACTTTTAAATGAGCGAAACACTCATATTTTTAAAATGCTTTTTTTTAGAACATGATGTATTGATTTTTTTTCAAGATAGAAACTGTGAAAGATAATTATAGTATGCATTATTTAATTAGCGGTTATTTTCAACCACTACACCATTAAAATTTCATTTTAATTTAAATTTAATAATTGACCAACAGTTGCTGTCTTGATGTCGTTCAACCTGTGGTACAATTCGAAATGTACAACCTCGGCACTTAAAAAGTATCACACCATTTTGAAAGTATTTAAACGAAATTGGTTGAATAGCTCTAGAGAAATCAAATTTTAAAAATGTATACGACTCAGAAATTATTTGACCAATTGCATTCAAAATTAGTATTTTGCCATTTAAGATAGCATGCTTTAAAATGATATAAAAAAAACTGTATGCTTTATAATTTAAATTTTTCGATTGTTATTAAATAAAACAAGCTCTCTCATGCCTAAACTATTGGAGCCATGTTTCTCACAATTGCAGTAATATTTTGAGGATGATGAATTAATAATCGCCGAAAAGAGAGGTATGTTTATTTAAAGAAAGTACGTTTATGTGTTGGATTTCGTGACTTAAAATATCACTGCTTAATTAACATATTTCAGATTAAGCCCTCGAACTATTGAGATTGGCTCCTAATAACGATGTTAGATTAATATGTCAACGATGTTAAATCAAATAATCCAATGGTTAGATCAATAGTTATTCCTGGTGCTTACTTTTTTTGTCTACTTTATCACAGATTGAAAATTTGCATTGAGCATGAGATCATCTTTTGAAGATAAATAATTTTGTTAAATAAATCAAAAATTGATGGATTTTTTTTTATAAATTGATTCAAAATATAAACTTTTTTTTCCAACACCAGTTGATATAAATCAGTACAACTATGCTTTAAACCGTTTTCCCAGGTTCTGGAATTTTCATATCCCCGAAAGGAGTGCTTGTTCGATCTGGGTCTGTGGGTGCAAGTCTCATTGTATGGGCTGGATGCGGTCTCATTTCACTTTTTGGTAAGTATTTCACCTATAATTCAGTTTTTACGAAAATGACTATTGTCGTTTTACCTCTAGAATACTGTTAATATGAAAATACGCGGTTGACTATAATTCGAAGAGCAAGATGTAGCTGATGTAAACGCCTAAGTAACCTGTCAATTATCGTTTCAGTGTGTGTTATCGTTCGTGATACTGTTCATTCAACGTTCATTGTGTGTTATAGTTGGTGACAATTATAGTTTTATGTCTAGAATGCTAAAAATACTGTTAATATGAAAATACGCTTTTGACTATAGTTCGAAGAGCAAGATGTAGCTAATGTAAACGCCTAAGTAACCTGTCAATTATCGTTTCAGTGTGTGTTATCGTTCGTGATAATGTTCATTCAACGTTCATTGTGTGTTATAGTTGGTGACAATTATCGTTTTATGTCTAGAATGCTAAAAATACTGTTAATATGAAAATACGCTTTTGACTATAGTTCGAAGAGCAAGATGTAGCTAATGTAAACGCCTAAGTAACCTGTCAATTATCGTTTCAGTGTGTGTTATCGTTCGTGATAATGTTCATTCAACGTTCATTGTGTGTTATAGTTGGTGACAATTATCGTTTTATGTCTAGAATGCTAAAAATACTGTTAATATGAAAATACGCNACACTGAAATCTAATGAATGGGCTACCTCAAATAGGGAATTAAAAAAAGGAGGAAATTCATAGCAATAATAACACGAGCGATTAATCCTCACTTCGGCCGGATCACGCTATTGGTCGTAGATGACATCACTGTTTGGGGGAAGGGACATGCTGTGTATTGCATAGTAAATTGGCGACAGATCTTGATTTGGCTACAGATTTTAAATCTAGCTTTCAAACGAGCTCTGTTTACACGTGGTATTAATGTTCTTGTTTTTATCTATTAATGTTTTCTTGTTGTTATTAATTATGAATGAGGTGATTTGCGAAAAAATATTTAAACGAAATAATAATTTATACGAGCATATAAAAATGTTCATAAAGCTAATGTAAAAACTGGAAGTTTAAAATGTCCTATGAATGGGAATATTTATTATAATCAAAAAGTAATAAAGACAATATTCACATTTTGAGCAGTTTTGTGGTAATTTTTATTAGAATCTAAGTAAGTGATATTAAACAATACTGCTTTTACGTCACGGTCAACTGGGGCTGATCTAGAAATGCAGGGGGGGGGGAAGCTAAGCACAGAATTTTGGTCATTACTTTGAACTAAATTTAAGTGTTGTTTGATTATAAAGTTTTTAAAATTACTCATAACACAACTAAATGAAGATGTATCAGTAAATTTGAGCTTATATTTGTATCAACTTCGTTACTTTATAACTGTAAAAGATAATTCTCAAGGAAAAGCTACAATAAAAAAAAAACTTATTTGTAATATTGCTCCAACATCTTATATTTGCAAGAACATTCATTATATTTATTTATTATAGTTTTCATGAATTTCAATCAATTAAAACAAAAATATTGTCTGAAATACTGAAGAGGACATTTACCTATCTCCCCCACCCTAACGACGACATAATATTATGTAAACATTTACAAGGAAGAAATAAATCCCGAAGCACATGTTAGTACAAAATTTGTCGCCAAAATCATACAAACACCAGCCAATAGCCACCATCTCCCTTCCCCCAAATAGTGATGTAATTTTCGACCAATGGCATGATCCGGCCCAAGTGAGTATTAATCGCTCGTGTGCCACTTATGCTTAGCTTTATACGGTCAATTATCCATTGTGGAAAGTTGCCTAAACCGTACCTCATCCCAATCGTACCACCTTTTATTTCTGAAGAATCATTGTACGCTACCGATAGGCGTGTGAGGCACCCAAATTTTGTCCTGGTCGAAATAAAAATACAACAGTTACAAAAGTTCTGTACTCGATTGCAAGTTAAGAAAACACCCATAGCGGTAAAGAATTTAAGTAATCATCCGCGACTGCATATAGTTCCGTTTTATTTAGCTATCGAATTATATAATTATGCTTTCAAAACAATTTAAAAGCTTTTAAAAGTTTAACTCTTCGGACGGAAATTGAATTCATGCTATTTTTTATAAGCGAAAAGAAGGCCATACCACGTCGTTTCAAGATTTGGCGATGTTGATATTCGTTCGCGCTTCGAGCTTGGCATCCATTTAACATGCACTTAGATGCAAGCAGGCTCTCTCTATAGGGAAAATGGTTTTTTCTTAACTTGCAACAGAGTATAATAATTTAAAAAAATTTATTCCATCTGCCAAATTATTATTATCTCAACTTGTTTATAACTCGATTAAATTTAAATTGATAATGATTCCTGAAGGGGGGGAAGGGGACTTTTTTGAAGTTCTTAATTTATTGTGGGAGCATACACCCACCATCAAACGTCGCCTATGGCTGTAGCGGATAAATAAAGTAGCTCTTATCATTACCGCTTGGAAATCCACGCAGAAGAATCTGAGTATAGTTTTTACTTAAATTTGTAGGTTTTACAAGTTTTTAATGTAATTTTTAAACATCCTGTTTAAGGATATAGTTGAACAAAAGTAATTATTGTTGTTAAGCAACTTATTTTGCTATATGTTCTTTGGCAGCTAACTATTGCTCAAGGCACTTTGTTTAAAACGTAATGCTAAATTGTGCGGATCAACTTCAAAACTGGATGATAACCGCTATCATTATCGGTAGCATATAGATTACCGATGTATAAAACGTAGTTCTAAATTGTACCGATCAACTTCAACTACAGTGGATGATTACCGCTGTCATTTTCAGGTGCCCTCTGCTACGCTGAACTGGGTACCTCTATACCTGTGTCTGGTGCTGAGTATTCCTACTTCCTACACGTATACGGTAAGAAAGGGAGGTTCGGTCCAGTGCCCGCCTTCCTCTACATGTGGATGTGTTCTATCATCATAAAACCTGCCGCAGTATCCATCATGTTGCTCACCTTCTCTGAATATATAGTCACACCATTTTTCCCAACTTGTTCCTCGCCTGACATTGCCAAAAAACTCATCGCCCTCGCTGCTATATGTAAGTATCTCCATCTTGGAATTTTAGTTTCTTTTTGATGCTATTGACAAACAAAATATCTTTTAACAAAAAGGTAGAAAGTGAAAAGGAGGCGCTTTATTAGATTAAGAGAAATAATTTTTAGAACTTTTATGATTTTTTACTCTTAACTTCAAAGCAATAAAAAAAAAATTACTATTCGTGGTTTTGAGAAAGTAATTTAAAACTCCACATTTCTCCATTTTTAAATTTTGTTTTTTAAAATGTAGTTTTTTTTCAAACGTTGTAACCAAATCGGTTTTAATCTGTTTAAATTGTAATAATTTAAACGGAGTAAAACCGATTAATTTAACGGAACAGACTAAAACCGCAAATTGCTCAAAAATAAAAATATTTTTAACTATAAACTAATTAAGATAAGCTAAACATTTAAAATATAAACCAAGAACAACCGAATTTAACTATATTTCAAAACTGCTGTTTTTTAAAACTGTATTGGTATGCCGGAAAAGCATAGTTAGAATTTTCCCTCCCCGTCTCTCGCCCTTCTACCGCAAAGAATATACAGAGATGAAGAAGGCTAGCTTCGATAGACAAAATGTAAACCGGTCTTCCATAGCTTGGTGCAGTCCATGTGTATAAATGAAACAACAACATTTAGGAGAACAACAGCAGAGAGTTTTGAAACAGGTTCCGTTTTCACTCTTCTCTCCCCCCAACCACTACTGGTAGAAGATGCAACGTTTTCTTTATCTATTATAAGTTTGTTCTGCATTTCTACGCCATTTATAAACGGTACTGTCCAATTAATTAAGATATTCTTTGAGAATACATTTATATCATTTTATATATGTTGATTAAATATGCTAACATATTTTGAGGTAAAAAGAATTAATGAAATGGCAGGTGACAGCGTACACAACATTACTTGTAGAGTTATAAACGGTGCTGTCCAATTAATTAAGATATTCCATTGAGAATACATTTATATCATTTTATATATGTTGATTAAATATGCTAACATATTTTGAGGTAAAAAGAATTAATGAAATGGCAGGAGACGGCGTACACAACCTTACTTGTAGAGTTACAAACGGTACTATCCAATTAATTAAGATATTCCTTTGAGAATACATTTATATCATTTTATATATGTTGATTAAAGATGCCAACATATTTTGAGGTAAAAAGAATTAATGAAATGGCAAGGGGACAGCGTACACAACCTTACTTGTAGAGTTATAAACGGTACTGTCCAATTAATTAAGATATTCCTTGGAGAATACATTTATATCATTTTATATATGTTGATTAAAGATGCCAACATATTTTGAGGTAAAAAGAATTAATGAAATGGCAGTAGACGGCGTACACAACCTTACTTGTAGAGTTATCCAACAACCAGTTCACAGGAGACATACTATCTCCGGAATGTCATTTTACTTCTTACGCGCATGCTCTGTATTGCTGGCACAGTTTAGATAGAGCGCAGTTGAAATTGCTAAGTAAGCATAATGAGTTGTGGTTGTAGTTCATTTACGTCGCTCTAGAGCTGCACAAAGGGGCTATTGTCTCACGGTCTGGGAAACATCCCTGAGGATGATCCGAAGACATGCCATCACAATTTTGATCCTCTGCAGATGGGATGGCACCCCCTCTTCGGTAGCCCGACGACCTGCACGCGAAGTCGAGCACTTTACGGTAGAACAGTTTAACACCCTCGGACCCAACATAGACTAATCCAAGTAGTCACCCACCCGCACACTGACCGCAGTCAGTGATGCTGGAACCGTGTCTTAACCATCAGTCCACTGCAGGACAAGCAATCACAATGAAAAAGTCATCTTTGAACTTACAAGAATTTTTATTAAACAAGAAAAATTATAACTGAACTTAGACATCACATAACTTTATAAGAGAAAACAATCCTCGAGAGTATTCTACTCTCCATAACATGAGGTAACAAAAGTCACTCCATACAGTCATGAAAATCATCAAATCTAATCTTGATTTGTCTTATATATATATACAGGCATATAACATCCAATCAAAAAACACTTGCAAAATGAGGGTAGAAAACGTAATACGCCTAAAATTAATATGTAAATTTCGTCTTTAAAATATTTCTAAATGATCGAACTCCCTCGTTCAGAAGTTTTTCAAGCTTGTGATTTCTGACTCACCGTTCTTCTTACTCGAACCTTGTTCTTTGAAATTCGTAGTCTGACATGGATCTTGGTGCATATGATGTTCCGCTATATCTGAGTATATTGCTTGCTCAATAAGTTGTTTACCTGGTATAGCATACCGCACCCAACAGTTCCGGCCTTAGTTGCGTATTCTATCTATATTCTTTGTTCTAAAGTTGAGTTCGATCGAGAGAGGAAGGGCTTCTTAAAAGAAAAGAGTTTAAATGAAAGCTTCTTTCTTAAAATAAACAGTGGGCAAAATAGAAGTTCTTAATCTAGTGATCTGATTTCAACGAACCCAATCAGATTTTCACTAACTAAGATGCAATTTTAATGTTGCAAGCTGATACATTAAAATTTTTACAGACGATATTTTAATCGTGAAAAATGGAGGCAATGGGCTATTAGGAAAATGAGTAGAATATTTTGAGTTATGAAATCAGACACAAATACGTACTTTCTCTAAATAAACATACTTTTTTTTCAACTCATAATCTTCGAAATGTAGCTGCAGTCTCAAAAATATAATCACAATAGTTTAGGCAGGAGAAAACACGAAAATTTCGTCTCTTTAATGCTGTTTGAAGATAAGTAACAGATTGCTTCTTATCTTCTAGCAAAAGAGTATAAAAATTAATCATCTGCCACTAATATAATACTATTAGTTTACCTCGAATGGTTTCAGCCAAGGTATATTTAACACCGTAGAAAAAAACACAATTCATTTTGATATGAAATAACTCAAAACCTGCATGTCTACATTAATAATTTTCAGAATATTCTTTCAAACATTTCTCTAAAAATTTGCAATTTAATATTATATCATTGATTTCTTTTTGCGTTATGAGAATGAGAAGCCGGCGCGGTGGCAACGTTAACAGCATTAATCATAATTATTTTTAGACATACTGGGGCGCTCTGTCCTCCACTTCTTGCTGATCGCTGCTTTTCGCTTATTTTAATAATAGAGACTATGCCCTCTGCTCGTTATTGCTGCACAATCCTCAAAATTTCTTGTACGATTCATGATGCGAAAGAGCTTACGAATGCTAGAATTCTTGGTGCAGGTTTGGCATGACCAAAAGCTCGCTCTTTTCACCTGTACAACCTACTGTGAGACCGTTTGCAGACAAAGAGATATTCATTCTTTAGCTTTATAATTTAATTACTAAAAATAAATTAGAAATTTAACCAAAGACTTCAAACTGTGTAAGTAAAAAAATAATCATAATTTTCCAGCTAGTTGTTATCGTATTCCATTAAGACAGTGTTTCCCAAAGTGTGGTACGCGTACCCTTAGGGGTACGAGAGTAGTTTGGAGGGGTTACACGTTCCTATGCGAAATATCTTGCAACAATTTGCGAAAATTTCAAACAATTTTATTTTAAAACAAAGTTAACCACGAAAATTTACGATTACGTATTTTTCTATTGGCTATTTTTTGCAGAGTTAACAGTTAATAATGAGTGGTATCAGCAGCCAGTTGTGATTTTTATCTTTCATATGCAATTATTTTATAGTAAGAAATACTCATTTTTTTATTAGTGGTACACAGCGTTTCAAAAAATTTAGAACGGGTACGCGAAAATCATATGTTTGGGAATCACTGCATTAAGACAACGGGTGCATTTTTGTTGTCTTACAGTTGCCCCATCTATGGCCAAGAATTCGACCATTTTAGAAAGAGGAACTCTATTCATGTATCCATTCATTCATCCGCAGATCGTAATTTTGACCAGAGAACGATCCATCTCCAATTCAGTACCCTCAGAAATATAATTTGTTATGTGAACATGGAGGACTTTATGACCAGACAGATTTAACGTGCTCCAGTTACTACACTAGGAGTCTGGATTCGAACTCCTGTTCTCACGAACGCGAGTCCAGTGCCCTGCCAACAAGGCTATCCCGGCCCTTCTCCAGCTACTAGTTTCGCTAAACTAAATTACGCGGCACAATAGTTAATCTTCAACTTTGACATAAAATAACGATAAAACTAATAATCTTTTACATATTTGTAATGAGCTGCGCTCTCTAATTCTTATAATAGCATAAGAAGTACATTTAGAAAGCTTTGCGATTAGATCTCCCATATTACTTCATTCATATATGACTCACATTTACTAGTGGTTGGGAACCACTGCCCTAGATGAAAGTATGATAACGGATATATATATTTAAATGCTATCCTTGTTACTTCCATTAAGAGAGCATTTTCCGAAATTCTTACTTAAAAAAAAGGAAATTGTACTTTAATCTATGATTCATGTCTATCTAATCTCTTATCGTACCCTCTCTGAGGTCACTTCACTTTACTTCAAAGAATTATTTTCAACGAGTAAAATAGTTATTAAAAAAAACGTGCGTCATAATAAACTATCTAGTGTATGGCGAAACTTTCAATTATGCATTCGATGAATGACGTAACCAAGAAATATTTACCACAAAAGATTTTTGATACAAACGGTGTCTGATTTTTATTGAATTATGAACTTGACTTAACGCTTGTCATCTTTATGAGCCATACAAATTGTCTGAAAATATTTGCTTGTAATATATCTGTTTTATAATATTTTTTTGTCTAATATTTATTCTAAGATTAAAATTATGGAAAAAAATGTTTTGGCGTTGTAGTGCTTAAAACAGTGGTTGGTGGGTGAAGCGACTATTGTTACCCGTTACATTTATAGTCGCTTATTACTTTTTAACTACATAAAAGTGAACTATTTATTATTAATTAGTTATTTATCTTATTTTGCTTAATAACCATCGTTGAACAGCCGGCCCAATTTTTGGGTTTATGACAACTAACGTTCATCTCCGTAGCCTTGTCATTTTAAACCCAATCCAGAACAGAAGGGTCCCGCAGTGAACTGATCGTTAAGACACGGTTCCCAGCAGATCACCGAAGTCAAGCATCACTGGTTGCGGTCAGTGTGCGGGTGGGTGACCCACTTGGATCAGTCTGCGTAGGGACCGAGGTGTGCGGTATTGGTCCTCGTTAAACTGTGCTACCGTAAAGTGCTCGACTTCCGCGC
>NC_092207.1:8022146-8108332 GCF_043381705.1 Parasteatoda tepidariorum | reverse complement strand
TCTGCATCAGTTACTATCATCACTATTTGATTTAACAACATAACGATGTCTTCATCAGTCAAATACTGGAAGCCAGGCTCACATGCATCACTTTGAAACCAATCTTCTAAATTTTCTTCATCAAGAATTTCGAAACCTTAGATTTCTTTTGCTTGTTCGAGAATACTGTTATCATATTTTTCTTGAACATCTGAAGAGGATTGTTCATCAAGCGGTACGATCTTTCTCCAAGATCGTGATAACGTAGACGATTTTACATGTGACCATGCTGCTGATATTCCATATACTGCAATCCAATAACGAATATTGCTTCCAAAAAGATGGTAGTGTTATAACTTCATGAATCAAATTTTTTTAATCTTGAAAATGTTTCTCTTTATATTTTCTGTGTGACTCCGGAATGAGCACGGATAATCCGCAAACCGGATAATCGAGAGTGTACTGTAAGTATCGTATCTTTAAATAATACTTTTACAACTATAACTGGAGAGGGTAGGCCTAGAGGATTGTTTTAATTTTGTTTATTATTTTATTTTGGACTAAATTATAAAACAAAACCATAAAAAACCGTACGTTTTATCACTTCAGTGACTTGTTTCCATCATTGTACCACTTACAGCTTCGCTCAATCAGCACATCTTAATGAGGAAGTTAAAATACCATTTTATCAGGACACTATCACATCTTTCACTCTATAACTTTCCTATACAGGATTCTCTCTTAATTTTCTTGTTCTAGTTTCATTCTGTTAAGATCTCTCCTTAAAATCTTCAACCTTTTTATTAAACGAATGTATATACTTTTAATTAATTTTAAATTAAACCTGTTCAGGGATAAATGTCCAGCAATTAAACAAACATCGTGATTTATTTCATTTTTACCAGAAACAGAAGTGGCAGCAGTAGCCGACCTCATTTCGTTCTTTGCTTCCGATTTTATTTCCCTTTTTCATAATCCTCTTACTTTGAGTATTAGGATATAAGATAGATATAAATGATATAAGAGTATTATGGCGACCTTGTTAAATATCGCATCGAATTCTACCAAAAACAGTTATTAATTGTGATTCTTCTTAAAACGAAAAGCACACGCATTTTTCACTTTCGATTTATTACTATGTTTAATTCGTCTTGAAACATTCCGAAAATCACTAAACGAGTTCTAATACCATCCTTCCTAACGTTTAAAGAAAGCTAAATGTTCAGATATTGTTTGAAGTTCCATCGTAGAAAGGCAGTTCGAAAAATGTTTTTGTCACTCACTATCTCATTCGATCCACAAAATAAAAAAAAAGTTTCTCTCTTTCTACTGCCCTTTGTAAGAATTGTAACAATTTAAAACAATCCCCATCCTTTCCTTTAGTGCATCGATTATATTTTAACACCAGACTTTTTGGCAGGGCGTGCAAGGCTGGCGATTGACAGGAGCGCCATGTTAATCGAATATCTCTCTCAAACTATGGCAAAATACTTACAAAGTAAAGTCAACATTAAGCGGTTCAAATTTTCGACCACCCCCCTGGCCAAACCAATGGGACCATAATCTGACCAAAAAAAAAGGACCATATTTCCCTGATTAAAGACCTGTTTACACGGTCCAATTTCTTGAATCCGAGAAATTGGACGGATTTCTCTGTCCAAGAAATTGGATGATTCGTTGACACTATCCAAGTTCTTGAATGTCGCTGATTCGTTGAAAGAAAAACTTGCGCATGCGCATTGTTCATATTCAACATTATAAAATAATACTTACATAAGTTTAAAATTACTAAATAAATTCAAATAAAATCATAATAACACAAATAAACCTCAACAGATCAATTTATTTGGACTAAAATCTATGAAAACCCACAACAAAATGACATAATTTGCTGCCAGCTTGTTGACGTCACAAAACCTAAGACGCTGACTGGTTAAGGGAGAAAAAACTTGGATGGAAAGTAGAACATGCTCTACTATCGTCCAAGAAGTTGGACCAAGTTCTTGGATGTTTGTTTACTCGATCAAAGCTCAAAGCAAAACAAGTTTCCATCAATATCAATCAATCTTCGTCCAAGAACTTGGATCGTCTAATCAGGCCTTTAAGGCCTGATTAGACGAATCATCCCCCAAAAATCATTTAATATTTATCAATAACACTAGCTGTCCGATCTTTTGTAACTGCATTTTATACGAGGTCATTTTTTGTTCACTTTAAATGGTTATTTTAAAAAAGGATGTGCATAGGTTACTGTAAATGGCAGAAATGGGTGGTTGTTGACTTCCACCGGTGAATGTTGACAATCACATAATTGCTTCGGTAAATGTCCGAAATATGTACTAGGTCTAGTTAAGTGCCACTTCCCGGTGTACATTTGCCCCGTATGCCCTACACACTGTCTTTTTAAGGTCAAGTGCTACTGCCCGGTATACATTTGCTCGGTAATCCGAGCACTGATGTTTCTCCTAATCTATCTTCAGCCGATATTAAAATATCGAATACATATAATAATAATATCAACGAATAAATTAATATCAAATCGGATATAATAAATATTTCGGGCATTCAAAAAAACGACTATGTGGTATGTTGACATTCACCGATGAAAGTCGACATTCTCTTGATTTCGTTCATTCACGGTAACATATACTATTTCATTAATAGTATTTTATTAGAAGTGGATTAGTCAAAGGTGTATTAACAACAAATTATCAAAAGCAGTGAATTTAGTTATTTGTGAATCATTAAAAAATCATTTTAGTGAGAATAGGCGAATCAGAGAATCAGTTTCTGAATGCATAAAAATGTTTATAAACCTATAAATTGTGTTACGGCAGTCGGCAACAACATTTTCATTTTTTAAACTAATTTTTCACAAAATGGCGTTACATTGAATGGAAAATACCTTAAAAATATTATTGAAACTTGTACAATTATAAGAAAGAATTAATACGTTTACTTCCAATTGATCTCCTCCAACATTAGTTCATAAGAACAACTTAAAATATATTTTTTCGACCATGTGAGAATAGATTTAGGAATTTTGTTGACAATCCCACTATCTGTGTCAAGTAGGGAACATTCTTTAAGCAAATTAAAAGCTATAAAAACCCATTCAAGGTCTGACAAAGGGAGACTAAATTCTTTGGCAATAATTTCTATGGAATATTAAACCGCAAAAACGATGAAAGTTTGAAGTCTGTATAAAACTGTTTGCGCGTGCCAAAGAACAAAAAAATTAATGTTTTATTTGCATGTCATAGAAGATTATATGCTCATTAAAAATATTAATTATGATAGATAAATATATTCTAGAATACTTGAGGTGATATTTTCATTCATTAAATTAACAGGTCTTCTTTTTTAACATTGAAATCGTAATCGTAGTTTATCTTCTTCATCATATCTTTATAAAATCATCATTTAGGTTTGATACGGGTTTTTTAATCGAAATATTGTAATTGAAAATATGAAAAGCAATTTTATATAGCATTATGACTTCAGTATAGCAATTCAAAGGGAAAAATAAGTTATAATTATTATTGCTTTTTTTTTATTCAGATTCCTTTTCCAAAATTGTGTTTAGGGCCCCGTTTTCAGAATCGCCTGGAGCGTGAAAATGTCTTCCGCCGGCACTTCTTTATGGTATTAATTTTAATAAAATTGGAAATAAAATTCTTCCATAACTATTTAATTCTACGCCAGCTGCTGATAGAGAACGAATTTGAGCATGAAGGGAATCGCTTAACTGACGCAGTGAACCGTATTACATTATACGGCATGCCTGCCTTCAATAAAACTGAACCGGCGTACAGTTGAAAAATCAACAAAAGCGACGAAAAATTCGAAATTAAGATTTTTTTTAATATGTATTTGGCATCTTTATATGGGAAGCTAAATATTGCAAAGAAAAAAAATTATGAATAAATTTTATTTTATTAGTTTTTTTGAAATTCTATTTTAGCGTTAGTAAATAGAAAAAGAAAAGTTGTCAAGCCACTTTTCCTCAGAATCAATCGTGAAGCACTTGCCTTGATTTTTCAAAATATCTGTCTTTTGATCCGAATTATATATGACATTCATTTTATTTTACATTCGTCGTTGAACAGCCGACCCAATTTCGGGTCTACGACTACTGTTGTTCAACTCCGTAGCCTTGTAATTTTGAACCCAATCCAGAAGACAAGGAAACTCCTGGATCTGTTTCCCCAGGGGTATTGATTTGTGATGGGAACATGGAGGTCTTTGTGACTCAACAGATTTAATGTGCACCAGGGGACACCGGGAGTCTTCGGCCGGCCTGGGATCGAACCCATGAACTCTTGGACATGGACCCAGTGCACTACCAACCAGGTTATCCCGGCCCTATATGGCATTCATTGATCTTGTGGTTTTGATCAAAGCAAAATATTCAATAGTCATCTGATTTAAGTGCAGTTAAAAATTCATGAGCATTATTTCGCTGCGCCATTTCATAAATTGCCATTTCCGAGCCAGCCTGGGGGATACGAAAAAGTACTTTTGGTTTGATATTTTATCTCGAATTTCTGAATTATGTAATTTTAAAAGGATATTAAATAAAATTGATTATCATTTTATTAACTCATTTTATTAACTCTATTAAACTTTGAAACAAATTCTGACGGTATTAATTTTAACAAAATGGTTTATAACGGGCTCGACTATCTTCCTTCCATTAAATCCAGACTTTCAAAACAACGAATTTATGTTTCCGCGTTTGCCATATTAATTTCTTAAACTGATAGTGGCATTTGAATTTTTTGTGAAAGTTAAATAATTTACTCAAATGGTCGTTTTCCACTATATGGTCTTGTTAACAAATCAATACCTCTGGGGGTACCGATCCAGGAGTTTCCTTGTCTTCTGGATTGGTTCAAAATTACAAGGCTACGGCGTTGAACATTTGTAGTCGTAAACCCAAAAATTGGGTCGACTGTTCAACGGCGGTCATAAAATAAAATATATGGTCTTGTTTCCGAAACTATCTTGCAACAAATTTTATGATTTATCATAATTTTCTTAGGAAACAGAAAATCCTTTGACACATATGCTAGTGCGTGAAATTCATCAGAAGAACTATAAAACTTGGCAAACACGGATTGAATAATACATTTTTCTCCCAGGGACTTGAATGTCTTAATTCCCTTTTTATTGTATGTAAAGTCACCAGGAAGATCAATAAATTACTGACAATTCATCGTAATCATCGGATAATTTGTTATTATTATTTCATTAAAAAAAACAAGATTTTGTTTTACAGTAATATTAGGTCATTAACTATAAAAATAAAGCCGACCGGCCTGTGTAGGGATAAGGGAACTGCCTTTGCATCAGAAAGGCTCTGGGTTCGAATCCCGGGAAAGGCATGGATGTTCTTTCCTTCTCTGTACAGTGGGAGCAACGTTGGCCCACCTAGTAGGGTGCCCCTGAAAGAGTGGCCAACAAATCTGCCCTTCAGCTGCCTGTATGACTTAGGTCATTCTCCTGGTGGGCATTAGAAAAAAAAACTATAAAAATAACCATTAATAACTAATTTCGAAAATTACAATTATGATTGTGATGAACTTCCGACTATCAAGAATTTGTATTGTTTAACAAAAAATTTCAAAGATTTGTCAATTCAATTTAAGTTTTAAATCAGCTCGAAAATTCAAAGCATGGCTTTAAAGAGATATTTATTGTGAGGTTTTTCTTTGTTTGCAAAAATATTTACAAAATAGTAATACCACAATTACTTATTTTTCGCAATCTGTATTGTCCATATCGTCATTACTCATGAGCAATTTATTTTACCGAGTACGAGGAATGGATTTCTCAGGTAGTTCATCAATAAAACATTCTACGCACTCCTATTCCTATAACCAGTCGCCATCGATTTTATTTTATAAACGTCGTTGAACAGCCGATAATTTTTTTGGGGGGTTTACGGCTACTCAACTCCGTAACCTTGTCATTTTGAACAAAATCCAGAAGACAAGTGAACTCCTGGATCAAGTATTGGGAGAAATTTGCTTTCGTAGAGGACTTCTTTGATGGAACTAACCCGCATTAGCATTACATGGAGAGGAAAATCACTAAAACCTCCGACAGTTAGTGTGACAGCAAGGGGATTCTAACCTATAATTTGTCTACCATTGAGGATATTTTACGTCAACACTGTGGTCAGTGCAAACCGGATGCGGTATTCGTATCGACCAGCTATGGCTGAGATTTGAACCCGGTTCACCTCATTGGAAGGCGAATGCTCTATCTCCTGAGCCGTCATGACTCAGTTGAATCGATTACTCAGACTGCAAAAGTCTGACTAAAGCCTAAAACTAGAATTGAGCTACAAAAACTAAACTATTGTAGTATTTTAGGTACAACGCCAATAAGTGCTGCCTCCAAACGCTCAAATCGACTGCCGATTTTAAACTCAGAATACCAGCTTAGTTCCGGGCAGCATGACCGATCAGGGTTGACGCTTCAGCTACGTTAACCAGTCCTAACAATCCACCTCTTTAGACAGTTTCTTGTAGAGAGATATATAGGCCACAAGATCATATTTTTAGATCCATATGTTCGAGGGTTTACATTTTTTGGGTTAACTACCTAAATCGAAGCACCTTTCCTCTTTTTCCTTCTTTGCGGCAGACTGAATGTATGTTAGCATCGTTCGATTTCATAATATTAAAGTAAAGCATTCCCAGAACAACCCGTTTAGGTCCAGGGTGTTCATTGAAGGTTAAGGCTGCAACAATTTCGTGGCCGCCGAATATGATGGCGTAATTATGGTCAGCATTGCTCACCGACTACCTATATTTCCCAGACAAGCTCGTGCCCATCGATCTGAACTTGTTTGTTCGTCATTTACATCGTGATGCCGGTTTTTTGTGCCATTCATTGTGTAAAACAGGGAAACTGTATAGCCGGTCTAGCCATGAGTTGCATTTATGGTCCTGGAAAGGGAAGTCGTGGTTAAAAATTTCGACTTACAGAACGCTTTTCGTAAAATTACTTTCTCAAAAATTACGAATAGTTCACCCAAATGTTGTTAGTATCCCATGTGACAAAGACCAAACTTGAAAGACGAAAAGTGGTTCCCTTTGAATTTGCTCGTGGGCTGTACAAATTTTGTGTGAGAGGTAACATAGTTCAATATTTATGAATAATAAATCAGAAATTGGACTCCTTTATGTAACTAAATTGAAGTTCCCATTCGGTAGCAATCTTCCTCCAACCACCCTAGAAACAATTTTACCTTGGCCCCAGTTGGACTCAAAATGGGTCTTATAAGAACGTGCATCCTATAAGAACATTGGATATAAAATATTGGGTGAATTTTGCAATTCTATGTAGGAGCGATATTGGTTGTAAAGTGGATTTATAGGGTGAATATCGGATAATTCTATAAAGGGCCAATATGAGAAAAATAACGGCCTTTTGAACTTTTATTGAGCCAAGATTCATGAAAACTGGCCCAATAAAGACCCAAGTTATTTTGCTGCTAGGACAGTCTGTCCAAAAAAAAAGGATCTTTATTATTGCATTTGTTCACTGTGTCATTAGTACAGATTGATTTTGAAGTAGCTAAGGTAGATCAGTAATCACATCAGCCGTCTGATAATCACGCATCGTTTTTCAATCCCATCTCAGACTGAAAATAATTGTAGGAATGTTGCAACCCTCCAAATGAAGAGAAGAAAAAAAAAATGTTGTTATCGTTTGGGTTAAGAACGAAAACAAAAGTAACTTATCAGATTTGTAAAAAAGATAATTCTGTTAAGCGTTAAACGATATATGTTAGTGTTGTTCTTTTATCTCGACTTGAACGTTATCGATTGGAGGTGTTTATTTTATCTCTTTTATTGGCTGGATGAATGATGAAGAAGATTTCTGTCAATATTCAATAAATGAAAACATCGTTCTACAGAACTTATTCCCCTTTTTGAAAGATATGGCTATCAGGGCTTTCATGTGTTCCGCCTTTCGGCAACACTCATGTAAATATGTTTTTGCATAGCCACGTGGTTTCGAAGAAAAAAATAACACGCTTGGTAACGCTTGCGATTTAAAGCTTTTGGGGGTTTGAGAGATCGACAATAAATTAAAAACAAAAAATAGTGTTTTTGAGCACATTACGCCACAAAATGTAGCAAAATATTTTTTCATTTGCAACAATTATTTTGGTTATTATATGCAATAATTGCGTGAAATTTCGTAAGGCTAGCTTAAATATTTATGGAGATATGAAAATTTTTATGAAAAACTAATTTTTTTTTTGTCCTACGTTTTTTTCCCCCTTTTATTTAATTATTTTTAGCTCTACTTTTAAAAATATTCAACAGAATGAAACAAATTTTTAGAGAAATTTAAAATTGGTAACAAAATTTTTGGTTTAAAAGTTTAAAAAAAAAAATTTGTTGAAAACGGTGCAATATGTAAGTAATTAATAACAAAATAATAACAAAATTTTTGCTTTAAAATTAGAAAAAAAATAGTTGAAATCTGTGTAATATATAAGATAAGTAATTAAAGTAGATATTTTATAGTGCGCATGCGCAGAAATAATTAAAAAAAAAAAATTTCTTCATAATTTTGTAATGAATCGTATTTGGCAAAGAATGAAAAAAGTCGAACTTGAATATCTTTGTGTCTAATTTTTAATAGCTTAACACTTTTAAAAACATAAGAATGTTTATAAAAAAAAGTATGTATAAAAATGAAGCAATCCTTCATTTTTTCTAGAAATCTGATATTAGGAATTATAAGAATATTGTTTATGAATTGGTATTGATTTACGAATTTTTTTTACAGTTTTCATCACGTTCATCAACTGTTACAGTGTGAAGCTGGCTACAAGAATGAATAATTTTTTTACAGTTGCTAAACTCTCTGCCATAGCTATAGTTGTTCTAATAGGAATATACAGATTTTCCACGGGTAAGTTTGTACATGTTAGAAATTAATGCTTCCAAACTCAATAACAATATAAGATATGATTTACGTGATAAAGATGAAATAATAAATTTAGCATTATTAATTGAAGGCAACAATGCGAAACTTTTTTTTTTTTTTAACTTTTTGCAATATAACAAAAAGTTCTATTAATTCATTCCTTTCAAAAAGAAAGCAATTCATATTTAATTCACAAATGCTGTTTGCAATATAACAAAAAGTTCTATTAATTCATTTCTTTCAAAAAGAAAGCAATTCACAAATGCTGTTTGCAATATAACAAAAAGTTCTATTAATTCATTCCTTTCAAAAAGAATATTTAAGTCACAAATGCTGTTCAAGATTCAATTTTGATAAACTTTCTTTTTTAATTTGAGGGTTTTTATATTTTTCTGTTAACAAACTTTTGCATTGAATTTTTTCCCCTCATTTTCCAATAAACTAATTTTGAGGGAGGAAATCTAATTGATTTTTGCAAGGTGGTAAAGGTTAGGTAACAAAGGTAATTTTTTTTCAAGATTAGCAAATATTTTTTCAAGAAAAAAAATATTCTTACTGCAAATAATATAAAATAGCTAATTTAGCGAATAAATCAAAGTTATTTTCATTAAAAAAATATCCACATTAAAAATTTGAAAATAGTTAGTGGTTTTAAAAAAAATTGAATATAGTACATAGTTTGTTTTCTGAAAAAGCTTTGTTGATCCTTTCTTAAAAGACCTTATGAACCAAGTTTAAGACATTGATTGGTCGGAAACTATTGCGGCAGTTGTTATGTATTGAATGGTCTTATGAAAATAAAGGCAAAATTTAAAAAAAAAAAAAAAAGTTGTGATTGCCTCATTGCGATTACTGGTTACCCATTCGTCAAATGCTTTTTCTTCTAGACAGACACCGTTAAACGCCACAACATTTCAAATCATGGGTTGCAAAAACTGTCTCCATTCATGTTTGTCGTCGGATTGGTTTTCATATCCGGCCTATGACGTCACAAAATACTTTTACTTCTTCAGCATTCATATTTGTATTGAAATCACCGTCAAGCCAGTCATTATACGTTAAAAAAAAATAATGTAAAAATACTTTAAATTATTATGATGTAAATACATTAAAAATGCCTTCAAGTGAAAATAAAAACAGCAGCGGTCGCCATAGCAACGCATGTAATGACGACGCATGCGCACTGTTTACTATTACTCTTGAACACAGTTGAAAAGTGTGAACGCCATCAAATCTAAACCAAGACCCATTTTACAATCTGTAACTCCTATACTTGAAAAGACCCTCGATGACCTTTATTGTTCTTCAATTACTCAGCCAAATGTGTAAGAAAAGTGATTTATTCAGGGATGAGATTTTTCCGCTTTTTAGCGGATTTCAGCCATTTTATCAAAAACTCTGATTCTCTAAAAGCTTAAGTTTTTCTTTTTTATAAATATTCCGCTTTTTTCTGAAGATTCGGTTGTTGAAATAAAATAATTATATTTATTTCCGATTTTCAAAGATAAACAGAAAGTTCAAGCTACGTACCTGCCACCCCTTCCTCATTTTAGCTATTTTTTATGCTCAGAAAATAAGATTTTCTAGTTTTTTTTATCCTCCCGCCGGATACCTCCTATTTTCGTAATTCAGACGTTGCTGCTTTATCAAACATAGATTTTCGTATTTATACGTGATTTAAAAATTAGACATTGTGGGATTCATATTCAGGCGATTCAAAAATTACCATCATGATTTGTATTTTTGACATCTAATATCGAGTTTCATATTCATGTGATTTAAAAGTCACATATCTGGATTCTTATTCTCTGAATTTTAAATCAAATATTACAATACTTATTCACACGATTTTAAAATCGCACTCTTTTTGTCAAATTTTTGGATATTTTATATATATATATATATATATTCTTGGATTTCCTCCTTTTTGCTCGCTGACTACTCTCATCCCTGTTTATTATTTTTAGGTTATATTCATAAAGAGCAATCATAACATGTTTAATTATAACTATTTACACGGTTGCGTTCATTTTTCAGGGTTTTTATGCTCACATACTAAGCAGTCCCTTAAAACTCATAGTGTCCCTATGGTATGGGTGATTTCGCCAAAGGTTTAAGAGCTTTAAGCTTTGTTTTTCGAAGGCTCCGTCGTAATATGAATTGATACTTCTTTGCGAATAATGAGCAATTTTCATAAATGATCTGAGTTTGCAACAGTTACTTATGAGCAGTTAGTTATGCAGTCAAGCTCAGCCTATCTAATAGCCAGTAATGTGTATACTTATTCTGAAAATAGCGCAAAACATCAACATGGAGAAAAGTCACCGTTTTGTGAGAATGAAAACCGTTTTTGATCGATTTTTTTTTTTAATATTTAAAAACTTACTCCAATGTTGTATTACTTGAGCTCATAAAAATTTGAAAAAACTGAGAATGAGAAAGTGATTTTGATAATTTTCATCTAGGTGGAAAATGTCACCAAATTGACTATTTTTAAAAAGGTTTAATAGCTTTTAAAGTATTCAAGTTATTTTTCGGTTATAAAGCCCAGATAATTCTTCACGGCAAGATTATTGATATAGATTAAAATCATCACCGTGTTTCTTCCAAGTGTAAGGTGCACTTAAATTATGGCTTTTTTTTATTTTTCTTGGCGACAAAGCTTCGAAAAACAGCGTTAACAATGCATTTCTCTTTCGCCAAGTAAAATAGACCACAGCCAAATAAATAAAGCAAAGCGTACTATATACATCATCTTGCCACGAAAAATATCTGGATTTTAGAACGGACCTTTAAAAGTTATCAAACCATTTTTAAAATCGCCATTTAGGCGAGACTTTCCCATCTAGATGAAAATTATTATCAAAATAAATGGTTAATTCTAAGTTTTTGCAAATTTTTATGAGCCCAGTTCGGTCTATGACTTTTCAGCTCGATGTTTTGTTTTCGTTGTTGTTTCATTCCTGTCGCCATTTCCAGTCTCTTCACGATTTAGTCTTGTTATTATAATTTAATTCGTCAATTGGCGACTGAAATGGGCTACAGGTGTCGTAGAGCAATACTCTTATACCTATGGCAACACTTGTAGTGTGTGGAGAGTCATAGGGGAAGGAAGTACGTTAGTTTCTGTCTTGATTTTCAAATAGGATTAAAAACTTTTAAGTTTAGAAACTATGTGGAACTAAAAACTAAATTGAACATAGTTCTAAAAGAAAGCGTAGTTGAAATTTTTAAATATTTTGACATTCAAACACGAAAATATTAAGAAAAGGAAAAAATATCGTAGTATATCTTATACTAGAATGCCTAGAATACAGGCACTCAATCCTATACAACTGAGAAGAGGGAGGGTCAAGACATGGAACTGGTTCTCTCCCCAGATGGCGTATTCGAGAATCATAGAGTTGGAGAATTGAGATCTCGAATTTTGACATTCCATCCCATTTTTTACTTTTTATTATTTTAGTGGTTATGTTTCAGTGGCCGTATTGTGATTTCTTTTTAGTTTGTTAAATGATTTATTTATTACTTCTAGTGACAGTGAATCAGGAATTTTAAATTAGTTCTATTTTTAGCAATTTTTTTTTAATACCCTATAAATGACGTCATTATAGAGTTACGTTGGAGACAGCCTTCATACCTCCAAATAAACATATGAAGTCCAAAAATAAATGTATATTATTAAAGTAATTATGTTAATTATTTGTAATACGTATTATGATTGCCCAGGTAGCAAAACGATATTATTTAACATTAGAAAGCAATAATTTAAACAATAAAAAAATAAGTATTGCATATATTTCATTTATATAAAAAGAAACTATTCGATGTAGGTCATTACGAACACATAAATACTGGATTTGCGGGAACAACAACCTCTTTCTCAGACTTAGCAACAGCTTTTTACTTTGGTCTCTGGGCTTACGATGGATGGTAAATACTTATTCAGGTTATATATTTATCAATTTTGTTTTTCAATTCATTTTTATTATTTGTTTTTTCTATTCTAATTTCAGGAATAACTTGAATTTCGTTACTGAAGAGCTGATCAATGCATCTGTGTAAGAAGTTTTAATGATTATAATTTGGATTATTTATATGACTTTATGATAAGGAATTTATATATATATAATATTAAATTTGTTTGAAAACTCCCATGGAATAACTTGTATGTAGTAAAAATGTACTGAGTTTGAATTTAGTTAAGCTGCATAATGTAACTTACAAATTTTATAAGTAATATGCTTTACAAACATTAACTTTTGACTTTTAAGTCGCTTATCGCAGGTGAGCTTTTTATTCTGGATACAGCTCGAACTGTGTGTTTAAGAAAATGCTAACAACTTTATAAGCGTGTTAAAGGAAATAGATTATTTTAAAGGAATAGATTATTTTAAAGGAATAGATTATTTAAAGGAATAGATTATTTAAAAGAATAGATATTTTTTTTCTTCTTTTAATCGGACCTTTCACAAATTTGCTTATCTTCATTATTGTTTTGTTAGTTGCATAAACCCTTCCCAGGGCAAAAAACAAGAAAGATGGATGTAAACGAATCAAGTTTTGTCTTCGGCAGACGATTCTTCCATTATTCGTCCGAAATGAATATTCTGCTTTCAGCAATATAGGCTAAATACCAAATATTTCTATGTTGTATCTCTAACATAGAAGCAGCAATTGCTATTTATTTTTGAAAATTTAAATTTTTTAAATAATAATTTTACAGTGCTGAGCATAACCTTGTATCTATTCATAATTTAAAAACTCCTTGAAAAAGTTTTTTGCAATAACCGGACCCTACTTGATAGAATGTGAGTAATTTTTTCACAATTTCACAAAAATCGGACCTTTTACAAAATGTCTGGACAGACCCCTATATATATATATATTAGTCTTTTTTTTTTCTTTGGAAAGATTTTTAAAGTCAACTGTTGTTTTCATAACGTTGTCGCCTAAATTTATTTTTGGGACAATGAAATTAGCTTTTTTAAAAATCCCTGTATTGTTTAGTGGTCTGAATANATGGAAGAATCGTCTGCCGAAGACAAAACTTAATTCGTTTACATCCATCTTTCTTGTTTTCTGCCCTGGAAAGGGTTTATTCGATTAACAAAATAATAATGAAGATAAACAAATTTGTGAAGGGTCCGATTAAAAGAAAAATCATTTTGTGAAGGGTCCGTTTTTAAGTTAAAATATTTTGTGAAGGGTCCGTTTTTATGAAAAGATATTTTGTGAAGGGTCCGTTAACGGACCCAAATTTCTTCTAAACAGACCCCTGAATATGCTTTACAAACATTAACTTTTGGCTTTTAAGTCGCTTATCGCAGGTGAGCTTTTTATTCTGGATACAGCTCGAACTGTGTGTTTAAGAAAATGCAAACAACTTTATAAGCGTGTTAAAGGAAATAGATTATTTTAAAGGAATAGATTATTTAAAGGAATAGATTATTTAAAAGAATAGATATTTTTTCTTCTTCTTTTAATCGGACCTTTCACAAATTTGTTTATCTTCATTATTGTTTTGTTAATCGAATAAACCCTTTCCAGGGCAAAAAACAAGAAAGATGGATGTAAACGAATTAAGTTTTGTCTTCGGCAGATGATTCTTCCATTATTCGTCCGAAGTGAATATTCTGCGTTCAGCAGTATAGGCTAAATACCAAATAGTATTTGTATGTCGTATCTCTAATTTAGAAGCAGCAATTGCTATTTATTTTTGAAAATTTAATTTTTTTAAATAATAATTTTACAGTGCTGAGCATAATCTTGTATCTATTCATAATTTAAAAACTCCTTGAAAAAGTTTTTTGCAATAACCGGACCCTACTTGATAGAATGTGAGTAATTTTTTCACAATTTCACAAAAATCGGACCTTTTACAAAATGTCTGGACAGACCCCTATATATATATATATTAGTCTTTTTTTTTTCTTTGGAAAGATTTTTAAAGTCAACTGTTGTTTTCATAACGTTGTCGCCTAAATTTATTTTTGGGACAATGAAATTAGCTTTTTTAAAAATCCCTGTATTGTTTAGTGGTCTGAATACGAAGAAATCGCATGAAAAGTTACATTTGTAATGTACCAGATTCTGAAGTCCGGGTTTGATTATGCTTAGTGATTAAAACGTTAGCAAAAGTAAGACAATCTTGGTCTAGCAGTTGAATAATGAAAAAAAGCGCACCGACAAGATGTTGAGTGTATAAATACTGTATATTCAATAACTATTTGTGCCTTATCTTCGATATAATCAAAATGATGCATACTCAGCGGTAGAAAGTTGCATACCCATGAGATGTAGCCTTCAAAAACATATAGCAGAGATGATTGTACTCCGGAAAAAATTCGGTTTTCCGGATTTTCCGCTAACCGTGATCTGGAAATTTCGGATATCCAAGGTCCAGAAGTTTAAAGAAATGATGGATCACATTTATGTATAAAAATTCTTGTATATTTTATTTAAAAATATTAGAACTAGAATTTATACTTGGCATCTCTTTCATTTTATCTGATTGAATAATAAATGTGATTAGAGATAAAAGTAAACTTATACATAATTATTCATTTAAATTATGTTGCATATAATTTATTTAGAATTTCATGTTTTGAAAATATCATTGATTTAAATTTATAAAGACATTAATGATTTTACTTTTTTTTTATTTACTTTATTATTTACTTTTTTTTATTTTACTTTATTTTTGAGTTGGGCTCACAATCACTCCTGATATAGTAAATTAAATTTTCTAATTTAATAGCAAATTAAAATAAATTTTGTGAATTTCAGTCTATGATGATTGAAGGAATGCTGCTCATCTATATTTGCATTTTGCACGCATGGGAATCATGGTGATATTTAAAATGCATTTGTCTTCAAACACATTCCTTTGAAATAGCATTCTCAGTTACTCAAATTTCACCAAACAGCCTTTTCATTTTTTTAATAAGGTTAATAACCATAGCAGTGGCGTACGCAAGGGAGGGGTTTAGGGGTTTAAACACCCCCCTTGAGCTCAGACAAAGTAGCAAAAATGAAAATTTTAGTAGAAATTATGCGGGCTATTGTTTTTTAAGACTATATATTTTTATTTGCCTTTTGCCTACTTTTTTTTCTCACGGTATTTCTCAGAATACTGAAAAAACATTTACTATAATAAGGTTGTGCTTTCGAAACCACATTCACGTGATAATGTTACGGACTGGTTCCTTTCTGTCCTGCCAGTCGCGATAGTTTTCGAGACTGGCTGGCATTCGCGAGATCTTAACGCGATGATTCTGGAATCCTAGAATAGTGTAAATAATTTACTTTTCTTTTATCTTCAATTGTTTCTATTATTATGTATCAAATTGCGATTTTATTGTTATGTATAACCCAGACTAGAATTAAGATTTTCAACTATTGTACATTCTGAGATTTAACTTACTGTTAGCGCAGCAACCCCCTTCCCACCCTCCAGTTTATTTTTCTATTGCGATGAAAGAGCAGATATCCAACACTGGATAGGTACACTGATAAAACTTGAATAGTTAGCTAGTGGAGTTAGTTAGTCGGACTAAGAGTTATCTCTGCCGCTTGTCTTTCGGAGCTTGTCGCTAAATCTGTTTTGTCTTAACAAAAAGTTCATTCAATCGCCGAACCCGTCGTCTCCACTATTTTGACCAGGGAAGAAATCAGTAACAATACCATTGGTGATACTGTGCTCGTTGAAGTTATTCCTACCCGCTCGAAACTTTGAGATAGTAACATAGCGGATATTTCTGCGCCAATATATATATTTTCTGTTCTTGGATCTTTAGGATGTCAAAACGCAAGAATTTAACAATTTTTAATTACTTTGAGAAAAATCACGACCTGAAATTAGTGAAGTGACAGTATATAGTACCGATGTAAGTTTTTCTGTTGTACGGAAATGTGATACTTCCGTTGAAGAAAACGTTTCTAGCATAACAAAATCTGATGAATGTAAAAGTGGCCCACAAAGTGTTACTTCCCACCCATATGACTTTTTTTCAGAAGATATTACATTATGTTCTTAAATTTAAAAAATCAAATCAAAATTTAACTAAACAATGTTGTCTAAATAAAAAGTCAAAATTGTCTAGCTGTCTGAATTAGGGAAATAATAGTGCTTTATTACATACTCGAATTTCTTTTAGTAGTTCCAGAAAATTATGAACACCCCCCTTGAAAAAATTCTACGTACGCCACTGAACCATAGTGATTTGAATAATAACAATATAGATTAATGTTAAAGTTTGAATTTTTTTTCCTAGTGAGTCATTTTATAAAAAAAAAAATTAAAATACAAAAGCGTGCAAAAAAGTTCAAATGGAATCATTCCAAATGGTTTTCTGACAAATTTTAAAAAAATTTCCCTTTTGTCTTATTTCTGGGTCTTACAATTGTGGACGCCAACTTGGAAGAAAAGCCATGCGCAGAAAAGTGATCTATTATTTTTGTTATGATATTGAAATTTGTATGATAAATCAAGATCCCGAAAACGATTATCAATTAACGAAATTTTGTGCAAGACTGCCGATCAATTAAACTTCAGTTTTTAATGTACATTTCCCCAATAAACCCTACACCTACCAGCAGGGCGCATGGCTTGCCCTGCAAGTAAAGGCATCATTTGTGGTACAGTTAACCCCGCTTAAAGCAATACTCTATTCAAATAAGCGGGTTATTCGATTAAAAGGGCAATGCTTTATTCCATCTTAAATGATACATTTTTGAGAAATGCAACTTTTTAATGGTATTTAATGAATAGTGTAGTTTTTTTGAATAAACGAACTCTACTCGCTAATCAATAAACAATTGCAATTAAAACTGTCTGTGTTAACATCATAAAATATGATTGTTATTTAAAGTTCACTGGATTAAGCAATGATTATTCTACTTAAGAGAAAGACACACTGAACACTAGTGTGTTTTAAGGTTTTTGAAACCTTTTCTTATTAAAACTAATAGCGCACTAATTGACCACAAAACAAATCACTCATGTACCTTTTTTACATCCTAAATGAGGTGTGAGTGAAGTAAGTCTAAGAAGGGTTTATTTACTTCAATGTATGGATGGGTGGTCTAATGTAAACAATAACAAGCGTCCTTTTAAACCGGAAGAAATTTAGAAAATTTCCGGTGTATCCCTCCGCTTATGTTATGACTACGAGGCGATGTGTGAACAACCCTAATATTCTATGCAGTTTTGTTATTGTAATTTGGGTTCAAATCTAAACATACATAATTGTACCACTCATAAGAGCTTTCAGAAATGTATTGATTCTCAGAGGTCGTAAGGCCAAAAANACTGAGAAAAGTACTAACTCATAAAATAAGTTAAAAAATATAGAGAAAACATGGAAAATATCAAAAATTAATGAAAAGAGAAGGAGAAAAATAATTAAAATAAAATATGCAAGAAAATTAAACACATACATGTTAAAACCCCGAAAACAAAAAAAAATGAAATGATCTTAAGCTCAGACGATCATACCGGCAAAAAGGAGTAGTTTTTAACATTGTATCAATATAGCCAAAAGCATAATATTTCAATGCAACAGTTTGAGCAATCATAAAAAGTTTTTAAAAAAATAGAATAAAAATATATCACGTTGAAAAACAAAAAATAAAATGTAACGAAAAAAAAAAAAAAAAACACAAAACGAAATCTATAAAGCGAGTTGCGAATTCAAATGAACTCTCATGTACCGGGAATCTTTCAAGAATGATTTAAAATGTTTTCGTAATAAGATTGCCAGTGCCAGATTACAAAATATGAAAAGCGCAAATGGAGTTAAAAGCGTAAATAGAGGGTTTTGTTTTATGGCGCATTCTTATTGTAGTACTGAAGCGCGTTTGGTTTGTTAGTTACTTAACATTGGCCCGAAAATGGATGTGAGCAAGGTGATTATATTATACTGTATAGTTTAAAGAAATTAATATTTAAAGGTTGATGTTTAATTATGCAATTTTAGTGATTTTAGAAAATTAACATTTATTTGAAAAAGAGAGAGAACCCTGATCATGGGAAGTTTCCGTGTCCCCCTCCCATGAAACAAAAATTGGGTCGGCTGTTCAACGACGGTAATAAAATAAAATAAGTATAAACTATTAAAAAATTTTTATGAAGCTATAAATAGAAAATTTAAGTGGGGTCTACTGCTTAGAACAAAGGTGAATATGACAATACCAAAAATGCATTTTCATTTAACTAATTATCTTCATTTTGTTGATTTTTTAGGGCTTTGCAAATCGTATGTTAGGACCAGTGTCCTTCATCATTCCTATATTAGTAGCTGCATCTGCGTATGGAGCATCGAACGGAACTGCACTCATCGCCTCAAGGTAAAGATTGTTCGAAATACTTCTCTTTTTCAAAAACGTATGCAAATAAATGCTTAAGGTGAAAAAGGGACGATCTGAAGTGTGGATCATCCACCGAACGACTAAAGACACTAAAACTTTATTACATTTATTTTTGCTATGAAATTGAGTTTTTTAACAGATAAATATTAGGCTGAAACAATATATTTTACAAATGTGTTTGAATATTAGTTTATTAAATTGTATACTTAGTTGGAAATAAATTTGTTACCTTGTGCGCTTATGTTTACTGAAATAAGAATGAATTTAAAATATAGATATTTATAAAATATATATTTTTCAGTTTCTTTTATTTAAAAAATAAAATGCAGCCATACATATATGTGGGAGTCATAGCAGCATTAGATGAAATAACGACGATAATTTGACAAAGATAACAATTTAATAGAAACAAAAGGATAGAAGGATATAACAGTTAACATTGACATGTCTGGTGAGAGCTGCCTTCGCGCAGTATCGACCAAATGCATGTGAATAAGAAATTAAATTGTTCTATGGCAGTGTTTCCCAAAGTGTGGTACGCGTACCCCCAGGGGTACGGGAACAGTTCAGCTGGGATACGCGTTCTCATGCGAAATATCTTGTAACTAACGAAAATTTCAAAAATTTTTATTTAGAAACAAAGATAGCTATGAAAATGTAAGATTACGTATTTTTCTATTGGCTACTTTTTGCAGAGTTAACTGTTAATAATTAGTTTCGTCAACAGCCAGCTGTGATTTTTAACTTTTGTGCAATTTTTTATAGTAAAAAATACATTCATTTTTTTAATTATTGGTACACAGCGTTACGAAAAATTTAGAAAGGGTACACAAAAGTCATAAGTTTGGGAAACACTGTTCTATGGTATAAAGTCAAGAGTTAATTATAAATTCGGGAGTTTCCCATCGGGACTGGATGGCGCCTCTCAGTGACAAAGAGGATGATGTAGCTTCTTTTAATATTACAAGATGACTGACGGCTTTCACAATCTGCCGAGATATTACACCATGTTGCTGAAAGTCTACATATATATAAAGATATGTTTTTAATTTTTTTTTGTTAGAAAAAAAATAAAAAATGAAATGCATCCATACACGTCATGGGAGCTAAAGAGTATCCTTAAAATAATATTTTTATTTCTCTTTATATAAAGAATTGTAAGGGTCACCGCTATTTTGGATGGTGTTTATTGGGTAGATTAAAAAAAATTTCAGAAGTTTAGTTTTTTTACGAATTTTTTAAGGAATTTATAAATATTTAGTTAATGAACAGTATTTAACATTTAAATGCTTATCCAAAAAATTTTAATTGGTTGTCAACAGATTAGGATAGATGAGGTTTCTAAAAGCTACTCACAATTATTGTCTCAGATCATCAGAGAATAAATCATTTCAGGTTACCCTTCGTAGCTGCTCGACAGGGCCATTCAATCGAATTGATGTCTTATGTTCAAGTGAAACGTTTGACTCCTGCACCTGCTCTCATCTTCAATGTAAGTACTATTACCTCGCCTTTTGTATATTTTTAGATTGTGAGTCTGACTGCACTGTCTGCAGGAAAGTTTGAGTATTAAGAATTTTTTTGGTAGCTGTATTTTGGACCTGGGTGGATATCCACCGCCTGGTAGGTTTCTTGGTAAATCAAAAGATCGGTCAATCGACCATAGAACTACTAATATTTGTGTTTATACTTGATCGATTTGCATGAAAATTGAGTCAGTACGCTATAATCACTGTTTATAAGTTCAATAACTATGTGTAGGTGTAGAAAGTACATACCATAATTCTGAGACAATGAGTATGGATTTGCACAAGTTTCAGCTAAGAAATTCCAGATAAGTTTACAAATCTTACAATGAGGTTGAAAGCATTCCATGGGGCTAAATGTGTGCTTAATTTTTTTTAAATAAATACCTTCCTGGAAGTAGAATATTTAATTAGTTTAATAAATGTTCATTGTTTTAAGTAATGTTGAGTCAAATTTGTATGAAAAGAACTATGTACGAGGAATCAAAGGAATATTGGAACAAGCAGTGTTTTGAAATTGCCCTAAATTCTTAGAAATTACATTCGTGATTATGGGCCTCATTGCATCGCGATAAATATCGGCCTTTTTCTTTAAAAAAAAAAATTTTTTATGTATCAGGAATGCGTATGATTACTCATCAGATGTAGAAAAGTGCTCACGAGAAGAGTTGTAAATCAAAGGAAAAGCGAGTAATAAAAGTGACTCAGATTTTTAATTTTGATGAAAACTGCCTGATTAACTTTGATGATAAATTTTACAAAAAGATACCCAGAAGATTTAAGAGCGGTATTTTGACACTCTTTACAAATAGTAATAGTTTTAAAATGCTTAAATGCTATTTTAAGAAAAACTTTTTTGTTTATTCATTTATTTTAAACATAAATATTACAAGCTTTTTTATAAGAAATAGCTTGAAAAAAAAAATTTAGGGTGCCAGGTGAGACTTTTTAGGAGTCAGAGCGACCAAACTCTCACGATTTTCTACGCCTACAGATTCTTGGACTGTTAGTGAATTAATAAATGGTAATAAAAGCATACTAACTCAGTATTTCTACCAGCATGTCAAATATAAACACTAATATTATTTGTCCTGCGATCGTGCGACTGCCATCTTTGATGACGTCATTGCTGGAAAATGTGGCAGGCGTGGGATGTCCAAATTTCTTTCTCATGTCCAAGTCCGAGGATGTACAAATTCAAAATTCTATCTAATACAAATATAAATAAATGTAATATACAGATATCATTTCTGATTAATAATTTTCCATTTCAAACTGTTGGATTTTGTTGAGAGTAAATTAGACTGAAAGTCACGTAGAACAAACTGAAAACTTAACTTTTATTTACATCAAAAAAAAATATCAAAATAATAAGATGTTGCCAGCACAGGAAACTCAAACTATCTAACTAATCTCGAACTCAAACCTCAACACAAACCTTCCTATAGAAGTGCACTCAGGTCCAGGATTATATTCCGAGTTTCATCAAGATGGGCACGGATGCAGATTAATACATATCTGTAGTTATTCGAGATGGCTGAGTGCTCCCGTGCCCTAGGTCCTGGGTTCGATCCTCGAGCCGGGTAAGATTGACTCAGCCTTTCATCTCTTCAGTGGGTCGATAAATGAGTACCAAGCATGCTTGGGATCTAAACACTGGAGGTTTCGCGTTCGGCTGCCCACCTAACCGGAATATCTGTTCCTGCACTTCAGAGCCCAAGGTCAGGAAAACTGAGACGGGCACAGTAGGCCTTGGCCCTCTATGGGCTGTCGTGCCACTGAGTTTAGTTTAGTTATTTGAGAAAAACTGAGACAAAATTAATTGAATGGGTGATTAGAATTCGAGAAATTTTTTTAAGGAATGTTATCCGCTTACTTTGCTGTTTCATTGATAAACTCACTGATTTGTTGATTCTCTCATTGATTGATTCGATTTTTGTGAATTTTCAATTCGCTCATATATTGATTTGTTAATTTATCTATTCGCTTATTTATTCGTTCACTTACCTTCAGGGCAATAGAACCCTCTTGGCAATAGAATAAAAAGGAAAACCTAAAAATAATTGATGCAGGACGATTGTAAACGAATTGAAAACAATAGGAAATCTAGCCACAAATTAGAGTGAGATGGAAAGCTATATGCTCCAATACGGAATGAGAAGGAATATATATGTATGGGTGAGAGATCACGGGTTGGTTCCATTAAGAAAAAAAAAACTTTTCCGAAGGCTACTTTGTCCTAATGCTTGATCCTTCTTGCCTTCTGGTTGGATCCAAAATCACAAGGTTAAGGAGCTGAACATTGATGGTCGCAAACTCAGAATTGGGTCGACTGTTCAACGCCAGTTATAGAATAAAATAAAAAATAATGCGGGGTTCATAGTTGTTCCGATTTTTTCTGTTTGCTTAGAACATACCATTTTGACAAACATACGTTTTTAAAAAATCATTTAAATTTAGCACTAGAAAAGAAGACAAACTAGTGTCATGTCATAAACTTGCTTCAAATCAAAAGGAGTTAAAGAGGAAAAAAAAAAGAACTCCTTCATCCAAGAATTCGACTTCTGCCTCACCCGTTTATAGGGCGGACCTATCTATTCACAGATGGTAATTCTGACCTGAACCAGAGAACGATCAATCTCTGATCTAGTACCCCATAGGTATAATTTTTTATGGAAACATGGAGGACTTTTTGACCCGACAGATTTAAAATGCACCAGTTATCATTCACTACACGGGTCGGCTGGTTTTGAACTCCCGTTCTCGCCAACGAGAGTCCAGCGCCCTGCCAACTAGGTTGGTAACATTGTTAACTTTGATGGCAGCCGGGAGGCTGCCATCAAAGTTAACAATGTTTTTTTTTTTTCAAAATGCCTTTAATTTTGCTTTCTAATAATTTTTGTTTGAAATAAAAATTTCCAGTTTTCACTAAAAGTTTTCATAGTCTACTAAATATGAAATGATAAAGTTGTTTACTATCTGAAAATAAATGCAATACAACATAGCAGTCAATCCGTTTAACGATTATTATTATTTTATTTTAAACAGTCATCAAATTCACTACTTTTTGATTGCATGGTTTTGATATATTTCGAAACTTTTTGTAACTTGTGATAGTTGTTCTGTTCAAGACTGTAAAGCTAAGTTTTACCTATTTTCAGCCAGTGCCCTGTTTGTCAATTCTGAAAATGGTGCAAATCCTCATTACGAAGTAAAGCCTCAGTTACGCAAAATTGAATGAAGTTTTTTATTTTTAATTAAAAAGTGAATAATTACTACGATGCGTCATTCTTTAGGCTCATTAAGTGTGAGAATAATTTTGAATTGGTGAGTTTTTTTAAAATATATTTGTCATCTAAATGGGAAATTTTCACCAAGCTGGTAATTTTTTTCAAAAGTTTAATAATATTTTAAACGTTCAAGTTTATTTGTCCGTTCTTATAGCTCAGATGAATTTTCACAGCAAAAAAGCCTTGAAAAGCAAAGAAAGTCCTAAATGATAGTTTCGTCTTGAGTTTAAGGTACCTAAAATATAGTATTTTTTAATTTCTATTTTATTTTACTTCGTAATAAATATACAATGACACATTTCAGAAGAAGATTTTAAAAGTTCTATCTTGAACTTTTACAGCCGAGAACAAAGATTATTTCGTCATGCGGAGGTTTCTACGAAATGGGAAATACATAATTTCATTACCTTTTAAAATATTTTGGATATTATTTTCAAGAATTTCAGCCAGTTCTGTCATAGAAACTGAATTATCACCATATTACTTTGTAGCATTGTAGATGACACTGTTTTTATGTGAAATATTTATAATTCTTTCAGGGTATGGTCGTCTTCCTAATGATAAGCGCAGGAAACATTGGAAGCTTAATCGATTTCTTCAGTTTTGTCGCCTGGATGTTCTACGGTGGTACAATGTTTACTGTCATAGTTCTGAGATTTACTGAAAAGGATTTACCTCGTCCCTACAGAGTGAGTTTTACATTTTTTCCCCCGTGTTTAGAAATAAAACAAAAAGTTATTATTATATTTTCAGTTTTAAATATTATTGGTGCTGTCATTAATCTTTGAGTCAAAGTTGAAGTATTTTTTTTTGTAATAAATTATAATTTTTGGATCCACGTACGTGCAATGTCTTCAGAAAAGTATTTTTTTACATTTGGAAATTATTAAATTTATTTATTTTATTTGTTAACTTTTTAGTTTTCTTTTTATTGGGAAAATAACATTCTATAAATAACATAAAATGAAAATTTTTGATCGTTTTATCAATAATGCTCTTAAAGTTATATATTATTTTAGACCGTTTAAGAACTGCCTGTTTTAAATCTTATGAACAACCACCCGTGTTACCCTTCTACAAACCATTATGGTTGGAAAACCCTAAAAAAAGACAAGTACATGGGGCACTAGTGGTTAAAATTCTTTCTGAGAGTTACTACTTCCTATTTGTTTTAACGCCTAAACTTATTGTTATTAAACTGTGATACATCTATCATTCAATTTATAAATCCATTTGACTCTAGCTAAAGATAACACATTATTTATGTCGCTATATTAAATTCCTTAAATGATTTATGGCCCACGACCTATTAAAAATTTATAATTTAAAATTTTATGAATGGTAAAGTGACATGCGAATAAAGAGTTTTGCAGAATACTTTTTGGGAAAAGCTGGTGCATACGAGATGTCTCTTAAGAGAGTTCTATGGATTTATTTGTTTTTATTTCGATTTACTTTCAATTGATAAGTTTCGTGCATCATTCCTCTTAGTTAAAATCAGCTAGGATAATTGGCTGAAATAATTTTTAGCATATTTCACACAATTTTTTTTTTTGTTTCATCTTATTACCAACGTTGAACTACCGACCCCTTTTTGGCTTTACAAATACCATAGCTCAAATCCTTAGCCTTGTAATTTTGAACCCAACTCAGAAGACAAGGGAACTTTAGGATCAAGTAATGGAACAAATTTATATCCGTCGTTGAACAGCCGACCCAATTTTTGAGTTTACGAAGCCTAAAGTTCAATTCCGTTGCCTTGTAATTTTAAATCAATCCAGAAGACAAGGAAACTCCTGGATCAGTACCCCCAGGAGGATTGATTTGTTATGAAATCATGGAGGACTTTGCGACTTTAACGTGCATCAGTCTCCATTTACTACACGGGGAGTCTTCGGCCGGCGGGGATCGAATCCACGAACTCTTGGACATCCGACCAGACTATCCCAGCCTAATGGAACAAATTAGTCTTTGTGGAGGACGTTTTGGGTGGAACTAACCTGCATTTGCGTTACACGGAGAGTAAAACCACAAAAATCTCCCAGGGTTAACCCGATGGCAAGGGGATTATAACCCATGATTCAACTGAACCTACGAACTGCAGATATTTACTCCAGAGCAGGAAACAGGAATCATTGCCCGGTTTTGTATTAAGTTTTAAAAACAATGCAATGGTAAAATGGCAAACATAATATTTTTATTACCATATTATGTTAATATAATTATTATTAATAATAATTAATATTAACATAATATTTTTATCATATTTAATTTTCAATTGCCACATAGGTAAGTGTAGTGTTTAAAATTTATGCACAAGGATCTAATGAATATTCTATTTGAGTAATGACAATGATTGCTTTTTAGGTGCCTACAATCATACCTCTTGTGATGGCCGTAGTGGCAGCGTATTTGGTGTTGGCCCCTATTATTGAAGATCCAAGATTAGAGTATTTCTATGCGCTGCTCTTCCTCTGCTCTGGCTTCCTCTTCTATATTCCTTTCGTTCACTTTGACATCAGACTCAAAATGATGAGTAAGTAGATCATTTGAAATTTGCATGATTCATTTCTATTTCTTGAAAAGTAATTGAGTGGTAGGGTTATAAGCAAATTATAACTAAAGATAAATTAATGGGATTCATTTTTAATATGCCGAAAAATCTGCATTTGAGAAAATTTTACCTTTAGTAGAGAAATCAATTATTTAGTGGGTCTGTTTACAAATCACCTTTTTTCTGGTACCACCTCATTGAAAAAAGGGTATAATGACGGGAAGGTTGTGTGTTGTAGGTTATGACTTGCAACTATGAAAGGAATTTTAGTAGAGATGATAATTCCAAACAAATAACAACAATAGCATGGCTGAAATAAGACAAAACTATACACATTTATTTATTTCTCAACAGAGCTATAGAAGAAATAAATGTAATAACCGCTAAAGTTATAAAAATTCTTTTGGATCGTCCGTTCCATTTTCAAGACTAGGTTAAATCCATTTCAGTAGGTTGATAATCACAGTTTCAATCATGAAGTAAACCATTTTTCCTGATGCTCAGCATATACCTAGAAAGAGGGGGGGAAACAGGCAAACATGGCATCTGACAGGACGATAGCCTTTACTGAATAATTGGCAAAGTCCTCCGGTGAGCATCAATAAAAACCCTTTTTTCAAAAAAAGATTGATTAAAGCCTTTACCAAACAAACAACCGAGCTTAAAAGTTAACTATATAGGTCTATGTAAAGAACTCCCCTAGCCATTCGTCTGGAGTAGTGGCGGTGACTATGGTTACGAGGTTTAACTAATGTCAAGTAGTGTTTGGTCATAATTTAAGACATGCACCTGATATTTTTCATTGTTTAATTTAATTATGGAAGAAGTTTTGAATTGTAAGGATATAAATTTTTTTTTATATAATTTTATAGTATGTAATGTTGCATGGCAAAGTACAAAATTTGTGCGAAACTGATCGAATAGTTTCTGAGAAATCGAATTTCAAAGAAGTTGTTTGTTTAAAATTCGATTTCTCAGGAATTATTCAACCGATTTCGCACACATTTTGTACTTTGACATGTAAAATTACATACTTTAGAATGATGAAAAAAATTGCGTACCTTACAATTCAAATTTTTTTCGACTATTATTTAATAGAATAATAATCAGGGGTCTGTTTAGAAGAAATCTAGGTCCGTTAACGAACCCTTCACAAATTTGTTTATCTTCATTATTGTTTTGTTAATCGAATAAACCCTTCCCAGGGGAGTGGGGGGGGGAAGAAAGACAAATGCAAACGAACAAAGTTTTGTCTTCGGCAGACGTTTCTTCCTTTATTCGTCCGAAATGAATATTCTGCGTTCAATAGTGTAGGCTTTATACCAAATATTTGTATGTTGCATCTCCAATTTTGTAGTAGCAATTGCTGTTTTATCTTTTAAAATTTAATTTTTTTTTAAATTATAATTTTACAGTGTTGAGCGTAATCTCGTATGTCTTTACAATTTAAAAACTTCTTGAAAAGTTTTTTTGCAATAACAGGACCCTGTTTTCACAAAAGCCCTGGTTGAAAGAATGTGACGTTTATTTTATATTCACAAATTACGAGCAATTTTTTCACAATTTTACAAAAACGGACCTTTCACAAAATGTCTGGACAGACCCCTGATAATAAATATTTATCAAGTTCTCGAGATGTCGCGAAATACGCAAAAAATAAAATTAACGTTAAGGGGTCTTAACTTTAGATCACTCTCCTGACCGAACTATTAGTACCCTATTTCCCAGATTACGGCCACCCCCTTTATTTTGGAAGTCAGAAATCCGAATCCGTTGAAAAAAAGATGTGTTTATTCAGAGAAAGTACGTTTTTGTGTCTGATTTCTTATCTCGAAATATCGTCTGCACTAATTAATTAGCATATTGAGGTCACCCCCTCGAAACATTAGGAATGAGTCCTAAAAAGTGAAAATCCGACCATAAGATCAAAAGTTATTCTGGATAGTCCGTTTTTAACATTGCTAACCACAATAAAAAAATTTCCAGAGTGTGTAGCATTATCGAATGCAGAAAAGTTTGAATTTCATTACGAAGATTAATTTTATTGGATCATATGTTATTCCTGATAATTGGTTAGATTATTATACTTACAGAGTTTCTTCTTTTCTTTTCAGAAAATTTCACACATTTTGTGCAGCTAGCTGTGAATTGTGCCCCTCAAAACTGAATGAAGATAAGTGTGAAACGGTGCCCTTAAAAAACTCATTATGCAATATTTATGACTTGGACATAACAGATTATTGCTTCTTTTGGAACACGTAAGATAACGCTAAACCATGGAAGAAACTTTTCATGGGCAAATTCTGTTTCACTTGCAATAATGTTTTAAAATTTAAATGGTAAAGTCTTCCGATGATCGAAATGAAACAAATTGTGGCAGGATAATAGTGTTATCTGACCATAATCTATTTGCATTTTTATATTCAAATTTTTTTTTTTAACATTTAACACTTTCATGACCTACTCTGGGTGTACCTGAATACAGATATTTTTTCTTCTTCCTTAAATTGCTTATGTCATGAAATGGTGTTCTACTGAAGATTCTTGATCTTTCAAGAAAGAAATAATTTTAATGGTACAGTCAAACAAAATATGAATGGTCTTATATTTAGATTTTGTCAAGCGTCTAATAAGGGTGGTTATTTATTATGTAAGGTACAAAGAATTAGTTAAAATAATTTTGCTCAATGAACCTTTTGACGAATCATCTGCGTCAAAGAAAGTATCTTATTCAGGTTTGAAAGATGAAACATATTTACATGAAATATTTAACATATTACCACTTAAATTGGAACTGATATAATTTTCAAACATTTGTTGCTTTGATACTTTTTATACGAATACTTTTTATATTAAAATAAATATTTTTTATATGAATGCAAAGTAACCAAGTTCATTTTAACAGAATGAGTGATTAAAGAGAGAGTGTTTTTTTTTACGAACTCTCGCAACTTAAAATTTTATTTTTAGGGTAGAAATTTTTCATTGCCTTAAAAGAGATAAAATATACAGTTAAAAGAGCCAAGAAATTAAAATATTAATGATTTCCACGTATTAGACAAATAGGGTGCAGCATTAAGGTTTTCGATGATGTAGTAGCTCTCCCATCGAGGCTAACTACATAATGGATGATATGAAGTGAAGAAGATATATCAAACCTATGATCAGAAGTCCAACAATGTTTCGGTATTGTTGAGTGGTAGAGTTCTGAACAAACAAACCAGACAAGACTTCAACCATCGGCTCAAAGAGAATCAAGACTACATCAACAACCAATATCTCCACAGTTCATCTATCCCCAAACATTGCTGAACAGAAGATAGGATATTTCTTTTTAACTTCATATCATACATAACTTCAGTAGTGGATTTTTGGAAGTCAAAACTATTTGAGAATAACCTTACTGATTCTTTGTATAACATTTGGAAATAATTAATATTAATTTTTTATCTCTTTTTATCATGATATAACCTGTGTCGGGTTTTAATCGTATCTGTTTTTGCCTACAGATGAAGGGGTACCATTGCGTATAGGTTTTTAATAACTATGTGTGATCTTAAAACGTTTTTAATGAAATGTAAGCTCTATGTAAAAACTAAACACGCAATATTGCGTAATTTGTGACAGTGATCATCATTTAAGATCTGATTTCTAGAAGTTTGAATAAGAAGTTATTAATATATACTGGTGAAAACAATTGAAGGGACATTTTTTTTTTGCAATAAAACAAAACCAGACAAAAATATCTGATATGAGACCAATATATCAGAATACAGAAATGGATAAAACATGCATCCTAAATTAGAAAACTGGTCACTTGTGCAGCACAGAAAGCTGCCCGACACTTATCAGTCAGAGAAACGCATGTCGCCTCTAACAGCTCTAGCATTGAAGTTTCATACAGTCCTTATCAATCCCTGTGGCAGTTGTTAGAGCTGCAATTAAGCACTTCCCGTGCATGTTTGACGGGATGAAGGACAGGAGACAATCGTTCAATATCTTCATATTGGAGGTATTCGTCCAACAATTGAGCCCTGTGTGGATGGTAGTTATCGTCCATAAAGATGAAATTAGGTCTATAGGCCGTGTGTCTCACATAAGGTGCGAGGATCTCGTCGCTGTGGCACTAACCTGTCAGTGTACCTCTATTGAAGGTCGGTGTGCCCCGTCTGCCATGATGCCTGCCCAAACCATTTGACCACCTCGACCATGGTGGTCCTTTTCAATATAATGATAGAGGGTATATTTTCAATATAATGATATCTTAGAGGGCCGACATAGACTCCAGAGTTCTTCCAGATGAGAACACGTCTCGAATCGCCATACAGGTTATAGATTACTACAAGGCATCTGGCACAAGCCACCTGCATTACATCCGGGCGACTGTTATCCGTGAAATGGAGGTATTCCTGTTGCAGTTATACAGACTGCGGACCTATCCCTTTCGTGGCCTTGACCAGACCACTGTTTTCACAGAGAGGACACTACATTTCTCCCAGTACCAACTGCCTTATGACGCAATAGGCCACTGCATGGTAGAGGTATCCGCGAAGAGCTATCATCTGATACCTTTTTTTACATATAGGTGCTACTTTTCTTTTCCTTAAAAAAAAAAAAAAAAAAAAAAAAAATTTCCTTCCTTCATTTGTTTTCAGCAGTATAAAAAGTTGTATTTTTATTTTTAAAATCTTGAATCTCATTTTATTTTGAAATTATTTGTAAGCATCGCTGCATATTATTATTAATGTATGCAATAAAAGAACTATTGAACTGGACTGAAAAAATGTGTACAGTAGTTATTTCTTTTATGCTGCTATTGTTAAGGAAGCGTGTTTTATGTACTATAATGAACGCAAAATATTTTTACACTGTTTAATAAATTTGTTATTTGAACATGTTTCATTTTTTTCTTCACCCTTAAAAATGGTTTTCCAAAATACTATACAGAGAAAAAAACAACAAAAAACATGTTTTTATTACTTAAACGTTTTTGGCAATATGGTCTGTCGGTATGAACAAAATTAATGTGTTTAGGCAGAAATAGGGTTCCCAATCTATATTTAAATAAGACATTTTCAAGGACTTATCAAGGTTATTTTTTTTAAGCTTAATCAAATTTGGTTAAAATAGTCAATTTTGTTGGCATTGCCTAGACTCCATGCCCCAGAATTCAATTGTCAAAAAAGGCAAGTTTTAACTTAATTTGTCGTTTCTTGAGCTGGGGGGGGGAGGTTAAAATAACTCCAGTCCGTTATTTAATCATAAAACCCCTCTAAAATGAAGCAAAAATTGTTTTCAAGTTATAACAATTACTTTTTTTTTCAATAAGTACAATCTTAAATGTTGCAAGGATTAAAAGTAAAAATATTTAACGTAAAAGAGAGGTAGGGGGATGCAAAGGTTTTTTTTTTCTTCCCCAAGATGAGAACTGAAAACGTTTTTTGAGCATTCTGTTATGCACAGGGAAAACCTGATGGAGAGAAAAAAATGTTCTAAATAAAATATTAAATTTATAAAGTTACGTTTAAATTCTATTAAATGTGAATGCCCTTTCAAATTATTTTGTAAAGAGCAAAATTAAGACCTTGTGAGACTTATATTTCACACTAAAGTATGATGACTTTTGAAAGAGGACTGATAGAAAAGATTTATGAAACTGTTTAATAACATGAGTGATTTTTTTAAGCGACAGACTGAAAAATATGTTAGGGTTCGATGGTGGACAATATCTTTTAAGAACAAAATGAGTTCCGAATGTCGTTGTTGGTTATGTCTGCCCTTTGGGGCTATTGGCGACGGTCTAAGAAACATCCCTGAGCATGATCCGAAGACGTGCCATCACAATTTTTATCCTCTGCGGAGGGGATGGCTCTCCTGCTTTGGTAGTCCGACGACCTATTCGCGAAGTCGAGCAGTTTACGGTTGAACAGTTTAACGAGGACCGATACCGCGCAATCTCGGTCCCGACGAAGGATGATCAAAGTGATCGTCAACCTGCACACTGACCACCAGTGATGCTTGACTTCGGTGTGGTACTGGGAACCAAAGAGTTCCGAAAATAATATGTTTTAGGGTTTCCTTATTTAGGGTTGAAACTCTTATGGCGAAATTTGCACTTGTGAACATTGGATAGTAAAAAAAAATCAGCACAAAAATTCACACTTTTTAAAATTTTGTTTGAAACTCATACAATATTTTTTAAAATATTGAAATAAATCCATGGTTAAACTTAAGTATCAAATCAGATTATTTTAATATAAGATAAAATCAGAATACCAAATTAGATTATTTCATATTCGAAACTAGCAGAGGAGTAGCGTTTTAAAATTTAGGTAAAAAAAACGTAGAACTTTTTTCTCCCTTCCTTTTTTAAAATTTTAAGTATGTTTTCACCTTGTGTGAATAAAATTGTACCAGAGTACATAACAAAAACTTGTTTTTACAACTTTAAAAAAAAACACCCGCTGCGGTTCCGAAGGGTTTCTGCTACCAGGCTAAGAACATATTGTTTTGTTCACTTGAAGGATCAACAGCTAATAAAGCCTTCATTAATTTAACACTATCATTAATTTCATTCGGCATAAAAGCTGTTATTTGATGCCCAAATATGACACATTTTGCCAAATTAAAGGGTATTTTCTAAATAAAATATAATAATACAGTACACTAACTAATAAGCAAATGAAAAAGTATTGCTCTCAGTACACACAAAATCATCTACTGTTATGTTTAAACTATAGTCATAAAGAGATAATTCAGAAAACAACTATAGCAATCCTACACAATGAAAGAAAAAATAGTCAAACTTACCCAAATAAGAAGGCTTTACCTGTTGCACTTAAGGTATATTTGCAGGGCCGTTTCATCCATTAGGCACTGTAGGCAACTGCCTAGGGGCCCTGTGCTACAGATAAAAAAATTGACAATGTTTCTTAAACAGTAAAAATTTAATTCGCAATTTCAATGACGATTGTCTTGCTGTGTACATTACATCGACGCTATTTTGGTACATTTCTGAACGCATTCCAAATTAGATATTAATATTATGGTAGTTAGTTCATATATAACGCAGTAATATAATCGCAAGCAATTTTATCGCGGTAATTTTAACGCCGACTAATCAGATGACTATACAGCAAGTGCAGCTTTTTTAACACAACACGCTTGAAAAACGCGCAAAATTCTACGTTGTGAATGCACACTTACTGTTCTGGTACCTACCATAGGTATGTATATTCTATGGTCAAGCTAAAAATAAGGTTGGCAGTACTGGTTCGTTCGTCGTATGACTGGAGAATTCCCCGATCCGCTAAATACATACGTTGTATTGTGTCATAGACAACATTTTTAATGTAATCGTTGAATTTTCACTTCGGCTGAACGTTTCCTTAAATTGCTTCTCATACAGAACCACAAAGGGGAAGAACTAGCCACCGAGAATTGAAATTAATTAAAAACTGTCTTCGTTCAACTATGTCTCAAAACCGTTTAAATTCATTGGCCTTAATGGCAATTGAAAATGATGTATTGGAAAAGGTTAACTTTCAGGATGTCTTGAACGATTTTGTAACAAAAAAAGTTAGAAGAGTTAATATTTAAGCTTATTGTATGATTTTTTTTAAATGCATATATTAATTACTTATATTCTTTTCGTTTGATTCAATATTTTTATTGAATAATGTGATAATATACCTATGTAGTAAAAAACAGCGTAATTATGAATAAAGTGTTGTGTTAGCGAAAAAATATATTAGGAAGTTAGAAGACGGTAGGGGAGGGGGCCCGAGACGAGCATTGCCTAGGGGCCGCGACATGCATAAGCCGGCCCTGTATATTTGTTGTCATTCCTGGTCTAGTCTCACTCATCATCGTTTTCGATCTCTTTCGTAGCAGCATTCCTATCGAAAGGGATAAAACGGACATTTTTTTCCGATCGATAACATAAGTCTGTATAAATATTTTCAACTGTGCTCTTAAAATCATTCTACTAATTCTTTCATACGATTTCAATTATGGAGTGTTTTGACTAATACATTGCACTTGTGGCGTAACAACTACTACGATTGTCAAGTCAATAAAACATGCTAACTCTATTCCAGGGTGCGAAGCCGGATTTTTTTAAATAAAAAAATAAGCACTTTTTAAGCATCCAAAAAATATTTTTAATCACTATCCAAAAAAAAAAAATCATTAGGATCCGTGCAGTAATAAAAAAAAAATTTCTATCGCTTAAAGTTCTTAATTTATAAGCATAAAATTTTAGAAAAATTTCAAAAACTTTACATAATCATGATAAAATAACAAGTTTCTGATAAATATTGCAGAGGAAATTGTAAAAATCATTCATTTTTTCGTAATTCAGAACGACAGTCGATGCGGCAAAGAAAATCAATCTCTTTTTAAAAGATAGAAAATTAAGCACTTTTAACAAACTCAGACTAAAAAAAAAGCACATTTAAGGGCTTTTAAAAAACGTAATCAAATTCTATTTCGGGGTGCCCTTCGATAGACAGATGAAGGTTGACATTGTCGAAAACTCCTTTCCCCACAATGATGACCCGGACGTGATATGATCTCGCTTACATCGAAAGTAACGCCTACTTCGATGAATGGTTCACATTGACTTGCTATTTGTGACTGCATCATTGTCCTCTTCGCACTGTTGCTTCTCAGTCTCAATTTCACACAACAGAATCCTGCACTCACAGGAGTGACCACACACAACCGTGAACTTAATACAGATCTCTCGGTCTTTCGCAAATAGTGGTATCCGTTCATGGAATTCTTTCTCTGATAAAAATTATGGTGTATATACTATTATGATTATTAAACATCAATTCACTAGTATTTAAGATAGGCAAAATCGATTCTATCTAGGGGTACATTGTCGATATCCTCACACACTCAAGCCACAGTATCATATATGCAACGAAATGTCTAAAAGTTTTTTCTATGTTCTACAAATAAGGTAAGTTGCGATTTAAACAAAAAAATTTTTAAACAATAAACTCTAGCTAGTATAGATTTTTAATTTTTCTTCCATGTCCCTTTCGAAAAATAGAACACACACATCAGTTAGTTCGTTAAAGTCATCGCTAAGAATTTGATTGAATTAATTCCTTTCTTTAAAATAATTAGCTTTTTTTAAAAATTTCTATCCCATTTAAATGCTGTTGACAAGTTTGTTTTTTAAATCAGTAATTTTATTAGGATTGACGATTTTCTGATTTTTTTTTTCTTCTCAAAGCGAGGAAAAGTCATACATCAGGACTTTTTTATATTTTGCACAGATGGCATTTAAATACACTGAGCAAAACTAGTTCATACATAGGAAAGCTAAAAGGTGGGCAGCCAATGCTTGAAAGAACATCAATTTCCTGACTCTAATTGAATTAAAAAATTTTAAACTTTCTTGAAGATAGCTCAAAGACACATTAAACCAAATTAATTTATTAGCATAGATTTAGGGGTGTTTTTGCATTTATTCTAGATAATATTAACTCTGTTGCTTTTAGATTTGCACTCTGATATTTACTATCCTTAAGTGGTAAAATAAAACGGATAATTCATATCTCAAGGATAACAATTTCTTCCACCGATTTTTGATGACTGATGTATCTTATGAGAAATAAACACTATAGTGCAATGTAATTCTTCATAACATAAGTTCAGGCCAATAACTAATAAATAACTTTAACGAAACTCATTACAGTTATAACAGCCATAAGCATAGAGCTGTCACGGGTGGTAAAAAGCAATGACTCAGATTTGTCCCACTTTTCACTTGGTTAAAAATAATTGTTAAACAACAATCAGAAAGGCGCTGCTGATAAATATTTCCCCTTGAGTCGTGGTGGCTCGGAGAATGAGGTGAACCGGGTTTGAATCCCATCCCCATGGATGGACGATACGAATTCCGCACCGAGCACAGTGCTGATGTAAAATATCCTCAGTGGTAGACGGATCATGGGTTAGAGTCCCCTTGCTGTCAGGCTAAACGCGGGAGGTTTTATCCACGATGTAACGCAAATGCAGGTTAATTCCATCAAAAAGTCCTCCACAAAGGCAAATTTCTCCTAATACTCAATCCAGGAGTTCCCTTGTCTTCTGGATTGGGTTCAAAATTACAAGGCTATGGAGTTGAACTTGAGTAGTTGTAAACCCAAAATTGGGTCAGCTGTTCAACGACGGTTATAAAAAAAAGTTTTATATCCATTAACAAAATAATTTTCAAAGACTTTACATGATCATGATGAAACAACTAGTTTCTGAGAAAGAACTTTTTTCTCGATTATATTAGCCACCATAAAAAGATAAGAGATTTTTCGATTCGATTTCAGAGAGTGGAAATTGAAGCCTGAAATTGAGGCTATCTTGCAAAATGCAGCAGAGTTGCACATGAAGTTGGTAGAATCTCACCGAACTCAGCTCAGTAGGCGGACATGCGGACTCACAAGTGTTTCATCAAATATGTAAAATGATTGGTGCTTTCTTATGCTATGGACCGACGCTAGGCCGAAATGGATTGCGGTTGAATTAATTGTGAGAACGTTTAATAGAACAATGTGAAAAGCACGCTTTTGCATAATACGTGGCGAAAATCAATACGATAAAGAAAGAAAAATCTCATTCTCACGGGAAAATTAAGCACTTTTAAAAAATTCTATGCACCATGTTAAATAAATACATAATGTATTAATACAAGATGTTAACGCACAAACATGTCAATGGAAGTCTCGAATTAAGCACAAACAAAAATATTTTAAAAGAAACATTTATTTTATAACATAATGCGTGCATTATCACAGATAAAGAAATGGCTAATATTTTCATTGTCTTTTGATGGAGATTCATTATCACACTAAGATGTCATTTGATTGGAAATACATTTATATGTTTCAACAATTCCAAGTGTTGACTTTTCATTCTATTTTTTTAAGATTAATAGCACACATCGAATAAGGCTGCACTAAATCTGATTGAAATATTCCAAAACATTAATAATTGTGTAAGCTAAGACAGAAGTATTCTTGCTTAATAGTGTTCTGTCTTAAAAGGGGATAGTGTTGTAGATAAAAAAAAAAGTTTTAAATACATTTACCTCTTCAAAACAAAATAAATTCTTTGTAATTAATTACACAAGGTTTTTCATAATTCTCTCTATGGATTGAAATAGTAGAGAGAAAAAAAAACTTAAGCAGCGAAAAAGATATGTTGGTGTGCTGCCACAGGGAATAAATCCATTCAATATTTCAAAATTTTTTTTGCAGCAAGCATTCTTTGATTTTGCAAATTTTACAATGCAAAAAAAGGTTTTACTTTGCCAGTAATCAATGTTTCAAATCAATAATAACTATCAGTTGAATATGTGCTGTCATTTACAATTTACAGTTGTTACAAAAAACTTGAGTCGTTATCGTATTTAGCACAAGTTTTTTTTTTTGGACTGGTTTTAGCTTTTTGGTACAACTGGATTTCCACAGCAACCACAATAAACTGCCAAATCACGTAAAAAAACCCAGCCAAATTAAGAGTAACCATACACACTTTCACTTTTGGTTCCATTATGGCTTAGCCTTCAATCCACGTGATATAGAAATTTATTTTTTCCAATTTAAACATTGAACAAAGAAATTAAAACTTTTTATTTACCAGGGTAGTGAGGAAGATGCCGATCATTTTTCCAAAAAAAAAAAATAAGTACTATCTCGCAATAGAATATGAGTAAATGGACACAAAATAAAAATCTATGTAAAGGAAAGTTTGTGGACAGAATACCATTCTCAACAGCACTGCATTTCATCTACTGTTGGGCAGAGAAATTCACATCACTTAAGTGGTGAAAATACTACGATTGACTGGAACAATTTTACGAGAGAAGTTTGTTCCCTAGACTGACTTTGACAAAAGAAAAGAAAAATAGTAGAAGTTGACGAGAGCTTCTTTGTTTGGCAAAAAACAACTTCAGTGGAGCACTTTAAAAAAATGGATATTCGGTAGATTATGCCGTGAAAGTGGTGTGTGTGTTTTTTTTTATCAGGCTCCGAATTGAGGTGCACACACACTGATAACAACGATTGTAGACCATGTAATGGAAGGATGCATAATATATTCTGATTGTAGGCGAGCCTGCAAAACTGACAAGCTTGAAAAGGCTGGTTACTTACATTTAACAGTGAATCAACTTATAACTTTATCGTTCCAACAACCGGAGCTCATACTCAAAATGTGGAAAGATTGTAAGGCTCATTTAAATGGAGGAACAAAAGGCAAAGTCACAGCTCGTCATCTTCTAGTGTCTTATATTGTGAAATTCATGTGGCAAAAATCCTATGGGAAAGACAAGCCTTTTGATTTAATATTTAAAGCACTAACGGAGATATGGAAGCCACGAAATAAATTCAAATAATTCTAGCTCGGTGTTATTCTAGGTGTCTTTTCAACAGTGGTCGTAGTGGAAATACAGATGTACCTAGTTTTTTATTATTGCCTACTGAAACCCTGAAGAGGATTTTGATTAACCTTTTATAAACAGTCACAGTTAGTATAAAAAATACTGAAATTAAAGTGCCTAACGCAAATTAATTTTGATAACAATCAGTCATAGACTTTACATACAAAAAAAGTAAGTTTTTAGTTAATTTTGAAGTGATTATAGAAATAAAAGAGGTAAGTGAATTAAAAAAAAAAAACAATTATAAAAACTAATACCACTTTCTATCTAACGCATCAAACATAATTAAAATTTTAAAAAATTAACATTAAATTCCTAATATTATATATTATTAATATAACAGTAATATAACAAATTAACTATAACATATAATATTAACATAACAAATTAGCACTCAATTCTTAATACATACATTTTAATCAGAACTCAACTTATACATTTTACTCCATAGGATAATAGTGTACAGAAAAAAGAAACTTATTTTCCTCCCGAACTGAAACACCAAACAGTCAAATAAAGCACCAAATTATAAGGATATAATCTCAGTAAAAACAAGAAAAACAAATAAATACCCAGCAAAATACAAAAATTCAAAATAATACAAATATTTAATTAGAATATATTAAACAGTAATTTAACATATTCGAATTAAAACCTCTTAACATACATGTACACTTTTAAATGCAAACAGACAACAACAACAAAAAAAATAGTTATAAACTACTACTAAAGGGAAAAAATAAATGACCAGATTCAATAATCAAAGTAACTCAACCTAAATAATTCTCAGTAAAAACAAATAATTACTCAGCAAAATACAAAAATACTAAGTAATACAAATATTTAATTAGAATATTTTAAATAGCAAACTAACATATTCTAATTAAACAGACACACTTTTAAATGCAAACCAGCTAAGAAAAATAAATGACCAGATTCAATATTCAAAGGGACTCAACCTAATAGTGAATAGTATAATCCTGTGTGTAAAGACTTGCCACTATTTATAATAATATTTTAAGGTCATTATCAGTGATTTGCTTACATCACTACTAAATCTAACTTTAAGCATTTAAAATAAAAAAGTCTCCTTTAACAGCACTTCCAATTTTTCAGAATGTTTATTCACCCAGTGGCAGAATTTGTTCTTTTTTTGAAGTATCCTTTTTAATACTAATATCTTTCGAGATATTTAAAAATAGCAAATATACATTCAACAAAACTTTAACCACAACTTCAAAAAAAATTACATTTTAAATTAAATTAAATAAATAAATAAAAATTGGATCAAATAAAATAATCTTTTTAATTGAATATGTGATTTTCTTTATTCTAATATTATGGGAGACATTCTTCATTTTGTCGAAAGATAACACACTAATTATTTCCTTTTTTTATAATTCATTATCACATTAAAAAAATAAAATCGCAAAACCTGTAGCAGTAACTGCCGATAAAAAAAAATAGATGACAAAATCACGCGAATCAGACTCTTCAAAAAGGGGTTACTAAATGTGTGTTTTCTTTTCGAGATTTAGGCATTGTGATAAATAATATCGGATTTTAAAAGCTATGCAGAAATCTTTAGTAATAACTGCATGAAAAATTGGACCGAAAATTTCCACAAAAAAGAAAACCAAAGTTTTTACTTCATTATTCTTTATTTCTCAATATTCTGAAATGAGAAGAGAAAAGTCACGAGTATTTTTCCCCCCACTCTGAAGTGTGAGAAAGGCATCTTTTGAATATAATTCTGAAGAAAAGGTAAAATCTTTCGAAAATTGCTGCACAAAAGAAAAGCAAAATTTTTTATTGCCCAATGGAAAAATTCTTTTGCAAGAACTCAGTAATGCTCTGAGACAATGTCCCCCTGTCACAACGATTCTGCCACGGGGTTTATTCAGAAACATAAATTAACTGGCAACAGACTAGACAATGGGCTCTAAAATCTCTACAAATTACAGCACTCAGATTTTTAAATTGTTTCATAGCACTCCAGTCTTTATTTGTCTGGAATAAAATATTTAGTACATGCATAAAACGTTTGTTTCACATGTGCAGGGCTAAGAAACAGAATCCAAGAAAGTTTTAAGAAAATAAACATTGTTAATACAAATAATAATGATAAAGTACTTTGATTGCAATTAAAAAGAAGACATCACTAATAATCTTTTTTCCTGCACTTAGGTTTTATTTATATATTTATTAGGTGTTGTGGTTTTTATGTTGGTCTATTTTCTACCCTTTATTAATCACTTTTTTTAAAAAATTAAATATTTTTCCTTTCAAAAGCATACTGCTGGTGAATTTTTCTTTATAAATAATTGAAAAGTTTAATTTGAATCTTGTTATTTTAAACATTCTCCAATAACAAGTGTTGGCGTTTTTAAGATAAAAGAATTTGCTTTTTGACAATAGGTAATCTTTTAGTTTTAAGAACATTCAAAAACATTTGATATACTTGTATAGTTCTGATGTTCTTGAAAATAGTAATGCATTCTTATTTATCTTTATCATGTATTTATCTATATTTTATTTTAGCCATAAATATTTTTACTTATTTTAATCACAATTTTTTTTTCGAAATTTATAAACAAAAGTTAAGATTTAAAATTAAAAAAAAACGTTAAAATAAAATATGTTTTTAAAAACTAAGGGCCTTATTTTTTTTATTTTAAGGTTATTTTTAATGGCTTTTAGAGTCTTTTCTTTGTTTCATTTCTTAAGAATTATTAGGTCATCAATATCCCATACCTATAATAAGTACAAATAATAAGAACAAATAGTATAAGAGAAAATATAATAACTCCCATTCAATGGATGAGCTTGATGCTCATTACTTAACATTTCAAATTATGAAATAAAGTTTGATATTAACAGTGGAGATAAGTTTTGACTTATTTTTGAAGGTCCTAACCCCACCTGAGCCATCTGTAGTTAATAAGCAAATTTTATGGTCTTAATAGTACCGTGGCAAGCAGTTTGAGAATATTTGGAAAAGATAAATAAATGAAACAAAAAGTTTAATTAAAGAAAAACTAACTTTCTTTTTTGTATTTGTATTGCTAATACATTATGCATATTTAAAACAGTAAAATTTAATACAGAAAAATAAAAAAAAATGATTGAAATGCAGAATCTTTAAAGAAATGCCTTACTGCTTGCTCTCAGTTTTTTATTTTAAAAAGGACTTTAAACGATTTTCTAAACATTAACATATCAACTATAATGTGTAATTTTTAATACAAATGCATGTTTTTAACTAAGACAGTATTTTTAAGAGAAATTGGAAAATGACTCTTTAACAATTAATTTACACCATTAGTAGTGCCATAGAATTAATCATCTTTCAAACCGAAAAATTTTTTTATAATAAAATTGGTACATAATAGTACTTGATTAAAAAAGTACCAAATATATTTTCATAACATAAATAAGTAAAATGAAAAAAACTTTATACAGTATGTTACAAATTCTCAATATAAGCAATTCTATTGAATGTATTAAGTATGTATTTATAAACTACTTTAAATCTAATTCTTTTTTTATATCAAAATATATAGCAATACAACTGATTATTATTAGTAAAAGTTAAATTATATCCTAAGTGTCTGAAATTATTTTCTCACAATTACAAAATAATAACTCTCAATTTTCAAGTGAAAAAGGTTATTACACAAATTATTGTTTTTTCCCAATAAATCGACAAAATTCAGAGATGATAAAATATCACAGAACATCATGGAAGGCCCCAAACAATAAACTATACATATTAACACATAATATTAAGAATACCTTTAAGTTAGCTTTTATTCAAACTATAGTCAGATGCTTATTTCTGTGATTTCTCTCTTAACTCTTTACAAGGCCATTTTTTATAATATTGTTATACTGAAATTCATTTGACTTTTAAAACTATTATTTTGGTAGAGGGATTTTTAAAGTTTTTCTTTCTGTAAAGTATTGGCTATAAACTCTAACTTCTGTGCTTATAAATAACCTAATTTATAAATGCCATGTTTATAGATACAAATTAACTCTATGAGAAATGATCAAATGCATAACGAGCAAGTTCTCCAGTGTTAGCCTCTCTTCTTGAACTCTCTCACCCCTTCACTGTTACCACATTTTACATAAATACAAATCGCCTAGGGAGGGGGAATAGCTTCCCACTGCTTTATAAAAGTTTAACACATATTTGTCTGACATTATTTGCCCTGTCACTGACCAAATGGACAATTTTTGATAATAAACTATTGACTGCTATACACTCATTTTTATCATATGGCTGATCAAATGACAAACATACTGAAGGATATGTGTTAAGACATACCAATCAGCGATGTCTAGTAAAAATAAATGATAAGTCTAAGCGGTTTGATTGCTAAGAATTTGCCTAGCAATTCCACCAATTCACACAAAAAAATTTCAGTTGAATTAAGAACTTAAATATATACAGATAATTTTAAGGAGGTTTAAGCAAATTGGTTTGAAAACTTTTCACTATGCATTTGTCATAGAATTTAACAAAACATGAAATTATATCATGTTATAAAAGACATTAAACACGCTTGAAAACACCTGCAAACATTTTTAAGAAAAAAAATCTGAAGAATAGAGAAAGACACACAATAATCTTAAAATAGTTAAAAGACATGACAGATTTTTTGCATAGCAGTTGTATAAGAAGATAGTGCATTCTTCAAAACATAATAGATTCTAAGCATGTTTTAAAAGCATTATATAATTTTAGGATTTTGAGAAAAAGGAGACAAAAACAATACAAGCCTAACTTTTTTTTTTTTTTAAAAAAAAAAGAAGAATATTATTTGGTCTCATTATAAACTGAGTACTAATGTAGTACGAATAAATGAAATTCCAGTCTAACAGACTAATTTATCAATAAAAAATATAAAAAACAATTCTTCGTTAAAACTACATAAAAAAATTTACTGAAGCATAACTGTATTTAGTATGTGACCTTAGAAACTATGCAAATACATACATATTAAATAAAAAAATTCTTTAAATAATTATAAATAAAAAGATGCTCAAAAACGAAGTTTTAGTTTTACCTAGTTTTTAGGTACAATTGTATTTAAGCTTTTTATTTATAAAATATTGTGTATTATTAAAATAATGTATTTAATTTCAAACTTAAAAAAAAAAAAAAAAAAAAAAAAAAAAAAAAAAAAAAAAAAAAAAAANAAAACTTTTATAAAATTTAATTGGTGCTCCAGCATTCTTTAAAATAAAGAGCATTCTTTTCAGCAGCAGACTGACATCTGGGAAAATAAACAAGAAATGTTTTTAGTTTGAGATGCATTTTTATGTGGAAATCTGATTTCTATTCAGTATTCAACATATATTTTTTAAATCAAAATATCAACAAAAAAAGAGGTATGATTGGCATGGAATGGCTCATATGTTATCTCTTACTTACAAAACAAAACCACATTATTATAAAAAGACAATTTAACACTCAACCACACTTCAAAAATTATAATTGCACAAAATGCAATTTTTGGTACAGTAAATCAAAATCTAAAAGGAAAAAAAAATTTCTTTGCTTTAATTTAAGGATATAAATGAAAAAGTTATTTTTTGAGCACTTTATAACAGGGTGCATAGCCAGATTTTTCAACAAAAAATAAGCACCTTAAGTACTTTTTAAGCACCCAAAAAATATTTTTAATCTCTTTTCAAAACAAAAAATCATAAATAGGATCAGCGAAATATTGTAGAGAAAAATCATGTATTTTTTGTAATTTAGAGAGACAAGCGACACGGTAAAGAAAAAACCTCTTTTTTAAAGACAGAAAATTAAAGACTTTTTACAAGTCTTGAATAAAAAAAGCACATATAAGGGCTTTTAAAAAACATAAATCAAAAATAAGCGCACTTTTTAAAAATGCTACACACCCTGTATAAGTAGAGTACAGTGCCCATTATGAAGAAGGGTTCACCTTTATATTAACCTATATATTGATTTAGTGATTGGATTTTCATGTTTTCAGATGAAAATGTATTTATTCAAAGGACTAAGTAATTATTTTGTGTAAATGATATATAAAGTTAAAAAATCAAACACAAGAAAATACTTCCCTTAAACAAATATATATTTTTAATGAATTTGAATTTCACTCTTAAAATATGGAGAATAGCCGCTTCCTAAGAGTTATGATTCAAATAGTTATGATCAAGAGAGCAATTAAAAGTTTGAGAACCTTAATGTCAGTTTTACCATTTTGCAATAGACCTTTAAAAAGATTGCATCTTAGATCAAGAAAATCCAATCATTAGATCAAAACCTATTAACGTCTAAGTTTTTTCATTCTGCATACTGTACATGCCTAAATAAGTCAAAAAAATATTTTAGGATAATGAAAATTAATTATGTTTAATCTTGGTATATTCACATAAAATAACTTGAGAAAAACACGTTTAGATATGTTCTAATGAGTATTCCTCTCTCTCTCTGGAACTCTGGATTAAAATAATAAAAAAAACTAGTGCAACGCGAGTTCAATAGAAATACAGGGTTAAGATTCTTTATTTGCATCGCCACTGTACATGCGATCAATATTTTCTCTCAGGAGGTCTATATGTTCTGAAAATAAAATAAAAACATTTTAGAAATGTAAAAGTGCAATTTATTTTGTTACTTTATTCATTTCATTTGCAATAATTTAAAAACAGTAAAATAATTACTAGTAAAGTCTTGCATAGTGGTCTTAACGTTTTTTATCTTTCATCTAACAATATTTATTATATCCTAATGCTCATTCATTACGTTTATCATCACTTCTTTTATTTTAATTTTTGAAAACAAAATAGTAGTATCATGACTGTCATTAGAAAGACAGAAATGTACAAAAATTTACAAGTATTGTCATTTAAGAAGTTTATAAAGTGATATTGCAATGTGTAACGGATGAAATTGAAATGTCATGATATAAAATTTCTTACATCTTCCAGTACTACTGACAGCTTCATACTCAATTTTTTCAATTTTCCATGAAACAGCCCAATAAACTTTTTTAAAAAAAAAGCACAAAATTTGGTTAGTAGTTATTGAAGGACACTCAAACAAATTCCGCCAGCTTCGTGGATTCAATCTGCCATTCGTGTTAAACTTTTCAGGTAAGAAAACTTTTTTAATGTTTTTATAAAGTATGCCATCAATTTAATCAAGAAACCAAACCTCTTTCAAAACAGCCACAATGTTTTTCGATAGTCTCTTATTTCCATTCATTGACTAATCTACAACTATAATTAATAGTCAAAACATTTGAATTTCTAGTTGACTCTACTCACCCTTAGATAAACTCGCTATTGCACACTGCTTCTGTAAGAACTCCAAAGAAAACTCTTTGCTTAAGCCAAATGCGTACATGTTGTATGTAAACGTTCTGAAAAAAAAGAAGCAATTTCAGCTTTGAAGAAGTGTTAATTACAGTGGAGCCCCAATAGAGTGAAACCTCCAGGAAAGACCACTCTTGGGAGGCCCAGAATTTTTTCCAGAGACTTTGTATTGAATAAAATCTTTAGGAGAGATCATTAAAACTTCTCCCATCAACCGGTCAAACATCTGCATCAAGTGCGGAAAGGGTCAAATAAGGAAACACGAAAAAATATCGAAATTTTTTTTAAACAAAGCAAGTTGATTAAAATGAGATCATTAAAACTTCTCCCATCAACCGGTCAAACATCTGCATCAAGTGCGGAAAGGGTCAAATAAGGAAACACGAAAAAATATCGAAATTTTTTTTAAACAAAGCAAGTTGATTAAAATGTAATCAAAATATCTGCGTGAGACCCTTAGTTCTTTTTGATGATACAACCTCATGTGGCAGTCAGTGTGCATTAAAGACGATGCTACAAATTATTTACTTCTAGAGTAGAAAGCTAAATTAGAAAAAAAAGTTATTTTTTAGACAAAACAAGCATTTTAAGCAAACCTCTTCTCATAGATTAAATCAAACTAATTTTTCTGATATAAAATCAAAAACAAACCTTAAAAAAAAAAACTTTTTTTGCGCATTATATCAGTAGGGGTCATTTTTATAGACGCTAAATTTAATTCACAGATCTGTTTTTTCATGATGCCAAGTCAACGCAGGCAACCTCTAAGAACTACCAACTTCCATCAATGACCATTTTTCTGTGGAACGGAGGGTGGTCGCTCTCGAGAGGTTTCACTGCATTACAATCTCCATCAGACTATTGGGGAAAACACATGATGTAAGAAAATGTAAAATCAAGTTTAAAAAATATGTTCAAAAATTGACTGATGAAATATAAAGAAATGTGCCAATTTCACCTTTAGATACAATTTCAACATTAATAGTTTTACTTATTCTAGGTACTGCTTTAACTCCACCACTATTCTTGGAAAGGAGCATTAAATCAGATTAGAGATATAACGAATATTCGTTTAACGAAAAATTTTTTTCTCCAAGAATTTGAATAGATTTAATAAAGAATATTCTAAAATATTAATATTTACTATACATTATAAGAAAAAGTTTTTACACATATTTGTTAAGCTACATAACTTTCACACAGCTTGCAAATTTATGTTCTGGAAGACAAGTTAAAAAGTGAAATTTGAAGAATTGAAACTACATTATTTATACTGAATCACGAGTTAGGTACTATCGATTTCTTTGTTTATATTCAGGTAAGTCAATTATTTAGTTTTTCTACACTTTTTGTTTTAAGAATTAAGAGAATTTTATCCATTTTTGCCATTCTGCTTTTATTATAGAGCAGAATTTTAATGTAGTGTTTCTGATAGACCTTATTCTCTTATTATAACTTTTTTACAGTACGGTAAGATAGATCTGAGATTCTCAAATGGTGTTCTGCAGAACCCGAGGCTTCCTGGGAAAGTAAGTGGTTATGTGTCTTTTGACTAATAATTAAATAGATGAGCATGGTATAACACAGGGTTGAAAATAGTTTTCTGTGTTTTTCCCTATATATATTATACACAATATATTAAGAGGAAAAACACAATCACTATGCAAATGTGTGAGATGGCTATATTAGGATAAGTAATACTAGTTTTAATTGCTGGAAAAACTTTGCATAGCTTAATTGCTGGGGAATAGTTCGACATACATAAAAAAAAAAGAAAGTAGCAAATGAAATAGCATGGTATAGCTGAACTATCTATAAATATCCCATATATTGCACTTGGAGAGGTCAACATTTTGTAAAAGAGAAATAAATAAATATTCCCCGTATTTTCCCAGTTTATAAGGATAAATTTAAAGTTCTCTGCATTTCCCAGTTATTTTAGATGATTATTTAATTTCCTGTATTTTCTCTATTCTCCCTGGGGAGTGGCAACCCTGTAACATCATGTATGAACACATTTTAATAACAACCTCATGGATAAAAAATCGAAAACATAAACACATTTATACAAATTTTCATTTAACGCAGCTGATGCCACATCTCCCCCATTAAAGATTTAGTCTTTTCAAGGTTCTCACAATATTTATAAATGATTTTGTTAAAAAAAATGTTGCTATTTGGTTGCTGATTAATGGTTATTTGTCCAAATCAATATTCATTAAATTTTAAATCAGATATTGCAAGAATCGGTGAAGTGGTGGAATGCAAATCAATATAAACAATCCAGAAGAGATCTTGAGATTCAACCAAACAACTCTTTGTCTTCCAATGTCCTCGTTGGATACCCAGAAACCTGCTTTATTAAACCTATATGCAATGTATTTTTTGCCAACACTGTCCTGTTACAAAAATCAAATTTAGAGCAACCAAAACATTTATCTTTGCTTTAATAGCATCTTCAACTGGAATCAAGAGAAAAATTTTTTTTACCGTATTGCTTCCTGAATTTTTTTAAAAATGTTCAAAGAATTCCTAGATTCAAAGTTAGTTCGTAGTAGAGTAATTTATATTTACAATTTATAACAGTTGTTGAACAAGCGACCCAATTTTGAATTTATGACTACTAATGCTCAACTCTGTAGTCTAGTGATTNTCATTTTGAACATAATCCAGAAGACAAGGGAACTTCTGGATCAAGCATTGGGAGAAATTTGCCTTCATGAAAGACTTTTTGATGGATCTAACCTGTACTTGATCTAAATGGAGAGGAAAACCATGAAAATTTCCCATGGCAAGGGGACTCTAACTCATGACCCGTTTACCACTGAGGATATTTTACATCAGGCCTGTGGTCAGTGCATGCCGGATTCGGAATTTGTATCAACCAGCCATCACGGGAATTCGAACCCGGTTCGCCTCATTGCAAGGCGAACGCTCTATCCCCTGAGCCATCACGGCTCAGAAAAGCAAATTTAGTGAATGATCTCTTAATTCAGCAATTAAAAATTCTATACGTAGAGTTGATTAGAATTGATCATTTTTTAAACCGCCCAACTAGATTTGATACTACATATGCTGAAAATTTATAAGTTTAAAGGTACAATTTCCTAATGAATCGCCAAAAAAATTTTAAAATGCAAATTGTTAATTGAGTTAATAAAGTGACAGAATCTCTCATAAGTTTGAAATAATAAATCATGAGGGTATAAATATATCACAACATGAAATAATAAATCACAATATGTCTGAACTATGTAGGTAATGTAGAAGGTAGGTAGGTTTAGATAGAAAATCTAAATATCTCTATTTTTCAAATCGATGATCTTAAAAACCCCAAATGTATTCATAGAAAATGAATGTTCCAAACGCACACAAATTCTAGGAATATCAATACAAAACGCTAAAATTTAAGACAAAGTAATTTTTATAAAGAATATCAAAGCAACTAGGAAAACAGTAAGGAAATTCCCACAAATTTATAAAGACAAAAAGAATTCAAGCAAAAAATTAGAAATATTTATGCGCCTTAACAATATAGTTCTTAACAAATATGCAAAATCTAAATTCTCAACAAATCTACGGAGTATCTAACAAGGTAAACCTTCATTCTTCAATTTCATTCTGTTTTTCCAGTTTTCAAAGAAGAGGTTCTGCCTGGTAGTTTTTGAATTTACAATAATATTCCATTTTATTGAAATTAATATACTTATTCATTATTTCATTTTATACAAATAATGAATTGAATGCAATCAACATTCTATTAAAATAATCATTGATTCCAAAAAATCCTACAGTGTTTTGTACTTTTAAATATTTTTATAAATCAGTATTTCTTAACAAGTTAGAGAAACTCAGTCAAATATACATAAATTAATGATTTGAAAATTTCTATTGTATAACACTTTACAAAATAGTCAGCAACAAAGAACAATCAGAAAATAAAATTTCAAGACAAAGAGAAATTTTTCAGAAACACTTGAGTTGTATGCTTTATAATTCTACTCTTGGTGGACTTTAACTTGCCATATATTTACCTATTGTTTGCAAAGACATTCTTATAATAGTAAACAAAATTTGCCATACAATTTCATAAATTGTAATAAAATTTAAATTTTTAATGCAGAAATCATTTTAGCCAGCTATCTCAAGGGTTCATACAGAGATCAGAAGAAGAAATCCAAGGAGTCCAAAATTTAAAAACTTTGCGTAAAAGATAAAAAAAAGAAAAAAAAAGTGCTTACTTAATTAAAAAGCAGTTACTATAAAGAACTTACAAAAATTTATATTTTGCATAAGATATTTTTTTCTAGCCCTTTTGAAATAAATTTTGACTGTCAAACTTCATCAAGAAAAATAGAGTTATCCCTTTTACACATAAATACATTTTCCAGTTTCAAATATTTTAATAAATCTTGTTAAAGTACAGATGTTAAAGATTAACATAAAAACCTACCAATCTTATATTTTTAAATTTGAATACATAAGAAAAACCTGAGGCATTTAATACAAAAAAAAATCACAGTAACTCATTAAGTTTGCTTGCAACATGTAAAATTAAAATTTATTTGCTGTTATTTTATTCTGTTATGCAATTCAATTTTTTCTCCTTTAAAGTTTTTCTTAAACTAATAGATTTTGATAGCTAAGTCATTTAATTTTGTTTCCCTGCTTGGACAGCAAATTCATCAGCAGACTTAGTAAGTTCATCTATGCAACACAATAATCTAAATAGTTTCAAAGGACTAATTTAGAAATCTAAGTAGTTCCAAATACTCCTTGGAGACTTTTTTTTATTTCCAAAGAGTTTCTAAGGAGTATAAGGAGTCTGTACGAACCCTAAATCTTATTTTAAATTTAATTTTAGGAAGCTTTATTTTTTTTTGGAAAGCTGACTGTAAAAAAAGAGGTTATTTTAATTTAATATGATTTCTTTTTTACACACAATATTTATTGAGCTCTAAACCAAATTTTAGAATAAACAAATTAAAGAATTGAAAAAAAAAAATATAATTCTTACCCAAGTTGACCAAAGACAATATTCCGTTGAAAATTTTTTTCATCTATAAGATCTTCATTGCTATATTGCTTGAGATCACCTCTATAAAATGTTAAAGTTCTTTAGTAATTAGAGAAAAAAAACATTAAATAATTACAAATTCTAGAATTAATTGATAGAACCATTTTTAGAAAGATCAGCAAAAGTAATAATTGCTGGTGAAAGAACTTACGGCATTTACTGAATTGATGCTCCTCAGACAATATAAACCCTATCATCCGAAAGCTTTTTTTGTTTTTCATTCTAAAGACATTTCAAAACACTATTTATTGAAAGGTTTTTAATAACAAGCGCTTGTGAGAAATTATAAGTAACTGAAAATTCATTGAAGAAAAATTACTTTTCTCAATTTGTTTGAAATCAGTTTTTCACAAAATGCAGTAAAAACTCAACTTCTCAAAATGAAACTTCTTGAAAAACTAAATTAACCTGTATTTATGGAAGCTCGTTAAAGAAAGTAATAATACACAAACAATTTTTTATTACGGAACCTAATGTTTTCATATTCATTACTTTATTTAATCTTCATTTACTGGCTAAACTGTTTTCAATTTCATTCACTAGCTTATTTGCTATTTAGTAATTGAAATAGTAAAATTCATATACGCAGTCCTTTTGAAAAATTGTTTTTTGTTTTGTTTTTTTTTTCAAAAATAAATACGTCAAATAAATTGAAAATCAAACTTTCGTCAGCTCAATATGGCATATATATATTCTTTTGATATAAAATTTCAAATTCAGTTCTCAGTTAGATTTTTTTATACAGATTTATTTATCTGTTAATTTTAAATTTGCAACAATTTTGGAAAAGTCAATTACCAATGTCAATCGACAAATATATGAAAAGACGTATGACTGAAAATTAAACAAATAGAAATGTATTAAAATAATAATAATTTATGCAATAAAAAAATAATCAAATTTTTAATTTGACACTCAATGATATAGATACAAAGGTAAGAGTAATTAAGAGTGAACATAAAACTTATGTTTCAAATGTGGAGAAAAAAAAAATCAAACTGAAAATTCACTGCTTGAGTACACAAATATATAAAATTCTTTCCGAACAGGTAGACATTGAAGTAAAATAATCCTAGGGAAAAAGTTCCTTTTTAGAGGCTTATTTAGAGTTTCTTGAATTAAGACCAAATGTTTATATCCTTAAAGAAAATGACAAAAAAAGAGAAAAAGACAACTAATATTTTATATTTTTCCTCCTCCTATAAATAAACTATTTTAACATTGAATAGATAAAAAATGAAATGGAACTGCAGGGAAACAACGCATAAAGGAGAAACATACAAATGGTGCTTTGTTGTACGCACATACATTTGAGCCACATGAGCATTTGAGGATTTTGCAAAACATTTTGTCTTGTGGCAGTAAACTTTCTTTTAAAATTCTTAATTAGTAAAAATTCTTTTAAAAATTAGAATCAATTTAAAGGAGTCACCTCGTGGGAATGCGTCGATTGGCTCTCTCACATTGAACAGCATCAAAAAAGGCTGCATTCCAGAATCGAACGGATCTCCAAATAGGCTGATCCCTCAGATAATTAAATAGATACTCTCGAGAAGGTGGTCTTCCATCTCGACATCCTAAATAATATGTCATGTAACATACATTTTATGCACACAAATTGTTAACGTGGCAATTAAACTTCTAAATTATTAAGATGCTATTTAAGAAAAAATATATAATAGTATGATAAAATAAAATGAGTATAGGAAGTTTTTCCCTTAACTACAAAAATTAGCAGCATATATTTTTATTATTTAGTCATAATCAAATCATTACCACATAATTAAAGAGGTACAGTGCGCAAAAAAAAGCAGGCCTACCAGAACAAATTTTAATCTAATGATCGGATCTTCAAGTTCTAGGAGTCAGTCTTAATGGTTAGAGAGCCTCACATCAAATATGCTAATAAATTGGTCAGACGATATCATAAGTTACGAAATCAGATACAAAAACGTACTTTCTCTGAATAAACAAAACTTTCTTTCAACGGATTCAGACTTCTGTTAACCAAAATATAGGGGGTAACCATGACAAGTGTTTAGACTATTCCTTCCATAATCCAAGATACATAAAACGTTTTATGCTTGTCAGGACTTCAGCTTCGATGCGCAAATATAGCAGAAGCCCAAGTCAGCTCTCGAGTACATCCGTGAGAGTGGTCCCAAGACAGTCAGACAAAGGCTACACAGAACATTCTTTGTAGTCTGTTAACACCAGATCTGATGGAGCTCAATTTAATGCTAGACCAGACAATGGCTCCATATGTGACAATAGGACTAATGATCATTGTGTAAAACCAGAATTATCTTAGGGTATAAACCCCATATTTTATCAATAGCATTCCTAGAGGACCAAAAAACTATATTGGTACTGCAAACACAGTATTCAAAGTGATGACCCCAGTTAAGTTTAGAGTCAAAGAGAACACCCCAAAACTGGACTTTCTCAGTGAGTTCCAACATATGATCAAGGAAATACACATCACCAATATTAAGGTGCTTTTTCCCAGTGAAAGCAACAAGACTTACCTAAGGATTAACTGATAAGCCGAATTCAGAACACTGTCTTGCTACCTCTAGAAGTGCATCATTCATAATTACAGAGATAGTTTCTCCATATTTGTCTTTGACATTAACTCTATCATCAGCATATGCAATACAAGGAATACCATAATAAAAAAATATTTGACAAAAATCCTTCATTTTTGAAAATTAAGTTTTCTGAAATTAATTCTACTAATTTATAAATTTTAAATGTTCAATCACTTTTTTGGGCAGGGGGGGGGCAGACTAATTGTCAGTTGATTAAATCATAAATTCTATTTCTAAATACTACAGTTCATTGAGTTTTTAACTATGAGTACTATCAACTTTTTCAATTTTTTCGCTTAGAGTGTGATAGCCAGAAATAGTAGAAAACCAAAAAATTTTTTTACTCTTTTGGTTGTGATTTGTTAATTTGACTGAATTTTTTTTTCTGAATCTGCTACATTTTTTTGTTTATAGGATAAAATATGTAGCAGATTCAGAAAGAAAAAGAAAATTTATATTTGTTTTACATGTTTTTTTTTTCTTTCCTTTTTTTTAACACTTTTCAAAAAATTTTTAACACTTATTTGATGTATTTTTCATTAAAACACTTTTTAAAAAAAAAATTCCTTATTTGGGTTCTTTGAAATCATCATTAGGGACAGAAATTTCAATACATTACAGATGTTGCAACATTAACAGTTTTATTGTTATCCTTCATCTCTAAATTTATATATTTCTGATGGTAAAAATCTAATCGTGCTTTTTTTTTGTTTCTTATTTTCTTTGATAGCTGATTTAAAGAAAGATCCCTTTCATTTTTTTATTTTATAGTTAAAATGTATTTAAAAAATTTTCAGCTGTTTAATCATTTACTTATTTTAAGTGAGTACCTAAAAAGAAACACAAAGTGTTAGTGATAACTTCATAGTTTCATTTTTCACAAAAGGAAATTTTTTTACTTATTTATTGTAACAACTTCCCTCTAAAATTTATTTTAAAGTTTATTAACTGTTTAATCATACAAGTTATTTATATTTTAGATATTTAAAATTAGTTTTGCCTTCACAATTGCTTTGTGTGATATAATTTTGAAAAATATAAGATATTTTATTGTTTTTTTAATTTGTCTTAAAGACTTTTAGCTGTTTAATTATTCGAATTATTATAATTAGAACTAACAGATGTGATGCATTTAAGATCATATTATATATTGCAATTTTATGAGACATAAGGTTGCTTTTTAATTGTTTATTGAATTTTTAATACTTATTTGAATTCTTATTAAATGTATGATCATTTGATTAATATGACTAATTTAAAATATTGTAGGTTTATTTTAAATTAGTCATAAAAGACTCAATGTATTTTCAATTAATCTATGTAGTACAATTTTGCTAAATTATTTTGAAAGGTGAAACCCATTATAGCAGATTTAAAGTAAGGTGATGTAAATTTAATTATTCTATATTTCATAGTTATTTAAATGATTTCTACTGTTCAATAATAAATTTTATTTCTAACAGATATAATAATTTCAAAATGGTCAATATAGTAAAACTTTGAGAAGCGTGCGAAACATCCCAAAATTTCGAACGTTTTAAAGGGAAAAAGATTTTGATCAAAATTTGATGATTTATAAAAAGCTGAAAAATGTTTGTTCTTGGACAGTTACAATGCAGTTTAAGATCAAATGATTTTTTGTATTATGACAAAATTAGATTAAATTAAAATGAAACAAAACAAGTAAAAAATGAAATTAAAAAAAAAGAATGAAATGAAACACAGTCAATTTTAAAACCTGAAAATGCACTTACTTTCATAATAAAATGTGAAACACATATTCATCAATGATTTTGCAGGTGAAAAGTCATCAGCTTCTGAACATTCAAACAAAACTATAGCAAAATACTGAACCAAGCTAAAAAATGTTGATTCTTTTACTAATTTGTTGTGGACTCTCTAAAATAGAGGGGAAAAAAAACCATCAATGAAATTTGCTACGGCATCAATATTAACAGCAATAAAAACAAACAAAAATGAGAACATACTTGACTATTTACACAGCGTGAAAACCAGAGCCTACCGATTTCACACTGACATAACTCTCCAAACTTTGCTTTTTCTTCAAAGGTAATGGAAGAACTAAAAATGAAAAAGCAAAAAAACAGTTTTCAAATTTTAGACATTTATTAATCAAATTTATGATATTGAAATAAAGTTTGTAAGTGTGCTTCTCTTTTAACTAAAAAAAAAATTAGCTAGAGTCCTGAAACATGGACAGTTAATACATAAGGGTGATTTCATTCCCTAAATCCTATTAATCATTTAAAATTTTAATTTTTTTAAGGAGGTGACAAAAAATTCCTTTTTCTCATATACATTAGCATTATTGCAATTTAATCAAAGAAGAAAAGTTTTACTAGGAGTTCACTACACGTTCTTTAGTAATTTATTTATCTTTGATTTCTAATGCCAGAATATGCAGAATTAAAATTAACATGGATGGCATATTGGAGACACTTCATTAAATTAGTATAATCTACTTACGTTTATGAAAATTTCTACAATATGAGACACAATCTGGAACAAACTAACATGAAATGTAAAAAGACATTTAAATTATTAGAATTACAAAGCGTTTCTCCATGTTTTTGATATAAGTTAGAAATAGGTGGAATAAACTTCATTAATTTCAGACAATTCCTTCATGGTGTAATTTTTGTAAACATTAGTTTATTTGACAATTTTGGAACATATTTAAATTAATGTTAAGCCAACAGTCATTGAAATATAAAAATTAATCTAGTATACCAATTCATCATGAAAATTGTACACTTGTAGATAGTGGTTATGATGTACTGCCATATGATGATCACTATATAAGTATCACTATTTTAGATACTAAACTCTTTTATCAGTCAACTTTTGCCAAAAAATTAATTGCTTTCTTCAAACTTGAAGAATTTTAAACTGGTATTTTTTTAAAAAAAAAAAACAAATAAAATGATGAGGGAAAAATGATATTTTTTAACAGAACACATTATACAAAGGTTCATTTAAAAATAAATAAATGGCAATGTTTGTAGAATAAAATAAATAAATGAATATTTTAATTAAAGAAATTTACAGATAGCTAAAATTTAAAATAAAACAAACACATTATATCTCAAAATAAGCTTTACTTAAATGATAAATTCAGGACATTTATATCTAGAGAATTATTAATATTTTACTAATGTTAAATCGTTAACGGCTTTTTAAGCTACAAAAAATTGAAAATAAAGTAAAAAGAAAAAAAACAGTAAAATTTTTTCTTTAAAATCTGAATTTGTAAAAAAAATCCCCTCTCACAATCATATTTTGTTAAAATATAAAATAAGGTTTTCTTTTAAGAAAAATAAAAGAAAGAATATGACCTTAAAAGCAAACTATCTTTTAAAATTTTGAGATTTTTTTAATATTAATATAATATCCTTTGAAATTTTAGCTGAAGTCATTATCGAATTTTTTTTATTCTCAAATGAGGATAGAAAAATTATGAGCATTTCTTTCCCCTCTGATGCTTGAGAAAGGCATGTTTAGAATATAATTCTGCAAAATAAATATTATTCCTAAAATAAATATTTTTTTTTAAATATCTGCAGTAAAGAAAACTAAAACATTTTACTTCTCAAAGGAAAAATCTTTATGCAAGAACTCTAACGTTCAGTAGAACTCAATGTCGCCTTGATTTTGCCACTAAGATATTTAAAATTGATTTAATTCTAATTAGTAATAAAATTATAATAAATATTATAGTAATTAGACTGGGTGGGAAGTAAACTGTGTGCTGAAAAAAATATTTCCAGTTAAACTTTCAATTGTAATTAATCATTCACTAAGCAAATTTACATATCTGCAAGGCTAAGTTTGAAATGGATTTTCTCAGTAATCCTCTATAGCTTAATACTGAAAACAGCTTTGCATACCTCCAAAGGTCTTAGTAGAGGAAAAGAATTGACCATCAATTTGTGCTAATTAACAATGTTGAAGGACATGTTAATTGTTTGCCAGTTCAGCAAGAGGGATAATTGCCGTTCTGAATGCAAATATTAAAATAATAAATTTTGTTCTTGCTATAGAACCTCTAGAGTGGTATAGAACCTCTAGAACCTTCATAGTCATAAAATCCCACATTACAAAGATTCCATTGTTTAAATAACAATAGAAATCAGTGAATTTATAACATTGTCTGTGTGTATGTATACATATATATATTAGGTTTTAAAGCACGTTTATATAAATTGGAAATCTAATGTATTTTTCCAAATTCTATGTTTAATGTTACTTCCAAAGGATCTGTTCTTATAGAGATATCATGACAAACTTATTTTCTTTTCTTTTAAACAATTTGATTCCTTTATGACTGAATATAGTTTAGCTACTCAAACAGTTATATATTCAATTTTTTACAAACATGTATAAAAATGTAGCTCGATTTATCATGCATGCTTTGTTTATCTATAAAAAAATATGTCTGACAAAACCAGAAAATTGTCAATCTTTTCAAATCAGAGTTGGGAAAATTTAGGACAAAATATATTAATCCACGGTTTTAACCGTCCAGTCCAAAACTGTCTTTAACAGTCGAAAACCCATTAATTCAAATTATATCACAATTTAAAAAAAAATATTGTGAAAAATAAAAGGTCAATTTTTGGAACAAGAAACAGGATGACAACAAGTTTCTGTTTCATTAAAAAAGTTCATCATTAGTTTTAATATTGTATTAATTATCCATATGCAAAAACATAATTTATCAGTATTAAAAGCATATTTATTCATACTTAAAGAATAAGGTATATACTTTAGTTGTACATTGAATTATGGAGCTTCAAAAGTTATAAATCTTTTCCTATTACATTATTTACCTTTAATAAGTTAAAACAAATTGTATAAAAAGTATCATCAAATATTTATTAAAAAAATTTAATTATTATACGTACAATAGTTACACATATAGAATTTTTACCTTTTACCAATGTTCAAAGTTTTGGACATTTTAGTCAGTTTAGGGACACTTTTAGTCAGTTAAGGACAGTATATGACAGTAAAACCCACGTCTCCTGTCCAAAACCCCAACACTTTTTCAAATGGAGTGTTGTTGGTTTTTTTTTGTATAAAAAACCACTGGTTCAGACCTAGCCAACCCTGATACTAAAAGATTCCATTGTAATTTCAATATTTTACAGAATCCATTTCTAAAAATTTCTTACACAGCATTTACTCTAGAGTGATAAAGGTTGTATTACCCGTTAGAGAAAATTTTTCTCACAAACATTTTCATAAACTCCAGTGTCAGATCATCTGTTTGGCTGTCATTGCTGGATGCCCATGATTGAAGAGAAGTTCCAGATGCAGATTTTCCAAAATTTTCTGTTAAAGACTCTGCATCCGAAGAGTCAGTACTCTGTTCACAGGGATCGGATTCGCTACCGATGCCAATCGACTCCGGGCGGCGGAATACGTACAGGGGATCGTTCCTAGACGATTTGTAATCCGCATTAGCGGACGAGTTGCTGCAATTACCGAGACTCTGCCCACTGTCGACGGTGTCCAAAGATTCTTGAGAGTAATCCTTCCAAGATTTTTGCTTTAAATCAAAAGAGTTTACTTCAGGCTGTCCATACACAGAACGGTCTTTGTGTCCTTTTCTTTTAGTGTATCTGTGTCGGGAAACACGCTCTGTTTTTGTGAAGCTGACACGTTGTACATCTGTTTGTGAGCTACTGTTAGAAACATTATCTACAGTTGAATGCTTGCACGAATTATCACTTTTGGAAGAGGTGTCCGAGTCGTCCAAATTCAAGCTCAGTGCAGCTTCTATTTTGGAGGACAAGTCGGATAAAAGGCCTTGGTTTGAGCCAATAACTGAGCTCAGAAAGTTTTGACATTTTTCACTTTTCCACTGCTTGTCATCATTTGCTGTGGTAAATAATTTTTTATGATTAAAAGTGTTGTGAGAGCTGAAGACGGATGAGAAAAATGATTGCGGCCTTTTGTCAGTATCAGGAATACTTCTGTTCTCAGTGGAATGTCCAGGCAAACTCTCAGAAGACATAATTAACTAAATGAAAAAAAAAGAGGAGGATAAGTAATTACTTTTGAAAGAATAATAAAGGATATTCATAACTAAAGAAATCTCAAACATTATAGTTTTTCTAAATACTACCTCTATGAGTCTCACAGAGATATTTTTATGACAAACTGAGGATAGAATGGCAATTTATTTTATTGAAACATACCAACAGGAATCTCTGAAATTTATTTCATAAATTTTAATGGTAGAGGCACCACAAAAATGCAAAATTCGAAAAATAAACATAACAAACTAAATAAATGGTTCACTTTGAAACCTAAATCTATGCAAGAACACTAAGTCTGCTAAGAACTAAAACTACAAAAAAACTACTTCTAACAACTTACTGAAATTTGTCACCAGCGCAGAAATTTTTTTACTATTACTAAAACAGAAAAAATCTGGCTCTTGAAAGAAAGTTTGTCTTTTTTGAATTCCCCAGGAGGAAAAAAAAAAAGATTAATTTTAAGACTTTTTCTGACCAATGCAAACACAATTTAAAAGTATATACACATGATTTAAAATCACACATGGCGGTTATCATGTTGTGCTTGTTTTGAAGGGGGTTATTTATTTGATATGTTCGTTATAAAATATAAATCACTGATACTTCAAAGCAGGCTGTAGAAGTCACGATTTTTTGAAGCTATGATATGTACAGATATATGAAATAGCTATTCAAAAATTTGAATATATGCATAAAGAAATTCTCCGTAATCACAAAGACTTGATTTAATATTTTTCTACTTAACTTAATTTTATTTAAATTTGATTAGGAAACATTTTGACATCCTATATACAGTCCAGATCTTTCCCCTTGTGACTTACCTATTTTTTAAGACCTGAAGAAAGACATTTCAGGAGATCACTTTCATTCAAAAGAAGAGTCAGGTGGATCTATAAGCAACAGATCTTCAGATACAAGATTTATTGTCTTGTCTCCTAGTAGTTTAAATGTATAAAGATTATTTTGAAAGAGACTTTTTAAGACTATTTTTGAATAAAGCAAATTCTTCCGTCACTTTTTAAAGGGTGTTCAATTTTAGTTAAAAAAAATGTGGTCAAATGTGCTTTAAAAGTGTTCAATTTTAGTTTAAAAAAATTTTCATTTACAATAAGTTTAAAAAGATTTATAGCATAAACTAAAACTGGCAACATGGAAAAGCAAGTAGAAAACCACTGTCTCCAGTGTAAACAATTTTTAAACATTTATCAGAGTTATGGTGAACACTGGCAAGGTTTTACATTAAATTCTTAAAACAGCAGAATAAGTCATATTATATTTACAAGATGTTTCAGCCCATCGTGTTTGAATCAACATCTTCTGCAACATATGGAATAAATCTTGTTCAGCAGACCAGGATTAATTTCTCTTCATGTTCTGCAAAAAGTAGAAAGACAAAATTATAATGCTAGTTTAGGACAAAACCAATAGTTTACAATTTTTAAATATTTTAATTTCTACAGCATACCCATTTGGGAGCATAAACAGGGAAGCAATCCAATATCTTTGTCTTAAAAGTGGTTGGGATTTTATAACAGAAAAAGACAAATATAAGTATAATTAAAAATATTTTTCTTCTACAAAAATAAGGTAGTATTACCAGAGAACCTTGAACCAATAAGAAAAATATTTGTCGCATAGATATATCTGGAAAATATATATATGTATCAGTAAGATAAAAGATCTTTATTTTTTAAATTCTGATCAAAAAGAAAGTAAAAAACGAAAACAAAAGAACAAAAAAGAATTTTTTAAATACACTGCTGCTGCATACTAATAGCAAGCATGTTTAAAACAAATGAAAATATCTAAGTTTACATTTCATTGCTTTTCAAAAGACAATAGATAATAAATTTTAGCACAATAAACAACAGACACAGTATAACTGTACAATTTTAAAGCCAGTAAAAAAGAAAGCCACTGCTTCAAAGGAACAATGGGATAGTTTTCTTTGAGATATTTTGAAAAAATAGTTTTAGGTTTTATAGCTCCATTTAAATGGATACAAAAACATTGTTGTGAAACAATACAACTAGATATCGCTCTTAGTTTGCTATGATTTAGTCTAAATGGATATAACTGAACATTAAAGAAGGGATTCATAAAATTCTTAAATTTACTCCTAATATATAAATAATTACTGTTTCTTTAATTTGATTCCAAATATATATAAAACTCAAATTAACATAGGTTCTCTTTGATCCAATATTTATAACTTAAATTAATTTCATTTCTTTTTTAAATATAACTCTCAGGCCCATAACCAAGGAAGGTTAGGTAGACACTGAGCTCATCCAGCAGCACAATTTTTTTCCAAAAGATTTTCATATGAAGATTAAATTGTCTACCCCAAGACACCAATTTACCAAAGAAAGGTGCTGTTCAAAATTTGTTCGGATGTTCCAAAATATTCATTTATTTACTATCATCATCATAATTTTTTTTTTGCATTAGTTGTCGATGGTTAAATTTGCTAAAAATAATTTTAAAAATAATAATAATAATAATAAAAAAAGGATTTCTCACCAATTTCGCATAAACTGTTTCCCAATTGTTGACCCTTCTAGCCATTTTTTTAAAAAGTCAAATTTCTAGGTCCATCAACGTTTGCAATTGGGTATAATATGAAAAAAACACATCTACTTCGATTTAGTAGGAACAACACATGACGCAATGCAAAACGAATGGAATTTAGTTGTTGTTTATTTAGTTATTGTTATTAGTAGTTGTTGTTATTTGTTTTAGTTGTTGTTGTTTATTTAGTTGTATTTAGTTTCAATAACTTTTCTTTATAATGCAATAAAATCTGGCGAGCAGCTATTTAAACGATCGAACACTTCGTTTGTTTATTTGTGGCTTGAAGTTAGGCTCGGAGAAAATGCCGTTCATGGGTTAAATTTAGTAGGAACAACACAACCTGTGACGTAGGCTATATTATACCCTATAGGAAGCATTTACTCAATTAGAGAGGGCTTCTAATATTAATTTGCCACATCATTTTTTAATCAATATAGATTTCACCACCTATGAAATATAAATTTAATGCCACTGTAGAGTAGGTGCACAAATATATATTCAATTGGTTTAAAGAAATATATTTTTAATTATCTAAAAATAATAAATTTCACAATGTGTTTTCAGCTATTCATTGATGAAACTTAGTTTATGCTTTATTATTTTTAATTAAGAGTGCTTTAAACATTTCATTTTTAAACTATAAAGATACTTAACTTCACTTTGTTTCTTCCTTTTAAAAAATTATTTCTATTTAGTTCTATTCTTAATTAATTTAACATTTGGCTATGATTCAATTTTTTAATCACTTAGAAGTTGAAAAATAAAACATAATATTTTGATAAAATTAATTATTTTTGTTTTTGAATGGTTGAAAAATTAAATTGAACATCATCAAGCAATTTATAATTTGAGTTTAATTTTATTTTCAAGTGCTATGAAAATTAAAACAAATACTACGTTTAATTAACTCAAAATTTCATTAAATTTCAGTTTCAAATAACTTAATAAAACGAATTGAATATAATTTAAAGTAATTTAAATATTGAATAATATATAAAAATATTATAGTAGTATTATTATGACATGATAACAATTACCTCAGAATCTAAGGCAACATCATTTGATACTTAACTCCTGTTCAGACTCTTCTTTAACCAAGCTTCCCTCCCATCCCTGTTGACAACTTTATCTTTTTATGTGTTTCCGCAAACGCCTCGGTTGAATCACATCTTGGTGAATTTAGTTGACATGACAGATCAATATACAAAAATATTCTCCAAATAGATTATAAATTTGTAAGTTTTTTTAAAAAAAAGTCATGCAGAAGTTTGCCAAGAAGTGGCCACGAGTTGTATCTTTCAAATTGGACCACTTTTACAAAGTTTTCTACGAATTTCATATGATGATGTTTAGTGATTATTTTGGCCTAAATCATAATACAGAAATATTAAGAAGATTCCCACATCGTGATCTGTGGCAGAATAATCATTAAGTCTTGGCAATTTCAGGGCAGCAGTCCGTGAAAAACCTATATTAACATCAGAGCTACTTGAAGGGTATAACTTGCAACCTCCCTCAGGCAAACCTAAACACTTTTCTTATTTTAAAAATTTTAAATTTTCAATCCATTTTGCACCTTGGCGATTATCACTGGTACACCAGATCAAGATACGGAAATATCCTCAAAATATAATCCTGTAGCGTATCTACCACTACAAAATTACAACTACAATTCACTAGTATATAAGACATGTTAACTCGACTCTATGTCGGGGTACCTTTTCATAGATGACAGTTGACATGGTCTAATACTCCGCCCCCCACATTGGTGACCTTCGGACGTTATGTGAACACGCCTACCTTGGCAAAAAAAACGCCCACTTTGATCTGGATACGCCTACATCGGCAGTAACGCCTACTTCGTTGGATGGTCCACATTGAACAGTTGACTTGCTACTTGTGACTGCATCATTATCCACCTCCTCACGCAGTTGCTACTCAGTCTCATCTCGATCACACACAACGTTGGCTTGCATACACTCGACTGCTAACGGCAACACAGGAGCGACTACAACCGTGAAGTTAATACACCTCTCACATTCAGCACTCAAAAAAATACGGTGATCTTAATACAGCTCTCCCGGCTTCGCACAAAAACAGCAATGAATCAACTAGTGGCATCCATTCATCGAATTCTATCATAGCTATAATTCTGGTGGGGGAGTACTGTAGCGTATCTACCACTACAAAATTACAACTACAATTCACTAGTATATAAGACATGTTAACTCGACTCTATGTCGGGGTACCTTTTCATAGATGAAGGTTGACATGATCTAATACTCCGCCCCCCACACTCCTATCAATAATCAGATTAGAGTAGAAACAATTTTTTTTTCAGCAGAAGAAATCAATTTTCCCTTTCTGATTTATCTGAGAGCTCTCAGCTTAAGAAATTTCTAAAATTGACAAATTGAAAATTTAATATAAAAAATTGTCCACCTTTTAAGGCAGTTTTATAATACTTATTACTAATTAATTGTATTAGTCATTTTTAGTTTCTTTCATTTTGCCCAATTTCTTTCTCTCTTCTTCTGAAAGATGATTTATGGGTAAGGGTGTTGTACCTGTTAGCACAAAATATCAACTCTGGTTAATTTCGAACTTTGAAGCTGTAGAGCTAAATTTAAATACTAATTCGCACTCTCCCATTTAGTACTAGAATTACTCCAACTCATAGAATTGACCTACACAATAATTATAATACTAACTATTAATTATTAAATAATCTATCTCGTTAATTATGTTAAAAAAGTAAATAGAAAATTGAAGAAAAATTTGCTGTCTACTTACATTCCAACATCCATTTAGTAACGGATTTTAGATACATTTTATGGTCAGAATGATCCAGGTCAAACTATTTATTCCAAGCATGAATTCTTCTCCTCGCTTTTACGTCTATCTGTAAATCAGCCTGAACTTCTTCAGCTTAAAGGATTGTCTGCAAGTGAAAAGGGTGATTTAATTAACGAATGTTTAATGATGACAGTTTAATACACCCTTTAAGGCAGAATTTATATTGAACATATTCTTTATTATTCTATATTAATTAAAGTCAAATAAGAAAAAAATTTTGTTTTCAGCATTTTAATAATTTATAATCTTGATGGTTTTGATATACAACACGAAACTTTTCTGCATTAAAGTAATAGTAGTTTTGAGAGATTATCTGACGATACATTTCAAAGCGCTGCATTTAAATGCGCTTGTAGCTTTTATGGATTAAAAGAGATAAAATTGGAGATTTCGTGTCAAGGAACAGACCCATCAGCCACCAAGCGGCTGTTTATAAGCTTCTCTGCAATGTTTACATTTGACATATAATTTTTTAGTCAACGGTTATATTTATTTTGTGATTTTTTTATTTTATTTTACAAATTTTGTATTTTTTGAATGTCTTGATTGAATAAATATTTTAATATAATGCAAACTCCCAAAACTGGTGAGAATTTAAGAAGTTTTTCTCCTCATTATTTATAATTATTTTTTACGCTATTTGAATGTAGTTAAACTTCATTTCTTACAATGGAAAAATACTACCGGGTTATTGAAATTAAACAAGTTTAATTATTTTTTGTAATCTTCTGTCGGTTTTAATATGCTTATAGGGGTTTAATCTGAACATTGTTTTATAGCATTTTATATTTACTTTTTTGGGGGGACATTTAAGAACCGTGATAAATCGTGCCAATAACAATCGCCAAATTTTAAGCTTGTAATTTTAAAACAAATGTAGAGATTTTCCCAGGAGTGCCTACAAAGTTAAAGCCTCCAAATTATTCCCCCTGTGAGATGTTCTTTTTATTTTAATTTTTCGCGTCTGCTGCCCGGAATTTGCCAAGACTTGGTGATACCGAAATTTTCCTATGCGTGCCAATTAAATCTTTCTTTCCTCAAATAATTTAATCATTTCTGTAGTACTATATTAAATATTGGGAATTCAAAAATATTTTAAAATGATGAATGTAAAACTGAATATTAATTAACTTTTTACAGTACTAGATCACTGTCAAAAAAACTATTTTATTGAAATGAAACATATATAGAGTGTAAAATATATTGAATCACTAATCAGTACTAAATGCTAGGCATAACACTTACTTTGTAATTTTAGTGTTAAATTTCCTACGCCTTATTATTTATAAACATGAGATAAATTAATTCTATTCCATTTTTGTAGCTGCAAAAGAGCTATTATTATATTAGGTGACCATGTATTAGTAATACTAAGCACCTTTTAGCAGTAGTAGATATTAAAATAACTAATTTCTAACCTCATTAAAAAAAAACTTTTGGGAACCAAATTTTTTTTTTTTTTAAGTACCTTACATTTCAATGTTAGTCTTGGAGAACTCTAATTTAATAGGACTTATAGTTAACCCTGCTCGTGCTTGTTTTTACTTCAGATAATATTCTAATTGAAAGCTTTTACGAAGAACTGTTTTCTTTAACTTAACCCTTTTTAATACAATGCAATTTTTAATCAAATGCAATTCAAATATCATTTTATAAACTTGAGTTGAAAACTTAGAATAATAAGATATAAATATTTCGTTTATCTTTTCAGTATGTGTAAGGAATAGAAGATTTTAAGTGAGTGTTGAACCTGAAATGTACAATCTCTAAAGCTTCTTTTAAATTAGTCCCTGTCATGCTGAAATTTCCTAACATTTANAAAAAAAAAATTTTTTTTTAAAATGGCGGGAAAATTTATCGAATTTCGTTCCGGTTTTTTGGTTTTCCGGTTTTCTGATTTCCGGTTAACGGGTTCTGTACTGTATTATCTTATTTAATCTTTTTTCGAAAAATAAAAATCATTAATATAATATAATCTTTTCATATCACAACCTGAATTTAGAAAATGACCCGGAGGATGTGGCTGCTGGGCTAAGCCCAACAGGACACCTCCATCCACAAAGTATCAAAAATGTGAGAGTCATGTGTGCGTTAAAATAGTTTTCGCCAAGTAAGGTTGAGAAATAAATGTATTGGCTATTAATTGATTAAATTTAATACCAAAGTTCTTTTTTTTAACCTTGTGCATTCAAATGCGTTGGCAGAAAAGAAAGCGTAAGGAATTTTAATGAATGCAAAACATATAACGATTTTCAGATTTTATTCTGCACTCAATTCAAGGTTGTGGTATAAAAAGGTTATATTATAATAATGAGTTTTATTTATTGAAAACTGATTAAATAAGATAATAATTTGGTTTTTAAATGTTAGACAATATGTTATGCATATTTCAGAGTGACATTCCCATAACAGCTTTAATATTAAAAAAAAAAAAAAAATGTAAATTATAATATCATACAAGGAGGCTTCAAAAAATCCCAACTGTCTAAACTTTCATTTATATTTTACCCTAATCCATATCCACAAAAAATCTGGGTTGTATGAAAGATACAAATACAAAGTAAATACAGTTCTGGCCAATAGAAAAACTCTTCTTACTGCAGTGGCATGTAATTTCTTACGACTTTATGAAAATATCTGTAACATTATTAAATAAAGTTAGAGTACAAGCATGACTTAAGTAATTGAGATATGATTTTGAAAATTATTTCAATAATGTACCTAGACTGGATAGAAATTTTTGCATGAAGCTTATAATTGAAGAAAATACGATTGAATAGTTCAGATACATATTTATTGTAAATTATAAGCATATTTATTGTAAATGTTGCATAATACGATGATATCATAAGAGTACTTTATAATAAAATAAGCGCCATTGCTTTTAGTTTTAAACCTGTTAACAGAAATTTAATTAAATGCAATTTGCAATAGTCCCGCAGTGGACTGATTGTTAAGACACGGTTCCCAGCAGATCACCGAAGTCAAGCATCACTGACTACGGTCAGTGTGCGGGTGGGTGACCATTTGGATCAGTCTGCGTAGGGACCGAGGGTGTGCGGTATTGGTCCTCGTTAAATTGTGATACCGTAAAGTGCTCTACTTCGCACGCAGGTCGTCGGGTTACCAAAGCGGAGGTGCCATCCCCTCCGCAGAGGATCAAAATTGTGATGGGAAGTCTTCGGATCATCCTCAGGGATGTTTCCCAGACCGTCGCCAATAGCCCATTGCGCAGCTCTAGTGCGACGTAAATTAACAACAACAACGATTTGCAATAATAGCTGAGAATAAAATTATGAAGGACGATAACTAAATATTAAATTTCATTAAATAAAGGGTAAAGAAATATTTCACTGGCAAAAAATACCTTAACTAATTCACTTTTACTTAATCAAACTGATGAAAAGCAAAGAAATTTAGATCACCTTTTTTAATTGACCCATTGGCGATTCAGCAAATGGGCAAAACTAGGAGAATGTTTCTCCTCTATACACTATTTTTCTATGTAATAACATGAAAAAATTGGTTTTCTATGAGGAGAAGACAGCAGACTAAAATGAGACTTTTACGTGCAGAACTGTCAGTGGGTTAAATAACCATACCATATTATTTTCTGACTTATACGAATGCACCGTCAAGAATGAGGACAAAGATTTCCCTAGAAGTAAAAAGAGGCAGGGTACTTTGTTTGTGCCTAAATTAAAGGCAACATCAGTTTTAAAGGGCACTAATTTATTCCTATATTAAACAAATATTCCTGTGTTAAACAAATATTTGAATAAATGCTTAAAAGAATTTCATACAAATAACATTGTTCAAAATATTAAATTAGCATAAAAAATAGTTTGCATTAATAGTGACAATCTAAAGCTTCTGAAATTGGTACTATAACATCATTTTTCATTAAATAATAGCATTATTTTTTCAAAATGGGATTATCAACATTCATTTTAACAAAAAGGGCAGGAAGGTTGCATTTATCTATGTGGTGATTTATCTATGTATGAATGGGCAGGCAAGATGGTCCACCCTTCTAAAAACATTTATGAAGAACTCTGTGAATGAGAACTATTTTAGAATTTTATGTTATATAGAGTTATAAATTTTGTGTTTCTTTCATTTAAATGCTTGTTGAAACAAAACCCTCTTATTATTTGACTAATCTATATATTTTTGTATTCTTAGATGTCACTTATTCTTCAGCCAGAAAGTTTGGTGAGTTTAATAATATTTAATGAAATTATAAGAACTTCAATTTTATTATCAGCATTAATGCAAATTAATATATTTAAATGTAAAACACAGTGTATAATAAAGAACTTCGTGTTTAACTTTTATCTCACCTCATTATTGAAAATGAGCTTCAGAATTAACGCTCTAACTGAGGATAATGTTTACACTGTAAGAAGTGTTGGTATATAATCTGTGTTTTTAACACAGATTATTTGTTTTTATAATAAGTGGACACTTTGCTCTTTAGTTCAAAAAACAATGTCACATTTTCTAGAAACAATGCATACCTCATTGATGTTTTATTATGAATATTAATGTGTCTTCTTATATTAAATCAAAGATTGGTGTTTAACTCTTTCTTGCATTGTTTTTAAGAGTGAGCTTCAGAATTTACTCTACAGAGTGTTGATATGCATATTTTGGCTCAGAGCATTTGTTCTAACATTAGGATACCATAGGCCTAATCGATGAACAAAACATAGTAAATAATCACTGATTTTATTTGACATTGTTTATTGCTGACTATATAGTAAAAAAAAAAGACTAAAATTTTCATAAATTAAATTCTTTAAAGTTTTTTTTTTAAAAAAAAGAATCTTTTGCAGATATTGAGCATATTTAGGAATTTTTTCTCCCTTAATGTGCGAAATTTAGAAAACTATTGTGATCGTTTAACTTAATTTTGTCTCCCTCAAAGGTTGGGCCCAGCAACACTCATGATTTATGCATATTGCAGCTAACTGCAATATATAAAAATTATGTGTATTATGACAGTATGGTTTAAAAGATTTCATGTCTATAAGTTACAGAATATTGAAATAAAACTTGGTATTATCATGCATTCTTTTTCAATATACATATATATATGTATACAGTAGTATTGAGCTGTTTAAATATCTAATCAGTCGAAAAATCAAAAAAATAATTTTTTCTTTCATTTTTTCTATGCAAAAAGTTTTAATTTGGAATAAAATTTAATCTGATTAAAGTGAAAAATGAATTAAAATTTAAGGGTGATAGTTATCGTCTTTAGTGATGTAATTTCTGTTCTACTTTACCTTATTTATTTCAAATCAGAAATTTTTGACTAAAATTGTTACAAACTTATTTCAACTATTCTTGTGTTGATACTTTTATGTTTTAAATTTCTCCTTAATGAACATTTTTCAAAAACTGCTACACTGGTGCCCAAAATTAGGTTCGTAAAATCTCTGAAAACCAATGAATTATTTACTGTGTGCCATGAAATTCGGCACACACATAAGGAATGATGAAAATGCAAAACTGTTAATTATATAAAATCTTCCGTGTTAATAAGTACGGATGAAACGAATAGTGATTTGGCCAAATACCAATATCTTTTTCAAAAATCATTATGATTATTTTTTGTATATAAATAAATTTAGACATTATTAAAAATTAATCAAATTTTCAATTCAGAAAAGCAAAAGAGAAACAGAAAAAGAAAACAATTGTTCTTAGTTCTTAAAACAAAGTTTTAGTGTTTAAAACCACAGTTTTCTATAATACTGTACAAGGAAAAAAAATGGCAATTTAGGAATAAAGTCTGTCAGAAACATTTTGTTAAATTGATGTGCTGTAATGAAAACAGAAAAAGAGAAACAATTGTTCTCAATTCTTAAAACAAAAAAATTTTGAAAAAACGACAAAATTGACTTGTCTGAATAAAATTTAAGAAAAGCAACAGCACAGAAACTTGTCATTCTCTATAAAGTAATCTAATTCTTTAATTCAATTCTTTAAACTTCGTTTTTCCATTTGTCTTCCAGAACATAAATTTTAGAACTTGAAAATATGTGTAATGACTATTTCTTATAATATGTACTAAAAAATATGATTTTATATTTAAAAAAATGACTTTTTCAAGAAATGTTTTGTTAAAAATATATCTTGCCGAACATTCAGTCACATGAATTTTTGTCAAAATGGCCAAATAGCAAATAGTGGCCGAATATTTGTTTCATCCCGACTAACAATAAATGCAGTATATTTAGTGCTGAATGTATCATGTTTGTTAATGGTATATTTTTTCCTTTTCATGTGGATGTCTCTCCTAAAAATATTGATTGTTGTTCTGTAAAAAAAGTGAGTTGTATTCAAATTATTTCATACCTCCCCCCCTTTTTTTATGATAGATGTATTGTCAGTACAGTGCACAAAATAAAAAAACATACCACCCTGAATAACTATGGATCTAATGATCACATCTTCACGTTCTAGTACTCAATCTTAATGGTTCGAGGAGGTCTCAAATATGATAATTGAATGTTATGAAATCCAAATCCTTTGAAAAAAAGGTATATTTATTCAAAGAAATACGTTTATATGTATATAAATATAATTATATACATATTATATATATAATTTATATAAATATGTCTTTCATACCTCCCCCCTTTTTTTTATGATAGATGTATTGTCAGTACAGTGCACAAAATAAAAAAACATACCACCCTGAATAACTATGGATCTAATGATCAGATCTTCACGTTCTAGTACTCAATCTTAATGGTTCGAGGAGGTCTCAAATATGATAATTGAATGTTGTGAAATCCAAATCCTTTGAAAAAAAGGTATATTTATTCAAAGAAATACGTTTTGTGCCAGATTTCGTAACTTAAAACATCCTCTGAAACATCCATTAATTAGCACTGAGTCCACCTCCTCGAACCATTATGATTGAGTCCTAAAACGTGAAGATCGGATTAAATCAAAAGTTATTGAGGGTGATCCATTTTTTTTTTAAAACTGTACATACTTCTGAATGTGTTATACCTGTTAATTTTAAACATCTAGGTAACAGTTTAAGGAAACATGTTTTGGTGACTGTTTTTCAGAGTCACTAGCACAAGCATTTGTCCCTATAACCAATAAAAGCCAAATTTTACTGTTTCAATTTAAATATTCCTATTTTACAGTTTATTGTGAGATTTTCCAGTATAATTTAACTTTGTATGAATATCTAATGATGATATAGCAGTTTTCCATTGTCAGTCTTTTTTCTTTTTTAGTCAGTAAATCACATGGTACAATCTAGTTTTTCCACATTAATTCCCATAATTTTTTATAAAATTAATAAAAGTTATTAAGTTATTGTTTTCTGTAAAATAATTTTGTATCCCAAATATGGAGGTTGATCAGAATAAATGCAGTAGAGCGCCGATTATCCAAACTGCTCGGGACCGAAAATGGTTCGGATAATGAAAAGTTCGGATAGTTGGAAAGTTGTTTAAAATCTAGTGTAAATTATTATTATTGATGCATTAACTTCCCTTCACACCTTTTGTAGGCTTAGGACTGGCAGTACTATCTAAAATAGCTCTGGCGTGTTTAAATTTTTTTTCCTTTTTCAATTTTTAAATATTTTTAATTAAATTTTTTTGTCAATTACTGATTTTAAAACATTTTTCATTATTTTCCATTGCAAAAGAAATCCAGCAAAGANTCATTATTTTCCATTGCAAATTTTCATTATTTTCCATTGCAAAAGAAATCCAGCAAAGATCTCGTTTCAAAGAAGATGCGTTTTTTAGCAGCCATTTATCCCTTATTCTTTTTAAATAAATCAACTGAACTGGATCAACATCATTTTGACGTTCCAGCCAATTCATTGCGAAATCTAATGGATTGCATGCTTCTATATGAGAAGGTCCACTATCTTGAACTTGATCGCCTACTTCTTTCACTTCGTCTGTAGAGTTCCGATTTTCATTCAAAATTTCAGCAACAATTTCATCATTTTCATCCGAAAGATCTACTGGTTCAGAAACTTCAGTTTGTTTGTTTTTCTGTTAAGAGTTTTATTCCAAGATTTAAGATTCCAAGCACTGTAATCACTAATTATTAACCATAAGTTACAACTACCCATTCCCCAATCATAGAACTTCAGAACTTATCAATTCATAAACTCCTTCTGCATTCCAACCATTGTAGACTATCAAAATGAAGCTCGCATTCTTGGAAGAGAATTTTCTGTTGTAAAGGGGTATGTAGGTTTAACTGTATCACAATACATGTATGTATGGCTACTATAAGAAAACTGCTAAAAAGGTTGTAAATTAAATATGGTCATCAGATGTAGGGGGTATTATTTTTTCTTCTCAATTTAGAAAAATTGTCGATAGGTTAAAAAGTATTCGAAACTTTAAAAAAAAACGAATTCAGACACAGTTCAGATAATTGGACTTTCGGATAATAAGAGTTAGGATAATCGGCGCTCTACTGTATATCCCAAATATACTTGTAATATTTATTTATTTTTACTCTTATATTATTACATTTTTGATTTTGATTGTTTTCTGAATTAAGAGATTTAAAACGAAAGGAGTTGTTTCTTTATTATAACTTAATTCTGTGATACTACCTTTTTATGCTACATTTTGAGATAAACTATTAGAATCTAAATTTATTAAATGTTTTACACTTAGCCTATTTGGTAAGCGAAAATATTAAGCTGAAGTTGTGAACTCACCAAATTTTTTATAACAATTCTTTAATTTTTAATGTTATTTATAAAAATTATATTTAATCAAATTTTTTTACGTTCAAATAGATCTGAACAGAAGAGTTATACGAAATATTCCATATTATTTACCTATCAAATTTGACTCAAAATAAACATTTAATTTTAAGAAATGAATGTTGAAAATGGAGGCACAAGTGCAAGCAAGCATAGTTCTTTATAGTACATATATTTTAAGGGGAAAATATCAAATTTCATCATAATCGAATTTCATTTTGTGCCCAAAAACAACTGCTATTGTGAAGTGTAATAAATTACCATTTGGAATCATCTTGTTATGTGTGAGCTAATTTGTTATTTTTTAAACTTCTATTGTTTTTCGTTTATGTAAATTTCCCAATAACATTATAATAAGTCATATTTTGATACCACATATAATGACAGCTTTATACCGCATAGCTATTATTAAAATCAAAGAAGTGATGTGAAGAAAAATTATATGTAAATAATAATTTTTTGTGAAATATTATTTGTAGGGAGGCACAACCCGCGTTCCACATGGGACCTGCCGACTGTTGTTGGGGCCCCGCTAATGCTTCTAAGCATAATAAAAAATATTAATATTTTAAAAATGGTTGTATAAAAATAGTTGTTAGATATTCTGAATTGTCCATTTGCATCATCACTTTTGAAAACGCTCATTTAGCACAGATTCTATTGCAAATCTATATTGTTCCTCAATCGCTTTTCTAACTTTTATTGGTACGGAATCTAGCATGATTTTAAAAAACTCAATATTTTGAATACGATTTGTGGGTTTTGAATTTCGCTTTATTATTTCCGATTTCGTCATAAATTCAGGTGAGGCTTTATTCTTTTATTAATTTTTTTTATAGTTATAACTACCAATTTTCATATGGTTTTTAAAACCCTGATACATTTAATTTATTATTACATTTCATGAGTGATAAGTCGTGTATTTAATCTATGAGTTTTTAATATGTTTTATTTGTGCCAATTTAATCACACATTTAACTAATTTCCTGTGGGTTTTGAATTTTAAACTAAGGGCACTGTGGGTTTTGAATTTTAAATCACACATTTAACTAATTTCCTATTGATCTCCTATAAATACTCGCTGTTTGTGATTTTGTTTTAAATTATTTGTTACTTGCTGTTATTCAAGAAATAGAAATAACATCTGAAGTATAATATTATACAGTGGGTGATTGGTTAGCGAACATAATCCGTTCCAAGATAATGCTCGCTATCCAAATTGTTCGTTAACCGATCATCGATTCACCATAGACTTCTATATGAAATCGATTTATTCGTTCTGGAGACCCAAAAATTAAATTTTAAAAAATTTATAATTTCTTAGTAAGTTTTTAAAAAAATAATACATACATATAGTCTTGCATATTAATCAGTCCTTTTCATTTTATGCTTATGGGGCGTTGAAGAACATGTCCAATGTCGTTTGCTTTTCTCTCTTCTTCAGGATTTTCCAAAAGTAATTAATAGCATTGTCATCCCTACTGACATCAGCTTAATTTGGGTGCCATTCTAAGACCATTGCTCTGACATCCTCCCACTTTTCAAAAGATCTTTAATGGCAGATGTCGGCATTGGTCCTCTTTCGTCTTCCTATTGTTCAGAAGGAGACACATTTCGCTGTGTTTCTTGGTGTTCTTCCTTCAAAATTTTGGAGTTCTTCTGTCGTCAGTTCATCTTCATGTCCCATTATGAGTTCTTCTATGTCTTCCTCGTTCACCTCCAATTCCAGATCTCTAGCAGTTGTCAAAATTTCAGAGGTGTCTCCCTGATCACCTCTGTCTCTTTGAACGAAGGATGGACACAGCTTCTGCCAAGCAGAAATCAACTGTCGCTGTATGACTTCTGACCACGCCTTTTGAATGATACGAATAGCTTCAAGAATGTCAAATTTTTCATTCCGAAACATTTTTAAAGTCATTGTTGAGGAGAATTGGCTTGCTTCAAAACACCGACGAAACAGCGCGTGAGTGTACAATTTCTTGAAAGTCGCAATAACCTCATGATCCATCGGCTGAATCAGCGAAGTCGTAATCGGAGGTAAAAACTAAACTGTCAGCCAGGGAAAGTCTGTCAACAAATTATCTTCAAGATCCTTTGGGTGTCCTGGTGCATTGCCCAATAGCAGCAGTGCTTTCAACGGCAAGTCATTGGTATCAAGGGAGTCCTTGATGCTCGGGGCACCCAATAAATATAATAAATTTTTCCCAATAAATATATATATATATGGCGATATTGTCGCAGAACTTTACAAGTTCTTGCAAAAAGATTTTTCCTTTCGGAAGTAAAATATTTTGCTTTTCTTTTCTGCAGAAATTTTTGAAAGACTCTCTCAGGCCATACCTTACACTGGCTGCAAAACTTTCTTATGAAAAATCACCTGCTTTGTGAGATTTTCTCATCTAGAACCAAATCATTGAAATCAATGATTAGCTCTTAATTTTTCATGACTAGACCCAGACTATAGAGCAGAAAGGAAAAGTTTTCGATAATTGAAAAAAGAACTACTTCCAAAAAGTTATATATAGACTAGTACAGGGATGGCAAGCCAATGGCACGCGACACAATATTTTGGGCACTCCACCGATCACAATTGTTACACTATGAATTGTTATTACACAAATGTTATGACACTATGAAGCATATGTAACAATTAAATTAAAATTTACGAAAAGCAAACAAAATAATAAACAATTATTAATAAAAAAATTAAAAATTAATACTAAAAAAACAATTAATAACCGTAAAAAACAAGCTAACAATAAATAACTAGCAAAAAAAATCAACAGTCCTGCTTAAACTAACATCTTACAACCTAATATAAGTTATTGGTCATCTAATCTGCAACAACAGAAGTCACACTGATATTACTTTAAGTTGAATTACGTGTATAGCTGAGACATTGCAAAATGTTTTTTTTTTCTTTTTTCAATGTAAATAAAGAGTTTTGAGTTGATAGTATTTAGTATTATTATTTTCCCAATAATCACCAAAATGGCACATTGGTGAATAAAGGTTTGCCACTCCTGGACTAGTATATCACGCATGAACTTTTTTTTAATTTTTATGCACCATCTTCTTTCTCTGCGAAATCATATAAAATTTTGATTTTTTTTTTTAAGAAAAAGAAGCAATTTCTGTAAATTTTTCGAAATTGTCTTACATAACAAAATTACCATTCAAATGTTGTGTATTGAATTAAATATTCCTTATATTAGTGAAAGGTAGTTGACCATGTGTCACTGCCCATGTGTCAGGCGGAGGACTCACTGTGGTACCGTCCATGTAATTCATAATATGACTTAGTGATAGATAGCATATTTCAGTGAAACTCACTTATCACTCATTGCACGTCTTTTTGGAACTCCTTTTTAAGGAGCCAAATAGTGCCTAACTCCATACATTTGCCATAATTCCGCCACAACCATCTACTTAAGTTGAGAAGCATAATTTACTTCACTATTTAGAAAATTCAAAATAGATTCCATTACATCTGACATGGAAAGGTGAGTCCAAGTTACATAGCTGTCAACTCTATTGGATTTTGCTAGTTTCTCCTGGTCTACTGGTTTAATAAAAATTCTCCTAGTTTTTCTACATTATGGAAAATACCCTAAAATTGAGTTAGTTTCCTAAAAAAATCCCTATTGAAGTAGAATTTTTGGACAGATTATTATTGCTTGCTTGAATATTTAAATAAGNCACAAATTTTTAAATCATTTTATAGAATGTAATTTATATGGCAAAATATGAAATTGGTTGAAAAGTTCGAGAGAAATTGAATTTTAAGAAGTCAGATATTTAAAATTAGATTACTCAAGAACTTTTTTTTGACATAATTAGACTAATTAAACTCGCAAATATCCATGTGTTTCAAACTTATGTATATTCCGAAGGCAATTACAAAACCAGATGGATTCAACGAAGAGTTTTTACTTCCTGCTAATTTTTAAGTAAATGATATTACGCTGAATTTTGTTTAAAACTTGGTTCTATGCACTACCATATAATAAAAAAATTTAATTACTTTGAGGTATGCCTTCAATTAGTTAGGTTGTTTCTGTTTTTTTTAAAAACAAGCTGATAGTCAAACTAGTATTTTTTCGTCGCTGTAATTATATTTATGTGATTACTAGTTCAAGTATTTTTTATCTTCAATTGATTCAAAAAATTAAAAATCTGTATTTTAAATAGATTTTTTTATCAACCTACATCAGGGATGGCGAACCATTGGCACGCGTGCCATTTATGTCACGAGGCACAATACTTTGGGCACGCCACCAATCACAATTGTTATTACACTATGAAGTATATGTAACAATTAAATTAAAACTCACAAAAAACAAAGGAAATGATAAACAATTATTAATAAAAAAATTATCAATTAGTGCTAAAAAACAATTAATAACTATTAAAAGCAAGCTAACAATAGATAACTAGCAAAAAAAATTAACAGTCCTGCTTAAACTAACATCTTACAACCTAATATAAGTTATTTGTAACTAATCTATCTGAACAAAAGTCACACTGATGTTACTTTATGTGGTTTCAAGATATGGCAAAAAAAAAAATTTTTTTTTTCAATGTAAATAAAGAGTTTCGAGTTGATAGTATTTAGTATTATTATTTTCCCAATAATCACGAAAATGGCACGTTGGTGTATAAAGGTTTGCCACCCCTGGACTAGTATATCACGCATGAACTTTTTCTTAATTTTTATGCACCATCTTCTTTCTCTGCGAAATCATATAAAATTTTGATTTTTTTTTTTAAGAAAAAGANATTTATTATTTATTTTTTTTTTTTTTTTTTTTAAGAAAAAGAAGCAATTTTTGTAAATTTTTTAAATTTTTAGAAATTGTCTTACATAAGAAAATTACCATTCAAATGTTGTGTATTGAATTAAATATTCCTTGTATTAGTGAAAGGTAGTTGACCAAACACTTGCCCATGTGTCAGGCGGAGGAGTCACTGTGGTACTGCCCATGTAATTCATAATATGACTTAGTGATAGATAGCATATTTCAGTGAAACTCACTTATCACCCATTGCACGTCTTTTTAGAACTCCTTTTTAAGGAGCCAAATAACGCCTAACTCCATACATTTGCCATACATCCGCCACAACCATCTACTTAAGTTGAGAAGCATAATTTACTTCACTATTTAGAAAATTCAAAATAGATTCCATTACATCTGACATGGAAAGGTGAGTCCAAGTTACATAGCTGTCAACTCTATTGGATTTTGCTAGTTTCTCCTGGTCTACTGGTTTAATAAAAATTCTCCTAGTTTTTCTACATTATGGAAAATACCCTAAAATTGAGTAAGTTTCCTAAAAAAATCCCTATTGAAATAGAATTTTTGGACAGATTATTATTGCTTGCTTAAATATTTAAATAAGTAGTACTAATACATAATGAATCTAATTTCATTTATAAAAATCAGTTTAAAACTTTTCTTTTGTTCTGAAATGTTCAATTTATTTTTATTCAGAACTTTTTCAATTAAGAAATCTTTTAACTGTCTTTGATGAATTAAATGCCTATTGCTATTCAAAATTATGTGTAAACATAATACATATCATTTCTAGTTCATTTATTTTGAATCATAACGGGAAAATATTGCTTTCTTTTTATTTTGATGACTATAAAAATCTTTAAAATTCCATATGTATAAAATATTTAGTACATTATGAAACAATCATCGTGAAACTTATATTTTGTAAAATCTCCTGGTTTTTTCTTATCCATGTTGGCAGCTATGAAGTTACATAGCTCCTAGTTCTTTAATAATTGATTTACATATTGTACTATTTTATATCTGCGGTGGGAATGACAATTTTTTGCCTCCTCAATGATCAACGTTTTGTTTTTCCCATCAAAGTAAATATCTTAAATTTTGATTTCCTATTCAGGGCCTGATCTAGGAAAGTGGGGAACCCTAGGCACAGAACTGTCAAGGGCTCCCAGGTTGTTCAGGATGCGTAGCGTTTTTAAAAAGTGCTTAAAAGTGCTTATTTTCGATTTTCGGTTTTTAAAAGCCCTTAAAGGTACTTTTTTCATTGGGTGTTTTTAAAAAGTGCTTTAATTTTCCCTTTTTCAAAATGAGATTTTTCTTTTACTATGTTGATTTTCTCTTCGAATCATGCAAAATGACNGAAAAGCCCTTAAAGGTACTTTTTTCATTGGGTGTTTTTAAAAAGTGCTTAATTTTCCCTTTTTCAAAATGAGATTTTTCCTTTACTATGTTGATTTTCACTTCGAATCAGGCCCGTAGCCAGGGGGGGGGGCGTCAGGACAAATCCCCCCCCCGAAATTCTGGGATTCAAACTTTTTAGTCTTTCTTTGAGCCTCTCAGTAAAAAGAAAAACAAAAACTGTCGAATCAAACCTTTTATTAACTAACTTTATTAAGCACATTTCGGGATATTCTGGTTTGTCCTATAAAAGAAATCGAAAAATTTTCTTCAAATCCCCGTCGCATGTCTTTGTAAACTTTGTTTACAAATTGATTATAATTATTATGTAATATTAATTGAAAAACAAGTATTATGTAATATTTTTTAATTACTAGTTTAAGTTTCGCAAACAACAGAATAAACAATATTTGTTACAACGTTTTTCCCCTACTTTGCATGTCTGAAACTGTCCTTGCTTCTTACNCCCATCCCCCCCCCCCCCGAAAAAATATCCTGGCTACGACCTTGCTTCGAATTATGCAAAAAGACACCGTTCACATTGTTCTATTCAATATTTTCGTAATTAATTCAACCCCGATCTATTTTGGCGTATAGTCTGTCCGTAGCGTATGAAAACGCCATTCTTTTCACATGATTCAAAATTTCATGATTTTTGACAATCGTCAAAAACAATGCCAAAATATTTTTTTTTTGACATGACGGTTAAAACAAGATAAAACTGTCTATTATCAAAAACTTTCCAACCCTGCCTAATTATGATATTTCTTGAAGTGCTTAAAAATATTTTTTGAGTGCTTGAAAAGTGCTTAAAAGGTGCCTATTTTTTGTTGAATAATTTGGCTACGCACCCTGTTGTTACTTTAAGCCAAAATTGCGTGTTGTTTAATTATAAAAAGTATGTATTTGAATTTAAAAAAAAAAAAGGAAATTTCAATATGTAACTAAATTTAAGGTTATACTTATTTCAACTTTTGTTAACTCTTATTTCTAATCGGCAATTCTTAAGGAAAACCACGAATAGAATATATTTGTAACATTTAGGGGGTCTCTAGAAATGTGGAGGTTCCTCTCAAGCTATTTAATTTTGCAGATTTGGTTTCAATTTTCTTAGTATTCTATATCTATTAACACTACAATGATCGAAGAACCTTTGTATTTCTTAACTTCGTCGTTTAATTTATTTATTATTATTTATTTATTTATTATTATTTTGTACTTTTTTCTTTGCTTTTTCTCTCTGTACAGTGAAGGCAGCAGGTCTATCCGGAATTCGATATCTGACACTTGTTTGAGGAAATGACCCAAGTTAAATTCTGCTTTGAACTGAGATTAAAGGCGGTGGAGAGCCTGCGACTTCTGGTGTTTCTTTGAAAACGAATTCGAAGTTTTTAAAATGCACTCATTTGCCTTTTTTTGTGACTAAAATGTTTTGATTTTTTTGCTGATTTGAAATTAAATTTCGAAAATTACGCTTCACCTAAAGCAAGATTCTTTTTTTTTTTTTATCTCTCCATCTTTTAAATTGACTGTTCACAGACAAATTAATAGAACCTGTACCCATTCATATTACAGTTTGCTAGTCATGAAAAAATCTCGCTTTTTAAATGAACTTTCCTTTTATTTTTAAAGCTGCAATATTCGTGTTAACTGCACTTGCACACGGGGATGTCAAAAAGTTGCCCTATTTCTTTCGTGAAAACGTCTACTTTAGTCCTAATCAGGGATATCTCTTTTCGGTGATTGTTCAATTTTAAAATTTTCTGTATCTCCTCATGTTATCGAAACAATAATTCTTTTGCGATGTAGAACTGGAAAGAAAATTTTTCACCGAATTTTCTTGAGTTTGACAACAAATTCTACTCTAACTTCACTTTAGCTTTTTACTGTCCGTTATTTATTCTTCGTTAATAGCCGAATCTAATTGTAACATCGATAGACATTTTCTCGTTTGGCAGTGAACTATAGATAAATGTTCTTGAACAACCATTTAAAAGAGACTTTACTTTATTCCGAGCTGAAGACATTCGTCCTGCGTCAGGAAGTCCAACAATGAACTTCTGCGCAACAGTGAATGGCTTAACGAGCGGTCTTCGCGAAAAGAGAAGACAATCTTTACGGATGCACCAATCACTTATACATGTTTTAAGAAGAATAAAAGAAAATTTTTATTTTGACAATAAATCCACAACGTATCGTTGTAATACGAAACATTATTGTAAAAATTGTTAAGTTCAAAGAAAAGAAAATTTTGAAAAAGAATCACCAGCAATATTATATTCAATGCAGGAAGTTTGAGAGGTAGTTTGTTTTTATATGGCAAGTTTTGAAAAATAACAGAAATTTGTTTTTTGAAAAATTTCAAAATTTTAAGGATTTTGCAGGGAAGGAAGATAATGCGTAAAAAATCTAAAGAAATTCACGTGTTATATACTAGAGCGTATACAACTTTTAGAAAGTAGTACTTTTCAATCATTTAAAACAGCGTGCATAAATTAGATCCCTGACTTTTGTGTTTCACAAAACTACGTATATTTTTTTATTTGTATTGACATTTTCCCCTTTTTTATGATTAAGATCACTGACTCTAGTGCTTCACAAAACTACGTATATTTGTTTCTTTGTATTGACATTTCCCCCTCCCCCTTTTTTTTATGATTACCATACACAGATGCCAACTTGCTCCGGACAACGGATACCTATTTCGAGTAGTAGTTTTGTAATCAAATCAGGGCCCACGCTAAGCATTCGTTTACTCGTCAAATGCAATAAGATCCGTAAATTTGGCAAATGATTTTTTTTTCCACTGGAAAGAAATTAAAATTACGTTACAATCATGGATTAGAGTCCCCTTGCCGTTGGGTTACCCTAGGACAGGGGTGGCGAACTTTTATGCACCAATGTGCCATTTTTTCAAAAAATTGTTTAATGAGGACATAGACGTGCCGTCAAATAATTTTGACTTCGTGATTATTGGGAAAAAAATAATACTAAATACTATCAACTCAAAACTCTTTATTTACTATGGAAAAAAAAAACATTTTGCAATGTGTCAGTTATTAGCGTAATTCAACTTAAAGTAACATCAGTGTGACTTCGGTTGCAGATTAGATGACAAATAACTTATATTAGGTTGTAAGATGTTAGTTTAAGCAGGACTGTTAAATTTTGTTTTTTGCCGGTTATTTATTGTTAGCTTGGTTTTTATGGTCATTAACTGTTTTTTTGGCATTAATTGTTAATTTTTTTGTTTATAATTGTTTATTAATTTTGTTTGTTTTTGTGAATTTATTTTAATTGTTAGTACGCTTCATAGTGAACTTTGTGATCTGTGGCGTGCCCAGAATAGCATGTCGCGTGCCATAAATGGCAAAGGTGCCATTGGTTCGCCATCCCTGCCCTAGGAGATCTTCATGGTTTTTTGCTCCATGTGACACAAATTCCATCAAAAAGACGTCCACAAAGGCAAATTTCTTCCATTATTTGATCCAGGAGTTCCCTTGTCTTCTGGAGTGGGTTCAAAATGACAAAACTACGGAGTTGAACATTGGTAGTCGTAAACCCAAAAAATTGGGTCGGCTGTTCAACGACGGTTATGAAATAAAATAAAATGTTTAATAAATTCGATTTTTAGAATTTTTTCTCACTACTACTTATAAATCAAAAGCTTGTGTGTTTCGCCACTTTGTTACATTTTAGCCGTGTTTAACGGTTTCAAAATTAACCGGAAATATGCAAATTTTAGTCAGTAGTTCTCTACTGTTTTAAAAAATAATTTATCGTATCAGGAGCAGTTGGCATCTTTGAGCATAGTGGCTAAAGATAGGCAAAATTTAATCATAAGTATCCCTTTAAAAAAAAGAACATATTATTCACAAAAAGGCGTTATGCCATTGTTCCATTAAAAAAAAAGCAGCCTATTTTTTTTTGTAACCGGAGAATGATTGAAAGTGGTATCAATCGCGTGATAGCGTTTGGAATTAATGTGATCTTGCGTGTGCAGTTTCCCGCAAGAAAGGCAATTTTCGATCTTTGTGGAAAAGCCTTTTCGAAATCTCTTTACCAGATGGCCCTATGGCACTTAAGTCTTTACGTGACACCATATTTAGCTTCCCTTTCAGTTTTTCTATGCATATGTCATATGTTTGATTTTTATTTATTTATGGCGAGGGATAGAATTTCTGTGGATTTGTTTTTTTCAGATTCTTTGAAAATGAAAACAATCTCTTAAGCATTGATAAAAGATTATGGGATAGGGTAATCAACCGTTAAATTTTCCCAAATTATATTTGTTTTCACTATTTTACTCTCCTTTAACAAAATAATGAAAGTAACATTTTACTTAACATAGCTAAATTTTCTGACATAGCGTATTCAAAAATATTTGTTTTCTTCTTTCGTAATTTTTTGCCGGTTCCTTAAAGTTCTGAAAGATTTAAATTTTATTGTGAAGTTTGAAAAATCGCATTATCTAATCGCCCCTAAAATTATAAAATAATCCTCTAAGTATTTTTTGAGAAATATCTAAAAAAATTTCAAAAACTGAAAGTATATATATACAAATAACCTTACGCATATCCATTTTCGGGCCAATCCTTGGTAACTAACAAATCAAACGTGCTTCAGTACTTCAGTAAGAACGCACCGTAAAGCAAAATCTCTCTATTTATGCTTTTAACTCCAATTGCGCTTCTGTTTTCATATTTTGTAATTTTATTACGAAAATATTTTAAAACATTCTTGAAAGATTCCGGTACATGTAAGCTCATTCGAAATCGCTACTCACATTAGAGATTTCATTTTGTATTTTGCTCTGTTTTCTTTACATTTTATTTGTCTGTTTTTTGCTTTTGCTTCCTAGTGCACAGCTTATTTCTCTTATTTCAATATGCATATATTACCTAAATTAATTAAGCATCATTGGCTTTAATAATACTGTGCCGATTTTTTACGTTTTACCTAAACAAATAAATACAACATTCCCGTAATTTTCCCTGAAAATGCATAAGTTTTTTGTTCCTATTCAATAACCGTTCATTTTAAATAAATAGTTTTTTAGAAAAACGTTTTTAAAGAAATTTGAATGAGAAAAAAGGTGCGCTGTGTCAGACAATTTTAAAAGTATAACTCTGATGACCTAGCCCTCGCATGTTACCACATCATGTTGTTCATTGAATTTAGCTGACTTAGCGAATATAAAATAATTCAGTATTTAAATACGTGCAATAAACTATTTTTTTTTATCAAATAGAGCTATAAGCTAGACATTATCACTGGTGTTAGTCTTAAAATATGTCAAAAACTGAATTGTCTACAGTTGAATTTAAAACAGTGACTAACGTTTAACTAATCAGAAAATTCCATTTCGTTTTACGCTCATCCCGTTCGTACGGTGCGTCATAAAATGCTCTAATATCGACAGTGACGTTCCTCGTGCTTCAAACTATCTATATGCCAAGTTTCATCAATTTCGGTTGATGATTTAGGAGTCTATAACGGACACCCACACACAGACATTCATTCTTATATATTGTGTACATATATATATATATTCGTGTT